>NC_089140.1:138219336-138528819 GCF_009819655.1 Sylvia atricapilla
TTCTTGCTGAATTTGTGTTAACTTTACCCAGAGAATCAAAATAAAAGCTTTTTTAAAGTCTAAGTTAGACACGGAGGCCATCAAACAAGAAAATCTAACCCTGTGGACACAAGCTAGTGCTCCTTTGATGTAAATATTCTGCTTTTATACTGAATTAATTTATGATACTAAAAGAAAATACCAAGTTATTTGTTTTGTTTAACTTTTTTGATATATTTTACAAAGAGACTTTCAGGAAATGCCTTTTGTTTTATTGCTGAGGTAAAAAACAGAAGCCAGACAATCGAGTTAAACAATGTTACTTTTCAATGCAAGCATGAAAAATTTGGTAAAACATTTCAAAACTCTTGGCTTTTTCTCTTAAATATTTCAACAGCAAATATCACTGAATGTCAGCTCTAATGAAATTAGCTAAATTTCTGAAATTTAATAATGAAATCAGCTAGCTGAGACTAGCATAGCACCCAGTCATTAGATTCTGTTTCTACCTGAGACAGCAAGAGAGACATAGGAACACATCTTGGGGAAACAATTTGATTCGGGAATGAGACACAGAGCACAGCTGAAAGATGCTGTTAAGATCTCCATTTGTAATTCTCAACCTTTCACAGAGCCTTCAAGGGAAACCTATTATATGCACAATTTAATTGTCTAAGGAGAGAGTTGGGCTACTGGGCCAGTACAGACTTACTATAATAAACAGTGTTTAAAGAGGTCAGCTTGCCCCGTGATGTCTTGAGAGGAGATACTGACTCTGCATTTTTAAGAGACCATTCATTTGCAGGGAAGCTGATTAAACCAGCCAGGCATTGTATGTCCTCTGCCTCTGGGAAGGATGGCAATAGATTTTTAATAAGCGCGTAATATTTACTGAGCTGTATGAATATTCAAAAGCTAAGGTGTTTAAATTCTGATTATCTTTTGTAACTGCTTGCCAGCCCTGGAGTTTTAGGGGTTGTCAGCATTCTTCATCCACTGGGCTGGTGAAGAGAGCACTAGACTTAATCTAAAGAAAATCTTTTAAATGTTATTAGTTTATAATGATTTTTTTAAAAAAAATCCGGTGTGGTTGAAAGAGTAGCTGCACAGAGAATTCATTTCTATATACACTATTTGGTAGGTTTTTCAATGCTTAGTGTACCACCCAGCACAAAATTCCTTTGCAATACACCAGTTTGCCCTGAAATATGGAGAGCAGGCTGCAATCTTCACTGAGATGGCAGAAGCAGTGCTGTAGGAAGAGACCCTACTTGTTACAGTGTGTGGTTCTCTCAAGGGCAAATAAATGCCATTGTATCTTTCTCCCATGTTCCTGATGAAGTTTGGTTTTGCCTTAATATTGTGGTCCCTCTAAGCCTCTTTTTTTTGTCTATATTCTTAAAATTATTTTTTTGGCCTTAAGACTGCGGGTTGAAATTCGGTTCCCAGTGGTGTCCAGGAGGCCCAGCATGTCCAGAGAAAGCAAGCAAATTGGGTCTTGAGCTGGACTCCTGAGAACAGACAGGCTGGATGAAAGTGGTTAGGAAGGAAAGTGGGCAGCATCCACAGTAGCCATGGAGCACAGGCTGGCATTGGACCACGGCAGGGCTCTGAGCCTCTGCAGTGCCAGCTGTTCACGCTTCAGGTGTGCGGTGACCGGGGATTGCTGCCTGCCCGCTGCTCGGGCTTGGACAGCCAGGGGCTTCTAGGCCTGGCACAGCACTATTCATATGAGAACTAGGGGAATGTAACTGATGAAAACTTGGCAGTTAGACTGTTTAGGCGCTGTTGGATAAAGGAACAACTGGCGAAGAAATTAGATGGTCTCCCTTTTGGAGGTAGGCACGACAGCGAGGGGTCAAAATGATTAGGCGGTTCTTGCCCTTGGGGCCTGTCTAAAGTTGCTGTTCTATTAATTATGCAGTTTTTTACAGGTATACAGAAGATGAGAGAGTTTGGCATTTTCTTGCCTGCCTTGCCAGCATTTATTCCTTGACAAGACCAGCCTTGTGTAAACAGTCTGAACCAAATGGTATTTGCTTAACATTTTAATTGAGAAATATTTTGAAGGGAGGGAGCTTGAGGTGTCCTTTGTTTTCTGCTTGGTGGTTTCCCTTGTTTCTCATGAAATGGAACAGACTCAGCTCTTTTGTCTATTCTGTTTTCTTCTTGTGCTAGCATATTAATAAAACATCATAAGGCACTTGGCTATTTGTAACAGTCCAACTTATAGCCATCTTTGTGGTAAGGGCAGGCCTGCTGCCTCTTGCTCTAATCATGCTGTAACTGTGAAAGGCATTGCTTAAGCAGAAGGCTGTATTACCTACAAATCTGTCATTTTCTTAAATGGAAGGAATAATTGTGTACACTTCTCTATCTATTTTTGGGAAAATGGTGAGAAACTTATCCTGTTACAGCAAAATTGAGCACAATTCCAGTTTGGTTTGATTTTTTTTTTTAGTGATAATTTTCACCTTATATTTTGTGTTTAAACACTTGTAAGGGGCATCTTGAGGTGGAATTGTTATTTTTGTGGATTGCTGTTATTGCTAAGGCTTGTTGAGAGCACTGTTTCAGCTGAGCACTTGGCCTTTGCCTATCCAGGAGGTGCTTGACAACTTCAGAGCAGCTGTGCCGACTTCCCAACCAGACATGAGCAGCTCCACTTCTGCTGTCTGGGCCATGGGAGAAGCTCCTTTCTGCAGACCTTGTTTGAGCTCTTGGACAGAGGCAGCAGAGGCCCGGCTGGAACCTCAGTTGTGGGAATGAAGTGTCCCCAGCACCATTAATGAGACAGGGCTGTGAGTGGCTGCCAGCTGGCAGGCACAGCACCTCCCTGCTGTAAGGGGAGTTCCTTCCCCCGGTGCCGAGCAGGTGTTTGTAGAAGGCTCTGTTGGGATTTTCTAAGAGCTCAGGCGAAGCATGCTTGGAGTGAGATCCATTAGGATTGTTGCTGGGGTCTGCAGAAGGGGAGTTGTTTTCACTTTCTCACGATCAGCCTCCTTTGAAGGGGCTGCAAAATCTGCAGTCAAATTCTGCTTCAACCCTGGACAATTTGACTTGGTGTGTGAGACTAGAAAAGACACTGTTAATCATACAATTACAAATTATTCTTTATCTTAAACGGAACAATTATATTCTATAGATATCTTTATTGCCTCTGATAAGAAAATGATTATGGTTTCATGTACAGTGTGTTGCAAATGTTTTATGATATGTAGGGTTTTACAAAGCACTCAGAAATAAAACCTGAGGGGAATAAAAGTCCTCATCAGATGTAAATCAATGTAGTTGCACCAAAACTACCTGGGAATATATCCCTCTATATATTTGTAGCTCAATATCTCAGAAACTTTATATCTCACTGGACCTGTATAAGGGGCAAATAGTGAAATAAATATATATCTTTGACTTCCAAAAGATAACTAGTAATTGTCAGAAGAAATTCTGTACATGCTAAGAATTGAATTGAAGCTAGATAAGCATTTTAAAACAAAAACTGAGGAATTACTGACATTTATTTCTTGTTACTGAAAAAATGTTCTGTTACTTTACTGCAGGAACTTCTGTTTAACAGCTTGTATAAAAATTGCCTGGAACATTTTTTAAGTTCAGGAAGCATTTGGAATATATGCTTTTCTAAACTTCTTATGTTTTGGGGTTTTTTGGGGGGGGAGAGGGGTATGTAGAACTAGTTCATTAACAGTTCTGTTGCTCTTCAAAGGGTATTGGAAGTGTATTTTATTCTTTAGCTAGTATGTTATGGAGTTGAGGTCTTGCTAGAAACCTGTGATGCAACTTATATGAGATTTTTAAAAGAAATTATCTTACTAATTTACATTCAAAGCTCTTTGTCCCAGTAAACTTTACAATTCCAAATCATGATCCTCCAGTGTCTAGCATTTTGAATCTTATGTTTAAATTTTAGCTAAGTATATGTAAAAATGGTGTACACGTTACTCAAGCTAGTGTAAAGAAAAGGCTGTACTTTACATCATCATGTATTTGGCTTCTACAAATGCTAATGAACGGTTGTGAAGAAGATGTGAAGCAACAAACAATCAGAACTCTTACTTCAGATACTCAGCTTTCTCCAACATGATGCAACACTAAGTTTTGAAATTTCTCATGTAGGCAAAGGAAAACCAACTTCATAACTCAGCAACAGAAATTAGATGAAGGACCTTTCAAAAGTCAGAGGGCTTTACCTCAGCATGTACTTAAATGTGCTGTTTAAAGCTAAATACATTCTTGAAGGCATCATATTCAGAAAATAATGAGACACAATTATTAAAATAGAAGCCTCTCTTTCTATTTTAAATAGTTTTTTCTCATCATTTCAATGACGCACTTGAAAAGCAGTGAACTTTTGAGAGGTGTCTACTGGAAATGTAGATGGAAACTCCCAAAATTTTTTTTCTCACATGTTTAAATAGTAATTGCCTTTCCATTTAGTATCCAAATGTTTCACTTTGCTACAGACTACATACACAAAATAGATGCATGTTCTTCTTGGATTTTTTTTTCCTGTTTTATTGTACTAGTTTGGCATTCCATAGACATGCTTTTTTGACAAAACTCAGCATTGAGCTCCTTCAGTTCTTCCCTTATTTGCTGATTAAAAAGCAAAGGTCATGTTAAACTGACTCTCACATATCACTTTCTGGGAAAGGTAGTTTGAGCAAAGCATGAGTTTATCTTCAGAGTGGAAAGATCCTCCCCACAGAGCACTCAATTGTGGTATCCCATGTGCTTTGACATGTAAATGGAACACCACAGGCATTAAATAATTGGGTCAGATATCTATAAGATCTTTATTCTACTGTCAAATACAATTTAGATCAGATAATTTCCAAAGTTAAAAGAACTTGCTCCTGCTACCATTGAAGTAAAAAACAAAATTCCCCATTGGTAGCAGCCTGGGCAGACCAAAACCTGAAGACATTATTTCATATTCTATTATATGGTCTTCTCTCACACTTTTTTAACTGAATAAAATTTTATTTCCATAATATTTTTAAATTCCCTGATCAGTTTTTAAATTTGTTGCTATCTGATTTCTCTGATTTCCTACTTGGTGGCACTTTTTGTTACAGATCCTACAAACTCCTAACACAGGCAATTGATCCTTTCAGTACTATGACGTATTGTTGGAAATTAGCAAGGCCTTTGGAGAAATCAAAGGCAAGATCAGAGTGTCCTACATGCTTATAAAGATCACTGCCCTGCAAAAACATGATAATGACTTCGTGCATAGAGCAATTTCATTGAGTTCAGAGCTTTGATGCTACAATTTACTTCATGTACTTGGAGCCACTTTGAATATATTGGGTTTCTTCACAAGTCCATGAATAATAAGGATTGGGGCATAAGATGACTTCTTAAGGAGTAATAAATCAGTGGCATTAAGTATGAGAAGTTTGCTCTTTGTAAAACTCCTTTGAAGTGTAAATGTTTGGGCATCATTTTGTTACTGGCCTGTTTTGTTCTCTCAGGCTCAGCTGGTGAGATAACACTGAGTTTTAGTAGAATGACTGAAAGTGGAGAAAAACTCAGCAGATATTTCAACAAGCTGAAAGTGATTTTGATGTCGTTATGAATGCTGACAATCATGTTGCTGGTTTTTTTTTTAATTTCCTTTTTTAACAAATGTGTTAAAACTAGAAAATTCAAAGAACTTCTGAAATATATTAAGCTAAGCAAACAAAAGGTGTATTGTAACAGTGTGGCAGCAACATTGCTTTTCAAGAAGTTTGAGGAAATAGTCTCAGGTATTTTTCAGAATAATTGGCAGCCACTTTCTTTTTACTTGTTATTTCTATTCATTATATATTAGGAATTAACAAAAAGATCTCATCTGGAAAAAATTCAGATTCAGATGAAAACTTTTGCATGGGTAAAATTTAATACCATCTATACCCAGGGTTATTGTGTTTTCTTACTACTATTTTATTAATCTTCTTTGCTATAACTTTGATTAGTGAACTAAGTTTCAATGAGCTCAATTAAATATGTGATAATATGATGTAATTTTATATAATTTCAGAAGCAGCCAATTACAAAAGCTAGACAAATAATTTCTTATCCAAAATATTATGATAGACTACTTTTATGTTAAAAGTATTATTTTAATAACTTTTTTGCTTTCATGAATACTTTGGTTTCTTCAGAAAGAATTGCTTGGATAGAAAAATAGTAGGGTAAAAATTGTGCCAAAATTATATCAGATGAAACTCTCCTTGTGATTAACTAAGTTAAAAATAATCAGCTCTGAATTTTGCACTAATATATGTCCAGAAATGTGCCCCAACATTACTTCCCTTTGAAATTCAACCATATTTAACCTCTAATTTTTACAGCATTCATAGCACTGCTGAATACTTGTGCAGGTTTTATATTCTGTTGAGGAAAAGTGTCAATTTTGTGTAAACTAAATTATGCATGTTAAGTTTTGGAACCATTTATTTTTTCTTTGAATGATACAATGCTCACATTAAATATAGATTGACCCTGGGAGGAAGTAGTATGAGCCAGTGATTTTTCTGTGTTGTGGGAACTAGAAGACCTGGGTCTGTTTCCAATTCTGCCACTTAATTGTTATATCACCTTGAGCAAAGTCCCTCTAACAAAGTCAAATTTAAGTGCTCCAAGTTATACATCCAGCTTTATATTCAAGAATGTAAGTATGCAGATATTTATGAATGAGGGAGTTAAATCATGCAGAAAGACAGGATATTTATTTTTATTTCTTAATAGGAATTTTGGTAGACAATGTCAGGCTTATCAATTCTTAAAAGCTGTAACTGAAATTTTTTATGCCATCTGCAAAGGGATTAAGTTAGTTCTTACCAAATGGGAAGGGGTTGTGGTAAAACAGGGGGCAATGAAAGGTGTTCATGATATGTTTTCAAATCTTCAGAGAACAGCTATGACATATAGGAAAAATTCACTCTTATGGTTACTGCATATTAACATCGCAATGGTGCACTCTTTGAGAAGCTTTTCTTACCATAGCAGGATGAAACAGCTCACAGCAAACTAGAAATGGGAAGTTATCAGGAGAGAAGAACCTGCAAGAGACTTTGCTTTGGAAGGTGGCTCAGAAACAAGAGTATATGGCTGGAGCTGTCACAACAGCTGGGGGCTGGAAGAAAGCAAATATCAGGAGTAGCATTGGGACAGAAGAAAGGCTCAGTAGAAGACCTACGTGTATTTAATTCCTATAAAAGCACTTATCCCCTCTCATAAGCACAAGTTCTAAAAACTCTCGCACCGCAAGTTCTCTTTTTTCTCTTTTCTGTTACAGCAAAGTAATGGGCACAACTACTCTATTAATCCAGATCTTTCAAGAGAGAAATTTCTAGACTAAATGGAAAATTAAAAATCCCTTGTGACAGAGGAAAAGGGAGTCTGTGGTAGGATGTCCCAACAGGCAGGGTAACCTGGTGTTCTCCTGCCTCTTGTGTATCACAGAGAGCATACAGCCCAGAAGCATCTCGATATAGAGGAACATGGAGTTACAGATTACAGGCAAATACTGGAATATGGTTCTAATTTGAAAAATCTCTTTCATTTGACTAGGCTGCACCAGGATAACAAAGACATGTGGTTATGCTACTATATCAGGATGAGAACAGATTGAACGTGTTAAACATATGATCGGCCCTTCTGTGAACAGAAAGTGTTGTTCTCCCAACCCCCAGTTTGATTTCTACACTCACTATGTCCTGTTCTGCCCTAAACACATGTCAGCCCATGCTTGAGTGCTCATTTCAACACTGGTATTGTGTGAGCAGCTGTGCTCACATCTGTTGACAATGAAGGGATTTGAGTTGTCGAGGTGCCATACTCCTTTGCTTTCGGTCTGCCTGTAATGAGGAACACAGCCAAGATGAATTCTCTTCTAGATCACTTTGTTTGGGAACTAAACACTGCAGCACTTATGTTACTGCTGTGCTATGCCATTTGTCTGTGCCTCTATGATTACTTGCTTCCACTCCCATGAGGACATAGCCCTGAATTTACAATCCTGCACTGAATGCATTGCACTCTTCCATCATAAATCTTGCAAGTCCTGGTACCAAACAAGAGCAAAACTCTACTGCCCATGATACCTGGTTAGCTGGGATGTACCCAGCTTTTCTCTCTTTTTTTTTTGTTTACTTTGCCTTTTTTCTGTGCATTTGTTTCCTTCTTCTTCTGTCAGTGCCCTGAAGGCCAGACAAGTAGTCCAGGTCTGGATACAAATCCAGAAGGGCTTCTGTTTGCAATCAGCAGAAGAGAAAGTCATTGTTTCGGGGCCAGTAGTATTTAAATCATTGAAGTTATGGATTTCACACTTTATATTGTATCTGTTCAGCTCATGTCTTATTCTTCTGCAGCCAAGAGACTTTAATCTTGGTTGTGGGAGGCTGTCACTCCATCTGAATCAAACTCTACATTTGTGAGTCATGTCAAATGTAGGCAAAACAGTAAAGGAATTTGAAACTTAGCCATCTTGAAACAAAACCATTGCTTTAGTGTATTTAAATTTATATGTCTTTCACAAAGTAAGATAAAGATTGGGTTTACATACCAACTTCTGCAATTGAACTGAAGTTCCAATCTATTAAACCATATTCATCTTCAGAATGGATGTCAGGGAGATGATGCAAGGACAAAATGTGTTGACAGTTCAGAATTTCACTTTCTTGAGTAACAATATACAAAACATTTAATCTAACTCTATAAAATTTTACAGTGGGCATCTGTTTGAATGTACAGCTCACTATCAAGTATAACAGACTCAAGTTCTTAAAAAACATTCATATGCCATCCAAGGCAAAATGCAAATTGTCAGAGCTACCTTTATTTTGTGGGTTTAGAATGGATCTTGTATTCATCACTCTCTCTGCCATCTCCTCCACCATAAACACAAACACACACCTGTTTCCTACCCTGGATATAGTTCAAGAATATAAGAGTAGGAATAACTCATATTCTCCTCACAACAGAGTTAAACTGAATAATTTATGGATTGCTTATTGTGCTGCTTTATTCATAAGTGGGTGTGGTGTGACTTACAAAAAGGATGTGCTCAACCAATGCTAAGTCAAGGTGAATCACAGATATGATTTCAAAAGTAATGGGATTGTGGTCATTTGTGTCTCCTGATGCAATTCATTTCCTAGTTTGGGACACACGATGCTGTATGTGTCAGGAAGCTGAGCTGGATAATATGTTTGCCAAGGAGCAAGACCTGTTTTCCTAAGCAGGTTGGTCACTTGCATTTGAACCAATTTGCGGGTATTAGATAAATAATTATTTTTATACATATTTATCTATTCCTCATTAGACACTTACCTCTTATATCTGTGCATATTGTCTGAATCTAACCCACAAACTGATAACAACCTTAAGTTCACTGTACTTTAAATGTGGTTCTGTAGTGTGCTTGACTTCCTTCTTCCACCAATGGGATCCTCATGTATGACTGGGTTCTCACAGACAGTAAAACTAATTAATGAAATATTATCATCTAGTAGGCGCATTGGTTTTTCACTGTTTTAGCATTTTAAAGAGACATGCTACACCATTTCAAGGTGGTGGGGCCTGGGACCATCTCCATGATCTGCATCAGCAAAGCACATTTTGTCATGGGGTCTGGCTTTTCCCAGGTGGTATCATAACACAAAGAACAAGCGTCGATAAAATGGCAGCACTGAAAAATTCCCACTGCCAGTGATCAGAGCTGAAATTAACTCCAAAGCTCACGGACAAAGAAAAGCCTGGAGTTACAAAGTATAAATGAATAGGAGAGAATCAAGCTCTTAATTTGGAATGCATGAACAATGAAAATTTGATTAAATGAAAGCTCTTGCTACTAGGTTTTGGCTATAAAATAATTGCCTCAGAGGGTTAGGGCACATAGGGTAGCTCATAATTAGTATATTAGAAAAAATAATGCAAATAAATAAACAACTTTTTCAAAGACAAAAACCCCAGTGTTACATAACTGAGACAAAGGAGTGACTGCTGGTTGGAAAGGTCTTTGAAAAATTCCATATTCATTATCCTTGACACAAAGAGAATTAAAATAAAGCAGAAAGTAGAGCCTCAAGAAGACTTCAGTGCAGACAGCACAGACTCAATTTCCATCTAAAGTAATGGTGTGAGCTATCTCACACCATTACTCCCAGCTCCAATAAGTTCACTGTGCCCACATTACTGCCTAAAATCTGCGCACACAAAAGGAGAAATGAAAGTTTTCTCTGTGCTCCATCTCATTTAGATAATGGAGTTCAGTATGATGGGAATTTTTATGTCATGGAAAAGCACTCTAAGTGATAGAGAAATGAAAGTTGTCAGCAGCCAAAGGCATATGTTGGACTGACACAGCACTATCAGAGATACTTACAGAATGTAACATCCTACTTCTAGGACATATAGGTCCTGTAGGTATAGGCTGACAGAAAAAACAAAACATAATTTCATTTGCGCATTTGCTGCTGTAAGTCATCTACAGAGTCTAGAGGAGCACCTATTTAAGGAAGATTTAAAGGGAAAAGAAAACCCAGACTATCAACACACTGTCTCACGTAAGTTTCAGCTGGTTCTGTTCTGCTTAAACCAAATCACAGCCTATATAAACAGAGCAAGGCATATAAACATCCTATATGTAGTACATTCAGTTGAATAAACAGTTTGCATACTAATGTAAACGGCTTAGGTGTTTTAATGTGCTGGTGCTATAGCAGGTTCTTAGATATAGATTTTAGAACTCAAAAGGAAATGTGCATATTCAGGTTTCCAATGAAAAATAAATCTACTCAAAGAGTGCAACTGTTTTCTCCCTTGGTCTTTCAAATTCTTTCCTCAGTGCCATCAGCCAATTCCATAAAGTTATTCTTGATTTGTAACAGCTTTTTAACCTTTTTTTCATCAAGAGGTGTCTGTAAATAGTGGTAGTGTGGGTTTTCCCTCCGCCATATTTCACACCCCCCTCCTCCCAATTCATGAGCTGAAGCATGAATATTTAAGGTTTATGACACAGGCAATATCACTGCCTGCTTTCTAGAAAAATTAAGCAAAATAGATAAAAATATCTCATGAGATATTTGCAATTTGTCTAAAATGGAAGAAGAAATTTGGTAGAAAATTGAATCTGGTAATTGATTCTGCGATCTTGCATATCAGCTGAGGCTGTGTTGACAAAAATTTCATCACTGACTGCCTTTAAACTCTGATATTTAAACCTTGCTCTATGACTGGCTACATTAAATGCATTTTCTTCTTTATGAGCAATAACAAGGGACTCCTAGATGAGGCCTCCTAACGTCTGTCATCAGTTAAATTAAGAAATTAAAATTGATTCCTAGGAGTCATGTTACAAAAGTTATGGGTGCTTTTAAGAAATTCAGCATGCAAAATACAGCTGAGCCCATAAGCACAAACAACAGGATATTTTAAGAAGCACGGAGTAGGGATAAGCCATGATGCTGCAGCATTTATTTGTCTCTTAATTGCAGATGTTGATGTCTGTGCCATCTGGCCTGTCTCATGACAAAATCTCACCAGCCAAGGAGTACAGAAATAAGTAGACAATTAGTTAAAATGCATTGACTGCATGCACTGCTGAGTAAGCAATTGTTGTCAGCACAGATCCTTGAGCAGTTTCTCCAATTGCTCTATTAACATGTAGGGTTAGAATTTCCATTCTAGAACGTGGAACAAAATAGGGCATGCAAGAGGGCATCATCAAGAAACGTTCAAGCCCAAGGAAGATTGTCACTCTTTCAAGCTCAGATAAGCTTAACAGCTCGTTTAGGCAGTTAATGTATAGTTATTTATTTTCCACTCAGATATTCATACACTGCAGTATATCTCCAGTTTTATGACTGCTTTGTACCTTATACTGGGGTAGAAAACTAATGTGATAAACATTGTGTTCTGGATTCACACTGCCAAGTTTTAGGGTCCAAGCTGTGATGCATCTGATAATAATTTAGTTCCTTTCTCTCTCCCCAGAGCAGATAGCCTGGTGGCCAGGTGCCTTGAGAAGGGGATTCAGCTCAAATAAAAGGCAAATTGCCTCTAGAAGTAATGGCCTATGAACATGGACCACCAAATCCCAGCTGAATGCCAAAAGCTTGTAGGGTGGATTGAGACAACATGCTTGTGCCACTGATGCTGTCTTCACCCACAGGTAGCTATTGAAAACAGGAAGGAAAGGAGGTATGGATCATGAATCATAGAATCACTGAGGCTGGAAAAGGTCTCTAAGATCACTGAGTCCAACCATTAACCCAGCACCACTGTGTTGACCACTAAGCCATAGTCCCAAGAGCCACATCCACATGCCTCTTGAACACTTCCACTTCTCTGTACAGCCTGTTCCAATGCCTGACACCCCCAATTTCAGTAAAGAAATCTCCCTTAATGTGTAATCCAAATCTCCCCTGAAACAACAACAGAGGCCATTTCCTCTGGTCCTACAGGTAGCATTGGTGGGCATCACTTTATGAAATATGTGCTGACAAAAGCCCCATCTGCATCTCTATTGCACCAAGAAGCAAAGCTGTCTCATCTGGAAGTTAGTATAACAAGAACATTTTAGATGTGATTCTTATCCCCTCCAAGCTGTATGCTGAAACTATAGAAAAGCAGGGATTTTTTTTAGAATTCTGTCCTGATTCCTAAGTAAAAAGATAATGCTGGACACTTAGGGGTGCCTGAAGTGAGACTGACAGTATTCAGGTCACTCCTATGAGCTCCAGTTTCTGGTTTCATCAGGACTTTGTTGGTTCATGTTTTCCCTTGCTGTGATAAAGGACATCATCTGTTTTCAGATATGCTCATGAAACTTCCATTGACATCATTGGGAGTTGTACATGAATAGCTGACACCAGGATTTGGGCCTTAAAAGTTTATGGTGCCCTGAGGAGCTGTTTTTATATATTTTGCTTGGTTTCATCTGTGAATATCCTGGGATACAGCTGCTCAACCAAACAACAAACATACTTTAGGAACTCAAACTGTTCATGAAACACTATCTAGTACAAATAAAGGTGTCCTCAGGGCATGAAGTAAATATAGGGAATTTATGCAATGTTCATGCATTTGCTTTACATTACTAATGTTTTTCTTGTGAATTCAGTGAATTACTCCATCATGGAATTTATTAATGAAAATATTACAACAGAAATAAAGCATAGAATGAGGAAGGAGGAAAATACAAGGAAATACATAAGAATATTGATACACTGTATAATAAAAAATTCTAAAAATCATCTCTAGAAAAACTTGTATATCTCTCCTTATATTTTGATTGAAGAAGGACTGATTAAACTTACAATATGCCAGAGAATATCATGAACATGATACCATATTCCTTTTAAGTGGAGCGATCTGTTTTATGGTAAATGATTGCAAAAACAATGCATTAGATAGCCATTTAGTCCTGATAATAGATTAAAAGCTGTATCATAGAACTAAAGCACTGTCACTCCAGAGTAGAGCTGTGTTGCAGTGGCAGTCACAGATGAGAAATGTGGCACTGCAAGCACCTTTCTGGGGTCACTGCTCCCTCAGGTGCTGCAGAGCTGGGAGCCACCAAACCGTTTTCTTCCTTTCTTCTCTGGGATCATCAGGAATGTTAAGTCCCAATCAGTCTTGCATTTACCTAAGAAGAAAGACTGTTCATTTCATCTCCACTTGGTACTGGGGAACAAGGAAAAGGAAACATCAAAATTTGACATTCTTGAAAATATTCATAACCCTTCCTGCCCAAATTCATCTCCAAGAGAATTAAATATAGTTTCTGCATTAAGTTCTGTTCCTGGAAGTTAAAACATGAGTTGATCCAAAATCTTATTATTTCTTGGAAAGTTTTATAGGAGAATAAAAATTTTCTATGGTCAGCTATCATAAGATTCAAAAACAAAATGCATATTTCAGATGCTTTCTGAGCCAGCCATATGCAGCATCATGGTGTACAGTTGTCATGATATAGAAAAGATTTTAGATTAGAAATTAATATGTTTGTAGATATTAGAACAGGAATAAAATTATTTAGAAACTATGGCTGTACTGTAAAACCAGCAGGTAGAAGAGAGTTTTACTACAAACAAGCCCTATTTTTAATTGATTTGTCACTGGAATGAGCTGGTGAAGGAAGACATCTGCATGTCTGAATTCCTACAGCCAGAACCTTTGATCCATGTTAGTGTCTTCTAGTTGATGCCTTTCTGGAACATATACTTTAATTAAATACAAGATGCGGCTATATGGAGGTGTGTCAGGGTGGAAATCTAATGTTTTGAGATGCTTTAAAGCTTTTAATTGATTAAATAGCCCAAAGATTTTGTGGGACTTTCGTTTTTGTGTTGTTGGTTTTGTTTTTTTGTTGGTTTGGGTTTTTTCTAAGGAAAATAAGGTTCATCCTTGTAAAAACTATTGGGCAGAGTGTGTTGAGGGGATTTTCTTTTCATTTGGTGTGCAAATGTACGTCATGAAGTATCACATCCTGAAGTATAGATAAGTTATCTCTGGGTTATCTGTAATATCATGATTGTGTATAGACAAGGTTATGAAAAATCAGCAGAAATTATGATATTGATAGCTTTGCTTTTTCTGTGTTGTGGGAACAACACAGAAAAAGCAAAGTTATTAATTTCTGTTTTCTGTTCATGCTGTATTGTTTGGAATCGCTACGTCTGCTGAAAAATATTTCTTACACATGAGTTTTTTTCTAGCAACACTTCATAGCCTGCAGACAAATGCAGGGCAAAAGAATGGGCTACAACAAAAATGGAGAACTGTTAAAATCTCATCATGAGGTTCTTCCTGATGAAGGAATGATAGCTGAAGCTAAACTGACCACTGCGAGCCTTCTCAATAATACAAGACCCTGCTCTTAGAATTTGTGCAGCAAATTAATTTCTCTTAGAGCTACAGTATCTTTGTAAACTGTATTGGGGGGTTTTATTGAAGGATCTGATCTGACAAAAAAAAATCTGCCACGACTTCAGGCAGGTTCTCTCCAAACTTAGTTACCCATACCCATAAATAAAGAAACTTTTATTTATTATTTTATTTTATTTATCTGCCTTTATATTGTATTACACTCTGGCTTTGTCCGGGCCACAGAGGTTCCTGCTATCATTATAGGTAATAGTCAAAATATTTTTTAGTCATTCAGTTTAAACCCCTGGTAAAATCTATCTCTAGTGTCTCCCTGTGGACTAATGTTATTGTAGGCACCAAGGTGGGGAAACTGGAGCTTCTCTGGAGCCACTGGCCATGAAGATCTGGAGTGCTCAGGAGTGGGACAAGAGGAGGCAGAAGAGGAAGAAGAGCATGATGAGCTCAGAGCCACAAGTGAAACTGAAGGAGGCAGGGCCATCGCAGCAAAGTGACAGAGCTGCATGAATAGGAAATGGAAAAACGAGAGAAGTTAGTGTTCAAATAATTGTATGTATTACGATTCATATACAAATGTCTGGAAAAGTTACTCTGAAATGGATGATGCCAGTGTTGCAAAGAAATCAGAAATGGAACAGAATATACTGACAAGTATATAAGTAAAATACTGCATACTATCAACATCTTTCCTCAACTCTGTACTGCTGAAAGACCTGTTGCCATTATAGCACTCAGACGTACATACACCTCCCTCTGCATCTGCTTTTGAAAATGCTTGATTCTCAGTTCCCATATTCCTGACACGTTCACACCCTGGAGGAATCAGTAGATTGCACAGGGTGTAAAAGTCATCCCAGACTCCTGCCTTCAATCTCTTAAATATTAGATGAAGAGTGTGGCTACACCCTGATGCTTATCACAGTATCACCCAGTGTGGTTTAAGACTTGGTTGATTCTGTTATGTTAAGAGGGAAGGAATAAAAGAGATTGTAACCATACGCGTTTGAATATAATGTATATGTTCATGTTTAGAAGCAGACAAAGTTATTATACAGCTTATATCTTCCAGTAAATAAGGCTATTAACATTTCTTTGTTTTTTGTACACAGGTCAATTAAAGTATACTCCTCCTACAGAGAATGATATAATACAATTTCAGTGTTAATTCATTCTCATCCTCCCTCATCATAAACCTTTCTTGCACAACCAAATTCACTCCAGGCTGTTCAGCCCTGCATGCATATCTTGAATTTCATTACAATTTTCAGTACAGAGCTCATCTGAGCTGTGAAAGAAAATATTCAGTAAAAAGTTCAGTACATTCATGGTTCCAAAAATTCCATCTTACAATTATACCAACAGGCCATTCTGAGAGAACTTTTGTTTAATTTTCATGTGAGACACTTATCAAACTCAAAGGAGGAGAAGCTCAAACTGGGTCTCAGTTGTGGCTGGATAATAAGATAAAGAAATATTTTATTTTATGAAGGATTTTGCATACATGGACGGAACTCTCCATTCTTCACAGTGCCAGGTGGAAAGCTAATCTTTGCATGTTGCACCATCATTCTCACTTCCCTTAACTATGACGTCCAACCTCAACAGATTAAGAAGCCTTAATCAACCCAAAACAAATCAATGGTTTCAGTGAAAGTGGTGGCTGTTTAACATTTCCCCAGAGATGACCAGTAGCACTTAAAATTGGCTGCTGTGTTACTACACATCCCACAATGTAATAGAGGAAACTTGCCCTTCATGATTTAATACTTGTAAGATTCAATGAGCTTACTCTAAAATGCCTGCTTCACACAGAATTTTTTTTTTTAAATTTAAAATAGTTAATATTTTAATGGATAACAGGTTTTTTTATATTAAGTAGGTGGCTTTATATACAACACAATACTATTTTTATCATCTTAACTCAACAAAAATTAAGTAGTGATGAAACAAGTAATTATAAAAAATATTTCTAGGGAGTGTTAAATTCCCAGAGCACTAGGCATGAAGCGCAATGCTTGGTGCAATATAAAAGGGTAAACTAGAGGGCAGACTGCTCTGTTTTTCACCACTACATTACTTTTCATGCCCACAGCCCATTCTGTTGTACTGGCTGAAAAAAGAAAGGGAAACAAAGCAAGGAGCTGTCCAGTCTCCAGAGCCACCATAACCTCAAAAAAGGGTTGTACTGAGCTAGAGGCACAATCCTCTGGAGATAGTTACTTTATCACTTCATAAATATGCAATTTGATTACAATATCTATTTATTGCTTCAATCAGTACGATGATAGATTTATTGTTCCAGGACTAAATATATTTTTGGCTTGAGGAAATAGAAGTGATTATGTTTCATTCAGAAGACCATTTGGACCACTTTCCTAGGCCATGTTACATTTTGGTCATAGAAAAGACAGAATCAAAATAGCTAGAAATAAACAGCAAAACAGTGCATTGGATTTTTAGTTGTCCACTCATCACATCTTTCTCTTCCTGCACTACTACCACCAAAAATGCTTCTGCAATAGCCATGTCAGCAGTTTGGATTTATGCTGTCTCTGAGGTCTCATTTGGACTGTGCCTACTGTCAGCAGCCCTTGCTGTCCTTGGGTTACTGCCTGCCTTTCTCCTGCAGAAGGTCTCTGGGTCAGTGGTGGTGTCTCCCTGTGCTGAGAGTCAAAGTGGTGGCCCTTTGTCAGAGAAGTTCACAGCCTATCTCTTGGTAAAATTGCAATTATCTTTAGGGGTATGTTTATTGGGAGACCATCCCAAACAGTCTTAGGCAGCTCAAGGATAGGAGTTTTAGACCTCCAAAGTTTGACAAGTATCAGAACTTCAGTAACCTCTACAGCTGATGTCCAGGCATGGAAAACAGGAGTTTCTGTGTTCATCTGTTTCTGTTATAACCACCAGAGGAGTGTGGATTACCCGAGGTAAGCCAGTCAGTCTTTGAGTCAGCCCAGTGACTCAGGGCATCCAGGTCCTGCAGGTCTTGCAGGCTCTTGAAATTCCTGGTTTGCCTGAGGTGGCAGGATTCTTTCTCTCTTTGAGGCTCCCTGGGCACCCTGGCTGTTGGAGGGACGCAGCCGCCTGCAGCAGCCGTGCCAGTCACCTCAATGACTCACCTCCGCCTGCTGTGGGTGCAGGAAAGTGCAGCAGAAATACCATGGCACTGATGGGACCTGGTTTGAAAATGTTGTGTACAAAGACGCTCTTTACAGCCCATATGCTTTGAATCATCTCTGAATTTCTAAAAATATGATCCTTCAATGTATATATATAACTGGAGCAGTTATTCACAATTTTTAAAACTAAACCTAAAAATCATTAAAATTACTTTCCTGGTAAAAAATTAAATCCAATAAATTCAATTGACCCTTTAATTACCAGGTCAGCAAGTACTTGGCATTAGAACACAGTTTTATTCCAAATAGATATGCTTATCAAATCTTTCCATTTGGATTTAATGTAGGAAGGAGCCTGTGACTGATCATACTTGTAGGCAGTATTGCTATTGTTCTATGAAATGTAAATTTCTTTAAAAGAAACCAATTCCCAGAAGTAGACAGCGTGATAATTGATAAAGTTGTAAATACAGATTTTGTTTACAGATTATATGGGAGAGCAGTGTAATCAATAAATAGCACTGACAATAATTTTAAAAGGAATAATAATAACCTCTATGGAAACTAGTTCTAGAGTCAACAGGTTCAATAAAACAACAGCTTCTTTAGGTGTCTCAATAAATTATTACTTTTTTTTATTATATTTCCAGTGTCCAGAAGAATTCTATGTTCTTAATCGTTTATGCAATTTTAGCAAACCCTGTTTGAAAGACAGGTTTCAATTTTGACCTTTTCTACCTGTGATATTTTTCTATTTCTGAGCTGCTCTTTTATATACTTTTTGTTTTTCTTGCTGTCCTGTACACTTTGTCTCTAAGATAGCACTGTGAAATACAATTTATTGGATAACATTTGGAGTATCTTTAATACAGGAGTAACAGGTCTCTTGAAGTTACGAATAGCATAGAGACTGCAGTTAAAATACCTATGAACTTTCAGTTCTCTGCATAGGCCTGCAGTGGGCTGATCTGAAATACCTTGTAGCTTGAAAAGAGTGTTGCTTCACAAAATTACATGTAATATTTGTAGGTAGAAAAGAGTAATTACCTGTAGACTGTGAATTCTTTGACATCTCCCACCGTTTACAAGAATACTGCTGTTATGGTATACTACATCAATTGTTGAAAAGTCATTTTACATCCAAATTATGGGAAATAAGAAAAAAAGAACTCCAGCCAACTAAAATAATTATGACAATCATGTTCCAAATAGAAGTTCCAGTCCTTTGCTGTGAAAGTAAATGGGATTTTTGCCATCAAATCTGAAGGAGACAATGACTGCTCCCTGCATTTTTTAGTGAGTCAGAGTACTGACATGGGTCCCATATAGTGTTATTGACAATTCCTTAAACTTCCTAATGTAGTTTCTGTGTAGATTTGTTTTCTGGCTTTGGTGGCTACAACTGCTTTTAAGACCATAGCAACTTTCTTGGCAGTCTTCACAACTTTTCATCATTTTCCTTTTTAGCTCTAATATAATTTCACAAAGAAGACAAACAGGAGAGAGAAGGACAAAAGGAGAACTGAATCCCCTGTTTCTGTGTTTTCAAAGGTACCTCATGTTAACTCTCTTCTGGAATACATGCTATTTCATTTTTTTAGCCTAACACTCAAAAGGAAAAGTGTCAAAACCACAAAAAAAATCCTGTTCTTTCTCCAGACCTTTGTAAACAGTTTGAGAAAATACCAAATTATTCATCTTAGTTTATTTATTGTTTGGATCACAAGCTATCAAAATATTCCGTGTTTCAAAAGTTTTTTGAGCTGTGGAGAGTGTGAAACTGCTACCAGTCACATTTTGAATTTTTCTTATAAAAGCAGATAATATCAACAACAACAAATGATTAAGCAAAACTGAGAATTTCACCCAGGGCAAAATGTCTCCACAAGTTCCCAAAAGAACAAAGATTTTTTGTCGTGGGCAACAACTCAGTCATTTTACCAGACAATGCAATTATTCTGTGGCAAAATCTGATAGGGTATTGCTCTGGAATGGAGAAAAGCTGGTTCTCTTTGGTGCTTAAAAAAATAAATATGTAAATTAACTAACCATAGGATTTTTTTGTTCTCTCTCTTTTTTGTTCTATGAGGCTGTGTAGAAAAAAGTGCTTTGAAACAAATCCCTTTTATAAGAAATACAGTAGTAGATCATCATTAATTCCTACCATGATAGCAAAAATGTGACCAGCTTTGGCTGTTCTCCGAATATTGAATAAATTAAGTAATGCAAATGGTGCTATTAATGCAATAGCACCATGGTAATCTTAGGTATAAATAGATCACTTCACAGTGCTATTTAGTTGTCATTAAAAAAATCTGATTTGCATAGCATATAAAAAACCTCTTTCACCAAATTTTTACAGGTTGAATTGTTTAGAGGCACAGAGGAGTTAGAAGGCCCTGGGAAAATCTGGAAAGCCTAAAATATTTTTTCTCTCTACTGAAATAAAGAGTGTGTGCCAGAGCAGAGAAAGAATCTCCACAGACTTTATTTAGTGTCCTTAAGACTAGAGATTAAGTCTAGTTTATATAAACATTGACAATAATTGTTTACAATAAATAATTGACAGTTAGTTTTCCTCAAAAACATTAATGTGCACTGCAGTGTGCTTTATTGCACAGGTGCATAAACACTAAGGAATGATGGGTACATAGAAGATTAATGGCTGCAACAGCTTCTAACCTTTCCTGCAATAAAGAAACCCTGAAATGCCTCTGACAGTTCATGTGTTTTGTGGAGTTCTGCACATCTCAGTGTTGCAGCAGATGAAGCTCGGCATAGAATCCACTCAGAGAGAGTCCTTAAATTTCCATCATTAGAGGTCAAGTTAAAGACTTCGCTACTTTTCAGAAGAAAGAAGCTAATTCTTCTTCTAAGGCATTCTATTGAAAAGAGAAAGGAATATAAAAAAGTGTGCAGTCTTACATGATATTGTCAGAGGAATCTTTCCACACAGGTATCTTAACATTATTCAGCTACTCTTTATGCTATAGGAACTCCACTGAGGTCAATAGCCTAGCCCAGACACAACACCAATAAAATTCCTATGTTAATAATAGAGCAATTCTCTGAACCTGATGAGGTTCCTTGGCAGGGAACTGAGGAAAGTGAAGGTGTCAGTATGTCCTCTAGTCCTTCCTATACCTGGATGATCTTTGGTGAAATCAGGGTTTGTGGTTTTGGGTTGAATATTGAAACCATGAGCAAGTGGTTCCTATTTACTTGCTTATACTATAAGCAATTGTACCATACACTTGTTTGTGGTCTTCACAAAATATTACTTATACATACATATTCAGATTATTTATTAATATACAGTATTTTCTATATATTTATATATATGCATATACATATATTACCAGCATATACAGAAGCTCAGTCTAGCTGCTATTAAGTCCATTGGAAATGGCATCAGACCTTGTGGAAAGAATAGCTACCTACATTTTCTTTTCAGTGGCTTCATGTTCACTATGATTTTCAGCTTTCAGAGATTTTAATGATGATTTAATTAATTAATTTAACATTTAACACTTTGTAAAGCCACTCTACCTGTTTGTACAACACACTGTACAAACAAGTCTGGTTAATTGTTGCTGTGAATTAAACTTTATTCTTGATCTAGTAAAAATCTGTCTTGTTTAAACACAACAGTTGTGGATTTAATTAAATATGTTGCTTAGTGAAGCATCTGTTTAAAACGTTAATAAATGGCAACTCCCCTGAGTCCTCCATATGTAAAGGTTTTTCACTTCATAACCCAACCTTAAAATGTGCTTTAGAAGTTATAAACCATTAGTCCATCCTTTATTTTGGGCAGATTTTTCATAATTAAAAAGTACTTCTTCTCTAAGTCTGTGCTAATTGATTTTACTTTTTTTAAAGTAAAATTTTAAAAATCAGGGATTCAAGTCTTGCTAACCAGTAGTAATGCAGAGGTATTCCAAAATGTCAGAGGGGTGTATTCCTTTTTTTTTGCTGCATTTACTGAAGTGCAAATGAATATTCCTCCCTCATTGTACTTAAACAGCTCCCAAGAATATACATTGTAGGGGGCACCTCACTTCCCAGTCCACATCCTAGCAGAGTTAAACTGGGAGTGCACCAGTATGAAGCTACAGTGAGGAAGAAGTGAATTGCTCTCCAGCACCTCCACACCACAGCACAAATGCAGCTGAATTACAAATGAACTTCAAGAGATTTGTATCAAGATATGAAGTCTGTCCAAGCCCAGAGCAATGTCCAAACCCTGCACTGTAAATCTGCTCTTGATCAGTAAAGGGAACTGTGGAAAAAAAAACAAAAAACAAAAAAACAAAAAAAAAAAAAAAAAAAAAAAAAAAAAAACCAAAAAACTAAAAACATAGGAACCATTGAGTGCTGTTTCATTTTAAGAGCAACCAAGTGGTGGTGCAGTCTGATGGATTTGGGAATAAAGGAATTTTCTGGATTGTAATAGCTACACACAACCACTACATGTAAGATTGCATAAAGATGACTAACCCAAATTGATTCTCAACTCAATAGTCCTGATTTTGTTTAGGGAGCCACTAAAAAATAAATGCATGTAAACCATATTCTGACACTACAAGGAATGTTCCAGACCTAATTAGAGGTAACAAACACAGGTATTCCAGGTCTTCAGAGCCCATTCAGATAATAAGTGAAGTAGTAGTTATCCAGAGCTGTTCATGTGCCCCTGGTTATGATCCTAATGGGTCCCTAAAACATAATAGTAGAAATGTCTGAGTAAAAAGGAGAAAATTCTTGAGCCACCCAGGCTAAATTTAGTAGCATATTTTGGTAAAAAACATTCATGCTTAGCTTCAGCCAACACAGTACCCTTTCTACACTCAAGTCCTTCCAAACATCTGGATTTCCTAGAATGTCTAGCCTTCCAAGTGTTTACTTGTAAAGCCCTTCAGGAGAAAGGCTGTCTTTATTTGTGCTCAGTATAGGATTTGTGGCTGTCTTTCAAAAGTAGGAAGGGGGAAAAAGATATAAGAGGTGTTCAAACTCTGCTGACTCAAAAGCCAAAAGAGTCAAAGTGATAAATGAACCCACTTTTGCTAAGCTCAGAGAGGAAAAAAAATGGATGGGCAGCTCATACTGTAGGTGAAAAGAAACCTTCTTTACAGCTTAAATAGCAAGTGACCAATCTCTTTTATAAGATTTTTTTTCTGGGTCCCCAAATTCACCATGAAAATGTCATTCCACTAAATGTTACACCAAAGTGGACACCTGACCTCTCATTTCTTACAGAAAAGCTACAAATATATTTAGGTCCAGTGTCAGAAACATCCAGAGACAGCAAATTGCCCTCTTTTGAACACTAGCCAATCTAGTGGTTGTAGACAAGGCTCTGCAAAATGATTTTTCCACATTTTCACTGCAGTGGAAATAATTATAATAATTTAATTTTTCAAAACAGATAATAAATACAGTTATTTACTCTGAAAGTATGAAATTATGAGACTCTCTGGGCTTATTTTTCATTGTGTATTTTTTTTTAATATTCATAAAAGGGAGCACAAAGGATGAATTTCAGATTCCTCTTAGTTATTTAATTGATAACATTCTATTTGGGGGTAAGATGGGGGTTTGAAAAAAGAAAATTTAAATTGTTCATTGCTTTGATGTTTTTTTATATTCATGTCTAATAGAACTAGAATAACATCAAAACCAATGCCAAAAAATACCTTGAAAAATTAATGCTTTCCATTCGCTTAATACATATGGTTTTGATTGGTACATATCAAATGGCTTTACCAAGGAATGGACTACAACAAACAGGTACAACAAACTGAGGCAAAAGGATACTAAAATGGTTTACCTGCAGTATTCAAGAAAGTGTCAAGGAGCCTTTTGAGGTCCAGTTAAGTGTTATTCACCATTGGTCTGTTAAATTATGCTGATATTTTGTGCAAATCAGCTATTACAACATACTCAGCCATGGAAATTACACCATTCTTTCATTTTCAGCATCAGAGAAAACCAAAGACATATCTATTTTATGAGAATTTAATCTGAATCGTAAGTCATTTTCCATTGCTATAATAGTATTTCAGAAGGTCACAGAATTCACCCTAATAAGATCTGATCTCTAATTAAAAGACTTTTATAAAACAAAACATACTTTCATCTGAGAAAGCAAAACCAAAAACACAGACAGCATCTTTAAGACATTTTATAATTCTGACCTCAACAGACAAAGAACAGAAACTCAATTAGTGGTGAAAATCTTTGATTCCATTTTGGCATTTATGCTCTGGGAAGAAGGGAAACATATATGCCTCAACTCTTTTATACATACAATCTTCCTACTGCACTTTGTGACTAGAGTATCAGCTTGGATTTTGATTTTCACTGGGTATGTCTAGGCTAATCTAGGTTTAAAATTAAATTCTCTAGAGAATTCTGGGTTGTAATGCAACTATCTAGAAGGTCTAGCAGACCTTCTCTGCTGCTCATAGCTATGACCACAGGGAATGTGTGAGCAGATGCCAGTGACAGAAGAATTAGCGACCGAAGCATCCCCTGGGACAGTGGAAGAAGGCCAAGAGGCTGCAAAAGCAGTTTGCTGTGCACCTCAGACCTTCTGCTGCCTCCAAGAAAAAGCTAACTGAAAATATGAGATTGTTCTGCTGTAAAACTGAGTGGGGACAAAACCTTCATCACTTGGAAGATATGCTAGCTCTGTGGCCAAGCACGTGGTACAGCTTCTCTTCTGAAGGCAAGAACATGACATGGCACAGGCAAAGGAGAAGTCTCAGATTGCTAAAGAAATGCAGCTTAAACCCTTGTCCTTGGACAGCAATGGAAACTGCCCACCCAGCACTCTTAAACGCCATTATTTTGTCTGGCGTTTGGATCTGTCGTCTATGAGATTTCGATCTTAGATCTATGAGACCTATTGAACAGGGCCTCCCTCGGCCCTTGGCACTGAGGATCAGCATTTCCCATTCCTAACCTGCACTACAAATCATCTGGTCCCTATACACACCCAAAAGGCTGAACACTCTGCTTGGACCTGTGAAATCTTATCCTTTTAATAGTGACAGGACAAAAGGGAATCATCTTAAACTGGAGGAGAAGAGGTTCAGATTAGATACTAGGAAAAAATTCTTTACTGTGAGGATGGTGAGAAACAGGTTACCCAGAGATGCTGTGGATGTCCCATCCCTGGAAGTGTTCAAGGCCAGGTTGCACGGAGCTCTGAGCAACCTGGTCTAGTGAGAGATCATCATCTTTAAGGTCCCTTCCAACCCAAGCCATTTTATGATTCAATGTGAGAAACATCTAATTTTTTTTCCTGATTCAAAAGCCTCTGCAGGCAGTGGAAATGTGAGCATTCAGATTTTTAAGGCTTGTTTGTTTGCTTTTTAATGATTTTCTAGAAGACTATTAAGGATCTAAGGTGTAATTATAGACCAGTTCTGATTTTAATTGAAGAAACACAGTGTTAAATCCCTCCCAAAGTAATATTTTTTTTTTCCTATGTGGAAACAAGTGGAAAAGTCTGTTATTTAAGCCACAATTAAATATATACTTTTTCCTCACATATAATTACATTCACAGCATGGAATACTACTTCCACTTATCCATAAAGTTTTAGAAAAAGTAGAGTGCACAAGATCTGCTAAAAATACTCTAGAAGAAATAATTTTTAAATCTTCTTAAATAAACCTCAAAAGGAACACCGCTGAAACCATTTATCACTTTTGTAGGTAACTTTAAATTTGACTGTTCAACTAAAATGAAGAAAATATTCTTTATTAATTGCCATAGAGCAAAAAGATGCACAGAACTGATTGGAATCTGCATTTTAGTTCATTCTCATCTATTACTGAAAATTTTCTGTGGTATTTTCAGTAGAAATATGAACAGCTACTCCGTCACAGGAATTATATTTGTACGGAAAACTGCCAGGACTGATCTAATACTGATAAAAACAAATATTGGTGTGAATTTATGGACTAAATTCACAGCACAATCTCACAGCATTTTATCCAAGATGTAGTTTTATAATTCAGAGGAGACCAAACCCAGTGACTAAATAAATATAAAATGCACTTTATTTTACAGGTCACAACTAAAGTATGTTGGCAGATATGGTCAGTGATGCACCAACCAACTTTGTCTAAGCACTCATACATGATTTGGGAATTAAACAGAAAGCAGCTTACTTTTCAGTTAGAAACTTCAGGAGACCGTGTCATAGTCATTTGTTCACACCTCAGTAGAAAACTCTATGTCTGGTAAATTCAGTGTTTTCCCAAGTGTTGTTCTTCTACGAGTGCCAGTGGACTGCTGGTTTCACTGGAAGTTTTAATGAAACAATTAATCTTTTTGGAGATTTCAGTCCACTTTCTGATATTTTCAGAAGTACTAGCAGTGAGGCATAATTTGGAAAACAAAATGAATTCTCTACCAGACTGGCCTCATGCCCTACCTTCATTAGAGCACTGGGACCATTTTGCTTCCTAGAGTTGCAGTTTGAGAACTGTGAGTATCTCGTTACCCCGTTACCGTCTGGAACACCCTGTGTGCAGTGGAGGTTAGAGGCAATGAGTTATGGTTGGAGGTGGAACACAGACCAAAACAAGGGAAACGAAATTCAGTTTTAAGCCAGAGTATCCTTTTCTCCACCATGTAACTCAATATATTATTTCTTTAATCCACATGCAGCCTCTGTCATTCAAGAGGTAGAACAATGAACCCTTGGTGGAAGGGATGGAGTCCTTTGGGAAAAACTACTTGAGAAAGCCAAATAATTCTCAACCAATTAGCAAGAGTAGAACTCTGGCTAAAAGAAGACCAAAAAGTGTACGAAAGAAAAATTTTCATTGGCACAGATACAAAGAAGTGGGCTTGCATCAAATTGTGTTCCTGGAGATTGGGATTGGAAGAATCGAATCACTGAACTGTAACTTCTTGCAGAAGAATGGCCATAGAAATACATCCAACTATAAAATTAATCTAAGTGCCTGTTTTTCTTCACTTTGTGAAGTAAAATCAGTGGTGTTTCTTGTTTATTTATGTTCAAGAAGGTCAATTCTACAGAAGTTATCTACAGTAAATATTGCATCCACACAGACTTGATCACTGGATTCCATGTGTTCTATATAGAATGGAATAAATTAGTTAGGACTGTGATAACTGGCATAATTTACTCCAGTTCAGATTTACATGTGCATACACTCCTTTTACTGGCAATGCAGCTTTGATTGTGTGGGCAAAAGTCCCCAAACATAGTGAAAGAACGGAAGGAAATAGGGAAAAGATGAGGCTCTTTCCTTCTTTAAGTGATTTTCTGTATGATTGGCAAATATTCCTTCAGCAGGACAAAACTGAGTAATCACCTTGAAACCCCTTCGCAAGAGGATACCACCAATGCCATAACAGTTCTGGAAAACACTATCCAAGAGGACATCTCTGTGGCAAGAGGCTCCATGCGTTTGCCCTGTGGGGTTCCTGCCATGAGAAAGAATGAAGATTTATAGGTCAGACAGGAAACATTACACCAAAGGCTTGGTAAGTCAGACAGACATATTTTTTCATTGTTAGGGACTATCAAAATGTTATTCACATCATAGCTGAAATGCAAGAGATGTGATGCTGAATATTTCTGACATTTATTTTGGATCATGGTAGTAAGCTTACCTCAGCCAAACCCCCAGCAGCTAAACCCCCAGCCAATTACCTTCTCCCTGGCAGGATGGAGGAGAGAATCATAAGGGAAGAAGTGAGAAAAACTTGCAGTCTGAGACAAAGACACTTTAAGAAGTAAAGAAAAAAGGAAAAAAAAAAAAAAAAAAAAAAAAAAAAAAAAAAAAAAAAAAAAAAAAACAAAAAAAAAAAAAAAACCAAGTGATGCAAAGACAATCACTGTCCACCTCCCATCAGCAGACCAGGACCCAGTGAGTCTCAGAGAAACAGCTTCTTTGGAAAACCTTCCTCAGTTTTTGTTGAACATGACGTTGTATATTGGGGAATATCTCTGAGGTCAGTTTGGATCAGCAGTTGCAGCTGTGCCCCCTCTCAACCTCTTTTTTACCCCCCGCCCCCACACACACACACCTTTTGGCTCACAAAAACCTTGATTCTGTGCAAGCACTGGTCAGCAGTAGCTAAAACATTTGTGTTATCATCAACACAGTTTTGGTCACAAATCTAAAACACAACACTTTAAATGCTGCTATAAAGAAAATTACCTCCATCCTAACCACACTCAGTGCAATCACAAAAGATAAGACCTCTACCAAAGTTCCTATTTTGCCACAGAATGTAAAGCATCACACTTTATTAAGTGCACCATCACACAGAGATCTTCAGATGCTGATAAGCTTTTCCAGAACCATACTTGCCTATAACAAAATAGCTTCTTAGTAGTTTCTAAAACTTACTTTACTGTAGAATAAATGGTATTCAAGTACTTGTCTCTTGTTCAGCGAAAAAGAGTTGAAGGCTGAAAAGTTGATTTAATATATAAAGATATTCATGATCACCTTATCTGTGTGTTTGTTGAAAAAAAGAAAAGTGTGGAAAATCAGCAAATAACTTCATATGCAGCTATAGGTGGCTGAAGCAGTTACACAAAACTTCACAGCTAACAGATTGTGTCTGATAAGCAAATGAACTTCTCATGGTTAAGAAATCCTCCTCTATGATGGTCTTCCATTAAAAGCAGCTGAAACAGAAATTACTTTCTTTTAGGAACATGCTCTTTCTTATTTGACACCACTTGCATGTCTGTCTATGTATATGACCCCTAACACCAAGCCCAGAAATGTCTATGGTTACCAGATGTTCTCGACACAGGTAGTATTAGAGCACTTCTGTATTCATGACAGAAGTGGAGAAGTGAGGCACAAGTTGAAGGAGGATTTAGCATCACAAAAAGACTAGTTTCTGTCCTACACTAATAAGTTCCTTTCACTATTGTTACAGTGACCTGTGCCTCTGTCAGCTGATAGGCTCAGCAGAGTGAGAGAACTGGCTGACTGAACTATTTCTAAGAAACCTGTATGACATCTAAGACTGTCAAAACCTGAAAGCTCTTTTCTGCTAGAGTTATGTCAATGCCAGGGAAATGCTAGAGTTATGTCAACTTTTGCTGGGAAAGTTCTGACATTTACAGAACACACTAGGCATCTAAAATTGTGGTCTGCTGAGTAAGCACAAAATGTAACTCATCAAACTTCCTTTTTAGATGTACCTAAAGTGACTAAGGATTTCATTATGATACCTGAGTCCAAGTGTCCTCATCATCCGACCCTGCATTGGGACCACTTTCCTGAAGACTCTAAGAGCTCCAAAGTTGGGGACCCAGGGGTAATGGGAAGGAGAGTGTTGCCAAGTATGCCTCCAAAGTAAAATTTCCCAAAATCTTGTTGCTCTTAGAAAACCACTCCACACCAGAAGGATCCATCATCTGACAAAGATGGGATGACAGAGAACATACCCTTGAGAACTTATGAAATATTTCTTGTGTTCACACTAGGTTCTGAGCTCTGCCACTAGCTACAGAGCACCTTAAGAATGACCTTAACGGCCCTAAAATCTATACCTGAATGAGGTCATAACCAAGAAAAAATTTTGTTCTTCCTTGTGACTGAACAGCTCTAGTATTTGTCCTATCCCGGCTCCCAAACATGGCACTGCGAGTTCCTATTCCAATCCTATTGTCTCTGTTACTCCACACACCTTCCCTCCACGTTGTTTCCTGAACTAGTCCAGGATCCTTCTGTGGGATCTCTTGCAAGAGCATCCAAGGAACAGGAAGACAGTGCTTGTGGGCTCCTTTCCTAATCACTTCATCTGAGTAGATGGAACACAGGTTTCGTGCAGGATGTCAAGGCTGGTTGCAAAGGGGACAACAGAGATAGAGCCCATTCCTTGCATCAAGCTCATCCTTGAAGCTGCACTCCAACACCTTCACCCCTTACTGACGTATTACATGGCCCCAGACGTAAGTTTAGAGTGAGACAGCTTCTCCTTGGTTTATTAGCAGAACTTGTGCAGGGGGAGAGCTGTGATCCAGAACATCCACCCCACCCACCCACCAAAAACCGTCAGTGCCTCTGAAGCAACCATCCTGGTTGCTAAAGAGCACATAGACAATTTTAAGAGGTCATCTTCTCGGGGAGGAGGGCATGGCTGGACCTATGTTCCTGGAAGCTGCTGTGCTCTTAGGAGATGCCAGGGACTGCTGGTGACACACGGGTCACGAGACCTATGACTATAGATCTGAAGGGTGTGAACTCACTCCCTCATTTCTCTCCTGTCTTTCCTTCTTGTGGCCAGGAAGCTCCTCTCAGCACACAGACCTCCCTCTGGTTTGATGGAGGCTGGTATCCATGGAACTGAGATATGCAAACACGCATCTGGAGCAGAAACTCAAGAGAAAACAAACAGTGGGAAACTGCTTCAGGCTGAATCATGAACTTGAGTGGAACAGCTGAGAGGAGAGAAGGAATTGTTTGATAATGGCCACCCCTGGGAGGGAAAGCCATGGGAAGGTAAAGCCTGTGAGAAAGACAGTGGGACTTCTTTCTCATTTATTACTGTTGAATTGTTTTATATCTGGGGCAGAATGACCTCTGCTGTTCTACAGACTGCACTCAAGCAGAAGAAGGGAACCTCGGCTCCCATGAGAATTTCCTAAATAAACACTGTAATTACTTGGGGGAATAAAGGAAGCAATCCTACTTTTACATTCATTAAACAGTGGTCAGGAAGATTTTGAAGTTGTTACAGAGATACCTTTGAAAAAACAGCAACTCGGTGCTCAGGATCATGGCCTGTTATCGATGTTCCTGTGATGTGCATGTTCTTTCCTGTGCCCGGGAACTCTGCATTTGATGGCTACAATCATCTCACTATTCATTCTTGGTAATGGAATTTATAATGAGATATCACTAGTCCAAGCCCCAAAAAACCAAAATTATTCTGATTTAAATTAGAATTGTCATAACACATCTACTAAACCTGTCGGTATTCAGCAGTCATCAGAAGCCTCCATTTAAAATGTAAAGCTCTGGTGAAGTGTCTGTGCCAGTGACACCTTTGATAGGATCAATAAAGAAGCAGAGTGTGTTCAAATATTTAAATCATGCCTTTATTGTGATTTACTGGAAGAATCTAACATTTTTGATAAGCATATTAATTCAGTTCTCATACTCTTAAAATTACATTCAATTCCCCCAAAGCAGAAGTAATATATTAATACACTTCATATTAAACTCTTTTCTTTTCTTATTGTAATACGAGACCTTGTAGCTAACCTTAAAATGTTTATTATGTAAGTAGGTACAAAATATTAATTAAAATAACATCAAATTTCTAAATAATTATTGGTTTTAATCAATAAAATAAATTAATGTCTAGTCTTTGCTGACTAAATCTGCTAGCATCTGGCCAGTCTTCTTGCTTATTTTTCACCTTCTCCAATACCTTGTTTTTCACTAATAGATCAGATGTTTGCCTTCTGCAAAACTTTGATTGAATGCAGCCCTTACACTTTTTAGGGAAAATGTTATTTTTAGTTATCAATTAGTTTTCATACCCACAAACCCCTTGAAACTTCCTCTTTCAAAAGCCCAGCCCTGTCAGAGAATTTCAAAAATGGAATTTTCCTTAATATTCTTTAGGTCTTGCTATGAAAAGAATGGAGTGCTCACCAATGCAAATGCAAAATTCTTTTAAGAGAGTCATAAATTCAGCCATAGTATCAATCCTAAGTATTTTGAAGATGAAATATAAGAGAGGCACAGCAAACAAAAGGAGTGAAAAGACAATTGACAATACTGTAATACTTTTATTTTTTTAAAAATCTGTATCAGGCTACATTATTCAGGTTCAACACAAGGGGAACATAGAGCTTTCAGATATGATATATGTGTTTTACTTTAACATACCAACTTTTGGGCAATAGATAGCAAGCACTCCAGCTTAAGTATTTAAGAAATAGAACATCCATATCTATCTATTGTTAATGCACAGATGCTTGAGGTAGAAAAATCTGAGTTCAGGAATGCGAATAAAATAATGAGTAATTTTCTAATGGCCATACAGGAGGCCAGTGGCAGAGGTTCTCCAGAAGGTACTCTCCTAAATACCTGCTTATTCAATCTTCCACTGTTGCTATACAATTTTATTTCTCAAGTCTTCCCCAAAGAAGATAAAATTGGAGAAAAGCTCAGATGTACATTAAAAATACTGGTTTACAACATTACTCAATTCTCTTTTCCTAGGCTTTTTTATTTCATATATATGTAACCAAATTATTTAAATATATCCTGAAATCTAAGGAGTTATTGGTTTCAATTTTTTTTCTTTTCAAGTTATCTTTGATGTCTGTGACCAGAACCTCAGTGCTGCTGCAGCCACGGCTTGAAGTACTTTCCGCAAGACTTGTGCCATTTCTAACATTCCCTTAATATTAAAATAAATGAAAATCAGGAGGTATCTAATTGTCCTGTTTTTGATTTTGTTAATAAAACGGGAAAGGTTAAAATGGAGCAAACCATTCCTTATAGCCATAGAAGTATCAAAGCTTCAAAGATGACTTGGAAATGAAAGGCTAAAACAAGATACAATAAAGCACAATATTTAAAATAATTTCAGGACGTCAGTTTCCACTGCACTTAAAGGGAGTTTGGTGATGACTTAGCTCCTCATAAAATCTGGACCAGTCTGAACAAAAGCATATGAGTATTCTGCAGCAAGGCCAATAACAAGTATGTGTTTTGTTGCAATATGCATTTTGTAAAGGGATGATGCTTGGACAACAGCACTTGTATCAATTTTTAATGTAGCCACCAAGTCCAGCATATTTAAATTCACTGAAGACAATCTGAATATTTATTTACCTCAAATTATGTTCCTTGCTTATCTTGTAGGGGCAAGAGCCAGTTGTTTCAGTGGTCTCTGGAACACCGGTGTCCATCCTTGCCCATTTTCAGTCCCAGTCACGAACAGCCTGCAGGATGTTTGACTGCCTCTGTCACTGCTCAGGGAAGCATCTGCTTCACTGAGGCAAGGCTACTTGAAGAAGAAATCTACTGTCACATAAAAGGAGTTTGTTCATTAAAACCAAGAAAAATTAGTTTCTTCTTTACAGGAATTAACAGGAAAACAAGAACACTGCCTATCCTTTTCTTGGCCTAGCTGTCAGATGTTCTCCAACGGCATGAACTTAATCCTGCTCACAAGAACCAAATTTAGAACTATGGAAAAGAAACAAAGTGTCAAGTTGTCACAACAGATGCAGTTTTCATTTGAGTTGGTTGTGATGGCCTTTCTCTTTTTGAAAGAATCAGTCAGAAAATAGGCACTCAGATCTGTAAGGTGCTGAAGGTATTAGAAATGGAAGGGAGATTTTGATGGGCAGAATCTGAAGTTTGCCTCTGTAGTGTGATAATCTGGGCGTTTATACTTTAGCTGTGGTCTTAGATTGGAACCCTTAGTTGAGTGAAATGGATGAAGACTATTGAGATGTGGCCAGGTGGGACTCCTGACATCTAGACTCAACTGTACATTTAACCAAGTTCTTCAGGTACCATGTCCCCAAGTATGGTGTGTTCTAAGGTACTAGATGTGTTATTAGTAACAAGAAACTTTTTTTTTCCCTAGTCAGCTGTGGAAAATCTTACACAGACTAGCTTTTTGGGAATGAGAAAATAAATATTTACAGAAAAAAATGTTCTGCTCAGGTGCTGTAGTCACTGACAATGTGCTTGACTCATCATAAACAGCTAAGCCTCCTTTAGGATACAGGCAGTCATTTATTACAGAGGGGTGATTAAGTGGCTAAGGTAGTTCTGAGACAGAGCAAGGTTCAGATATTGTGTAAATGAAGTGGTAATTTCCTACCAGGCAATCTGAGTCAACAAGTGCTTTTAAGCCCCTGTAGACAAATGCTATCTACAGCACAATTTTTATTTATGAATACTTTGATGTTCAAAAGGATTTTTTAAAGCACGCCATTTCATCTTAGTAGGAAGATCTGTTGTTGCTGCTGGTATCCATCTTCAACTATTGACATGGCTTTTTGTTGGGTCTAAGTATCCCTGTCTGCCTTTACAGTCAAATATTCAGCATCATCTCCAAAAAGCCAGTGTGTTGGTAGCATCAATCCTTTTCTACATGTAAAATTTTTAATCTTGTAATCAAAGTTGAGATTTAGAAAGAGCAGTGACTGCAGGGGGACAACTAAGTCTTCCCTATTAAGCAAAGACCTTGACTCAGAGCTTAATGGAAGAAATGATGTCTGAATCCCAACTGCATATTAGAGGAACAGCAACAAGAGGTATCTACTTGTCCCTTATCTTGGAAGATAGGCTGTAAAGTTTAGTGCAATGCTGCTTTTATTAGCCCATATCAGGAGCTCTAGAGAATAATTTTAAATACTTGCTATACTCTACAAGAACACCTAGCAAAATCTGTAGGAAGAAACTAGATCTGTATATCATGTATGATCATTTACTGGTTTATCAATAGATATAAATTTAGTTGCTTACATCGCTCATTGTTATCATAACTTTCTATTAAACTAGCCACTCTTTCTGTCACATCACTTTGTGACCTGCACCAGCATCAATAATTGTTTACAGCTGGGATACATGCAGTTAATATGAAAAGCAAATAGATATTTCAAAGTTATTTAACTTGTACAGTTCTCTTCTTTCCACTAGTGCAACTGTTAAATCACAGAGGAAAGGAATTAATCTTATCTAAGCTTTTCTTTGCTTGTTTGACAGTAAAAGCCCTGTTACAGTTTTTGGTATGTTCAGAGCCCTTAGAATTTATAGAGTTCTGACAGAGTCCTTTAAGGTGCAGTTTGCTCCTATTTCTGTTGTCTCTTTTAATAAAGTAGGGCATACAACTTCCTCTAAGAAGCAGTTTTATGCTTGAAGGTGGTCCTCTTTGGTAACAGAAAACACTTGGGATCTACAAGAATTGTTTTTTGAGAGATCCAGACAGACAGCATTGGAACCCCAATTCAGTCTATATAGGATGAAGTCAAAGGACATTTCTCCACAGTGGGCTGATGTTCTGTTTCATTGTCACTTGGAGAGAGGTGACTTTTTGACAGGGCAAGACTCCAGTCTGTAGAGGTATATAGACAATTGCTGAAACTGTTCACAGGAGTTCCAATTAATGCCAGTGTTGATGGGTTCCATTGCCTGTGTGAGCTTCAAGGCCTTAAATGGAGTGCAGGATTGCAAGTAATTAAACTTTCTGTTGCATGCTGCAAATAGCTCCTACTGTCCTCTCGCCATAAACACACTGGGAAAATAAAAAGAGATATGGAAGATTTACTCCTTACTGTGGATACAGACTAAAGACCTTCCAGGTGAAAGACTACATATTCTACCTTCAATCTCTGGAGTCATCTGTGAAGAAGCATGCAGGATGACCAATTCAAAACCACAGATTTACCTGTCAAAACGTCAGGCAAATACACCGTAAGCACCAAGATGACTTTAGCATATTGGCAGCTGTTTGTTGTAAACAAGAGTGTTTGAGGTGGTCCTGGGGGACATCTGGACTAAGTTTCATTTTGTGTTAAATCCAACAGCATGCTTTCTTATAAATGATGCACTTGCACTTGTGGGAGACATTTAGAATACTTGCTAAACATCAGAAAGCCTGCATGGATTTCATGGACTGGAAGGTAAATCATTTGGAATGTGGTAAAAATTGGATTTCCTTGATATTGTTAATAAATTTCTAATAATTTCATGGTGTTTAAATATTTCAGGAATATCATGTGTGTTAATTGATAAGTCTAGCTCATTCAATTTAAGAAGTTAATTGAACTCCTTTTCTAAAGCCAGGTAGGTCAGGCCAAATGCCAATAAAAGTAGACTATCGTTCCATCAAACAGTGCTTGAGTTTGAGTTAGACAATTTCTCATAGAAAGCGTTGTTTTTTCCTGTTAATTAGTGTGGTCCATGCATTTTATATCCATTTGCCTGGATAGATAGCTCTTTTCTACCTCTTACCTTTGGTACAACACATCAGAAGACCATAAAATAACACACGGCAGTTGTCACTACAGAAACCTACACTTGCTGCAGAATTGAGCTCCATACTTGAAAAGCAATTAGGTTTCAATTCCTTGCTCTACTTTTGACTTCAAGAACAATGTGCTCTGCTTATCTGAGGGGAGATAGAGAAGAGTGTCATCATCACCCCAGAGCTATCTGTGCTCACAGCTCACTGTTGTGTACAGTTGGAGTAAATTCTTCTCCCCCAGGCACACATCTCTCATACTTAATCCACTCTCTTGTCTGTATTTCAGCCTTCCTCTCTCCTTCCATAACTGTCTGCGACAGGCATATATAAAAGAGAAGATTTCTGAACAGATGGCTTGTAAAAGCTGTGGTCCCTGATCCTGAACCCATCCAGCCATCCCTTCCCTCAGGTGAAAAGTGAAAGAAGGGGCTGAAGGAAGTTATTACAGAAGCTCATGTTGGACAGACAGACACAACCACATGTCCCTAGTGTTTAATCTGCAAATTATTTCAGGTTCTGAGCCAGGTTGCTGTCCAACCCCATAGCATGATGAGAGTGGGGTACACACCATCCTCCCACATGGGAAGGACATGTAGGTGTGGAGTCTGAGGGGAGCTGTGGTGGAACAAGACTCCTAATGGTGGACTGCTGGGAGCTCCAAACCTCAGAACAAGAAGCCTGTAGACAAGTAAGAGATCGAAGTCTGCAGCATGCCAAGGGCCTTTGGTGGGAAGCTGAGCTCTTTGACTTATTTCAATAGATAAAACTCATTTTTCCCTTCTTTCCTCTGAAATAATTTGGCATCATTTTTGTTAGAGTAGGCCAATGACACTTTGCTACCTCAAACAGTGTTATGTGAGTGTACTTATGTTTCTAATTGAGGTGGGGCAAAATTTTTAATGAATACTAAATTTGCAAAAAAAATTCTGGGAAACCAAAACCATGTAAAAAAAATTGACCGAAATTAAAGTAAATATATATACCTGGGAATATTTTGAAGTGCCAAGAATTTTGTTTTGACATTTTTGATTAAAACACTTGTGTTTTGCATCAGACAAGATTTTAATTAAAAACAATACAAAAATTTAAATCACTGAAATATATAGAATATAAATAAATTTGAAATATGTAACAGAACAAAAAAAAATATGGGCACATGTGTTTTGAATTCCTAAAATCCTAATAGGGAAGAAGTTTCTATTCTTTCCCAAAAAAGAACTGCTTTCATAATCAGATTTTCTTCCCTTATATTGTGGCAGATATGTGAGCCATCAGACTGAAACAACCCATTATTTGCTAACCTATGTACATAAGGATCTTTGAAACAGCCAGGTTATAACTGCCAAATTTCATTTATATGTTTTTAATCACTTTCTTCATTTCATTTACAGGTGAAATTATCAAACATGAATTACTATCATTCTCTATGGAAACAATTTCCTTTCCTAAGAGCTTTTATTAGACACTCAAATATGGGGGAATAAAATGTTTTAAATAAGAGTAATCAAATGGCAAGCTATTTGGTATTGATTTCAGTGCAAGTGTAAATAGCATTTTACACTTATAAAATAGGAAGAAAGATGCTGCAAAAAGAGCAGACCTTTGAGTACAAATATTACATCATTGCTATGTCAAAGGTCTCTCCACACATCTTTATGGCCCAAAATAACTCTGTTGTTTTCTATAAAGACTCAGCTGTGGACAGAAATGGCCAGCTGAATGATCATAAATGATTAAAGAGAAGGTTTTGGTCTGTGAGATTTATTTTATGAATATAGTTCATAATGATTAATCATAACAGCTATCCATAGAAGAGAATGAATGAAAAAGTCATGTAGAATTCTTGGTGGCTCACCTTTGCAGTGGAAAAATGCACTGAATGTTAGTTGAAGATGGAGCAGGTAGGTGACTACTGGAGCAGACAGAGAGCAGCTGCAGTGCCAGGTGGAGGGACTGCCCACCTGCTCTGCTGTGTGCCAGAGGGATGCATTTGATAAGCCAGAGGGATACTAGTGAGACTGTCAAGAGGCAGTGTGTGTATACCCTGGATTGGGGAATTTTGTCTTCCAGTTGGACCGACCACTGGCACGTGCTGGCAAGCTGTGATATAGTTGTATATGTTCAGATGTATTTCTATCATTCAGATACAAATATGTCAAAGTACCTATATCTTAGTACCACTTAGTTTATCTAGACCTGTTGTGAATTCTTTCTTATTCAGTAATAAGTTTTCAGTAATGAGTTTGGTTTTCTTACATAAAAATTGCTCCCCAAATCTCATTCCTCCGAAGTTTCACTCCTGCTAGAATACAGTTATTTGCTATCTTGCTCACTCTTCTCTTGGTGGAAGCAATCACTTTCAGCAGAATGAAGCTCTCTTCATCAATGGTACTATTTTCTGATGCTTATGACAGTCTCCTCAGAAACAGAAAGCAAAGGACTGAAACTTGTTTCTCTCTGGAGTGAAGTGACCCAAATATTCACACCTCCTGTGTGCAATAACCACTGGATTCTTGCACGAAAGATTCTTGTTCTCCTGACTTGTTTCTGAAACATATCCTAGAAACAAGTTTTTGGATGTTTGTTGGGTTGTTTGATTTGTTTTGGTTTTTTCTCGTTCCCCCCCTCAAAAAAATACTTGCATGCCTTTGTGGGATCTGACTTGAAGATTTAAAAATAGTACTAGGCGTCTCAAAAGATGCCCTTTACCTGAAACACAATGAAAAATATTGTCTGATGTTCTTTGGTCTGGTTTACACGATAAGTCAAAGCAATCAGTGATGTAACTGGTGTCCAGATATAAGAATTGAATGATACAGACTAGAAGTATACAATGAAAAAAAAAATGTAATACTTTCCTTATATATTCCCATGAACAATAAAATAATTTTGAGAAACATCATCTAGTGTGATTCTGGCACACTTGGGCAGATCAAGATCTTGTGCTGTAAATATGTTCCCTTTTTTAAAACCAAACCAAACCAAAAACACCCTCTTTATCTGAAGGATGAATGAGTTCCTTCAATACATTGTAAATGTTACCCTGGCTGTGATCCAAAGGTTGTGATGTGGAAGGAATAAGTTGCTTAATTTCTGCATTTGAAGCCTTTGTTAAAAAACGTTTTAATCTTTTCTTGACTCCACTATAGTTTAAAGTCTGGTTTAACATTCCAGCCAGGCCACAACAAAAAGCATCATTGTTTGACATGCTTTTCCTACAGAGCCTGTCAGATGTGCTGCATTATCTAAACAATGTTGGCAGCAAGTACACAAGTAGCAAGTGTGAATCAAATCAAAGATGTCCTCAAATCCAGGCTCCAAGCTTGAATGTTCCCAGACTCCAAGGGTATAGCAGGAGTGTCTCATTATCAATAAGCATAACTAAAAATAATCTAATCATTTAGAATTCAAATCCAAAACTTGATGGTTTCCTACTAGTGAAGAATAACCCTCACTCTATGTTTTCATCCCGCACTAGAACCATCAAATTAGGAACTATTCAACTTTGTTCAGTACCTCGAACACAAAAAAAGGGGTTGTTCATAGGAGAATATTGTCTGACCCTTGCTGAGACACACAAGTAATTCCCAATGTACAGAACAAGCAGTGAAGCTACAGTCATGTCTGCTGATCCTCTTGCACTGCCTTCAGCCTCACCCTTAACCTACTCTGTCCTGCTTGGCAGAAGTGCAGTGACCACCTTGCTAAAATCTGCCTGCTCAGCTCTTTGGGTGAGGTTTTCTTCACCTATTTCCATCTAAATGTATTAAGCCAGCAAAAATGTTCTATTTAAATTTTGGAACTGGTCTGACTCATGATGAATAGTGTGTGTTTGGGACTGATTGTATGAACAGTTCAGCCTGAAGGTCTGAGCAAAGCAGCACAGAGAAGCCAACTACATCAGGTCTGTGATGCTATGAACAAAGGCATCCACAAAGTAAAGAAAAAGTACTTGTGAAAGAACTCAGAATATCAGTAACTAATTTTATTGCTGCACCATTCTTACTTCCAGTGTATGATACTTGGAAAGAGATCTTTATTTTTCACAAATATGATTTTGAAAGTGTACCTCAATACAAGATACAGTACTCCTAAAATAAGCTTTAAAGAACATTTGTTTCAGGGAAAGTTTCACTAAAAACCAAAATCAAGTGGTGAAAACAAGATTAAATATATTCAGTGCAATCAACTAATACTAGAAAATATGATTTGTGGTTCCATATGTTTGACATGCAATAACAATTAGTCTGAGGTTCTGTGAGAATATTATAACTCTTTCTGTGGGAGGTGCCACCATATAATACAGAGATTAAGGGACCAGGATGTGGTAGATTTTAAGTGAAGATTCCGGTCTTTGCAATATAGTAAAATTAGGTTCAGCTGTGTGGCCTAAGGAGGGATAGAACCTGCACTTGATTTCAGCACACCAGCCCAGGCCAAGCTGTGCCTCAACAGCTTCTGTGAAAGAAGGGGATCTTCCCTTTACCACCTCATTACTCCATGTTGTCAAATATTTTACTTTCTGCACTCACAAAAGGAAACTCTAATTAATTGACTGCTATACAGCACTTTGCTACTGTGACTAAATTTAGGCACAAGTATAAAAAGGTCTCATTTTGTACTGCCTTTTAGTATTATTCCTCAAAACACATTTCTCAATTTTATATTTTCATTTTCTTTTAAACAAATAAATACTTTTAATATTGTGGATTTAAATACACAAGACTAAATTTAGCAGCATTCTATAACTTGATAGGTATTCACTAAAAGTCAGGAACATGCCAAATTCAGTTATTCTTCAATGTCAGGTCTGCAGTCTTGTAAGGCACTAAAAATAAACTATAGAATACTTAATTACTAAGAAATTACATTAAAAGTTATACCTATACATCTATTTTTGTCATGTAAATTTAAAACAGAACACAAAATTTATATTACTTCACTGAAGTTTGATCAAATGAGTAAAAATGTTGTCTTGCTCTTGTATGAATTTTGATTTTGTGCCTAATAACAACAAAAAAGAGAAATAAGGAAATAGAGATATTAAGGACTTTTTTGTGTTTGTTGAGGAATTGAAGGACTAAGCTTCAAAATGTCTGTTTCTTTTGGAAAAAAAACCTGTTTCAGATAGCTAAGAGAAAAAGAAAATATTCTTATTAGCACTAAGAATAAGTTTTCTCATTTAACATGGATTTTCTAACTCTTATTTCTCTTCTCTTTAAATTTCATTTTGTTGTAACAATTAAATGTATCAATAGAGAAATAAAAAGATCACAATGAAAATGCAGAAAGATGCAATTGGATATAATGAAAAAAGATGACAGTGTGCAACAGCTGTATATGTATCATTTCATCTCCTTTATGAGCCAGACAGCAAGGTCTGTCTTTGTAAGAATTATTGGTTCTAAATTAAACCACTATGGCTGAACCTCCTTATTTATTTTAATACTGTAATTATTAGTTTCAGTGTTCTAAAAGATTTTAATTCTGGTTTTCAGGGACTCTGCATTTCAAATGACGTTTAAATGCCAAATTTTATAGGAAGGAAATATTCCCCGTAAGAGCAAAGTCAACATGAATGAAGCAGGACAAGAGGAAACTCAATTACCCGAAGAATAGAAATGAGACTTGTTAATGTTGTCAACCTTAAAATTTTTCTTTTGCCAGAGGAAAAATTGTGACTGACCACTGAATATAAAAGAAAAAAATTATATCCAAATTCTTACCCTACCTCCGTGTCTACTCACAAACAGAATAAAGGCTTGCAACTGTCCTTTCCTCTAATTTTGAAAATTTTAAAAGGTTACATTTCCAAAAATTTTCATAAAAATAGAAATGTGATTTTCCTTGTCTCTAAATGTGCTTTCCCTCTTGGTTTTTTTTGCTAGAACTTTCCTTAACCTGGCATCTTACAAGAAAACCAAAACTAACCAGAATCTTTACAGTCAATGACTGAACAAATGGGCTTCACATGATGAATCTGGAAGAATATGTCACAGAATCACAGAACAAGATGAGTTGGAAGAAACCCATAAGTATTATTAAGTCCACCTCCTGGCCCTGCACAGCACTATCCCCAAGAGTCACACCATGTGCCCAAGAGCATTGTCCAAACTCTTCTTGAGCTCTGTCAGGCTGGTGCTGTGACCACCTCCCTGGGGAGCTGTTCTAGTGTCCAACCACCTTCTGGGTGATGAACCTTTCTCTGTCATCCAACCTAAACCACCCCTGACACAACTTCAGGCCATTCCCTTGGGTCCTGCCACTGTCACCACAGAGATCAGTGCCTGCTCCTCCTCTTCCCCTCATGGGGAAGCTGTAACTGCGATGGGGTCTCTCCTCAGTCTCCTCTTGTCCAGGCTGAACCACTCAAGTAATGATATCAGCTGTTCTTCATACAGCTTCCCCTAAAGGCCCTTCAACACCTTTTCTGCCCTGCTTTGGACCCTCTCATAGCTTATGTCTTATATTGCCCTGACCAAAACAGTACACAGGACTCAAGTTCCTTTTATGCTAGACCCAGGGATATTCTACTAGGTCTAGAAAGAATGTTTTCCTGCCATGAGCTGTATGTCATCCAAGTAACAGCACACACAGTATGCAAGGACTGCAAATGCCAGTATTACATCTATGGTACTTCATTCTCAGAGTTATGAAATTTTCATTTCAGGCTTCCTTTACTCATCAGAAAAGAACTAAATAGATTAATAATCTAGCATGATCAATACTTTAGGCACACATTGTCAACTTTGCCATCTGCAGACACCAGTCATGAACTCTTGTCGGTACTCTTCCAACCTTTCTGATTCTGGAAGAAAGACAGTCAAATCGTGAACCACACAAACTCCTCTTCCTCCACATCAGTACACCTGTATTGAGCATGCATGTACCTAATACTCAGTTTCTCTCCCTCTCTCTCTGTCATCCTGGGCAGAAGAAGAAACCAGCCTGCAAAGTTTGTTTTCTTCATAGACTAAAGTCAGCAGGTGGCTGATGATAAGTACCTGGAGAATTCACGTCCAGCAACCATTAGAAGAATCTCGTGTTAATTACTTGAGGCTGCTATGTGTGATTGCCAATCAATACTCCAGCCTCAAATTGTATTAGTTAATTGTGACCAAAAGTTATTACATTTTTACATGACTATAAAATACAGATAGTACATCTGGCCTCTTAGATAGCATCTCTAACAATTGTCATTGAGCCGTAATCCTTTATTGAAAAGCCTGCTCAGAATTTAATGGAACCTGTGTAAATTTTTAAACTGCAATTATTTTAATCTTGCTTCTATGGCAGATTAATGAGGAGAATTTAACATCTTTTCCCACTGATCCCTTTTAATTTATTCCTACAATATTTATTCTCAGTCTGTTTTAAGACTGGCCAGAAATTATATTGGATTAACTAAGCAGATACAGAAGAAATCAGGTAACTGCCTTGATTCTTTTGATCTTGTGTTAAATTTCCTAATCATTGGCAGTGACCAGATGATGCTTTGTTTCTCAAGTACTGGCATCTACATGTCTTATAAAAGTCAGTAATTTTTTTCTATAGTCACAATCCACTTACACAGCATAATCTTGCTGGCAGAAGGTGACACAGGCCTCCACAGCCTTGGAGGAATTTTCAGGCTTGAGACTCGGTCTCTGTCAGGCAAAAAACTTTCTTCTTCACTGAAATCCATTTTTCCCTGCAGTTTGGGGGAGGCTAAAATTTCTAGAATGGGTCATTAGAAGCTATAAGAAAGGCTGCAATTTTAAAAGTGAAAAATGCATCTAGAAATGTCACAAAAGAAACTCCTAGGCAGTAATGGCTTAAAAAATTATCTTAGTCATAAGAGAGTTAAATAACTCACTTTAAAGTTAATCTTCTGTGATTTTTGTGGAAATTAACATATTTCAGGCTTTCCATGAGTAGGTAGCACAGTAGAGAGGAGACATTCAGAGTCTCCCTCCGCAGGGAAGCATTACAGAAAGGATGTGCAAAAGGCATACTTGTATTTTGACATGTATTAGGAGGGCAGCTTTGCCAGAGGCGAAGAACTCACCTGTTGTGGAAGCCCGTGGAAGCCCATTGAACCCATCTGGTTTTCTGGGAATTTCTTTTCCAGAAATTCCAGGGGCCAGTTCTGGTCTGGCACCAAAGAGGCAGACAACCCAGATTAATCTGATTTATTTGGGATAACATCACATTATCTACATATATATATATCTTTTAGTGCCTGTGTTTGTGAGGCTTATTATCTATCTGACTGTATCCATAATTATTGAACCTGTTGGCCACATTCAATCAGTGAGAAAAGGGTGTCAGAGATAAAATTCCACAAGGTTAGCAAAAAGGCATTGCTGCCCAGAAGAAAAAGCTCTTCGTATGCTCCATTTAGGAACAGGCTTCAGTTGAGCTCACACCATGGGAGATGGATGGCCTAAATACCTGCAATGCAAGAAAAACTTTTAAATGGGGCTTACACTTTACTAGACACCAGAGAATCCAACTGTGAGGCACAAATCCATAAGAAACCAGGCTTCATTTATTCTGCTCACTGCACAGGGAGCTCCTTGTTTGTACTAAAAGCAAGGATGACTTTCAGTGTAGTTTCACTTTTGGCTGATATTATTTATTTATACCACAGTGCAAATGTGACTGGCATTTTGCCTTTCCTCCAATGTTTCTGTCTTGAGGAACTTGGCCTACAGGCCAAAATGTTGTCCTCAAATTCACTTGCTCTAGCAATGGTCCACTGTTAACTTGATACAGGAGGCAAGCCTTTCTATTGAAGTCAGTCAGAAATGTGCCTTTCCCTGCCATGGTGTGATGAGAATTCATGATGGGGATGCGTGGGAGGAGATGTCTGATCCTCCAGGTTTTGAGCTTTGCACAGGGGGCACTAAAAAAAAGTCAGAAAGGTGACTTTTGAAAACATAAACAATATGTCCTTAGAGATATTTGGTTTTCTTGTTGCACAAAGCCCATTTTAAATACATATTTACAGACTTTTAAACATTTTACAGAAGGAAAAAAATCCTCCCAGAAGAAAGCAACACAACCACTCCTATATTTAAGGACTCAAAACACCAAAGGAAGTTTGACACCACTCCACGTGTTGACCTTGAGCACTTCCTTTCTGTGCAGGGATCAGTCAATCGTGCCAGATGCTCGGTGCCCCTGATTCACTCAAGCTGAAGACACTTGTCTGGTGCTCAGCACCTTCACCAGCACAGGCTTTCTGCTCAGTTTATGTCTAAGGCAAACAGACTTATTGACTAGGTATTTTGTATTTTCTCAGTTAAGTAATAAAAAGGCTTGGTCATTTTGTAAAAGATTTGAAACTAGAACAGCTGATGTAACAGCACTTCTGTGTCGTAATAAAAATGAGAGGTATTATTATAAATTCAACAGCATATTAATCAGTGTTTTTATGGTATTCATTTCAATTGCTCCATCTTTAAAGACGTATTTCCACTGTTACTTTGATAAAGGAAGTAAATTTTCCAGGTTTCTCACACTTCCATCTTAACATTGTTCTGTCACTTAAAACCATTTCAGGGCTCTTTTGTGTGGAAAAGAGGATATATATTATTAATAAGTATGCCAGCCATAATGTTTAAGTACTGGGAACCCTTGCATGGAGTTGAATATTTAAATATATTCTAAATATACTGCTAGTAGGCTCCAATTAAGAAATATGAGAAGCATAGTGTAGGTAGATCAGAATATTCGTAATGTATTTTAAATTTACCAAGATGACTTTCTCTCAGTGTTTACTTATTAGCCTAGCTAGCACAAAAGGCAAACTCAACTCCATACTTAGATATATTGCATATAATATTATGCCCAAGCTAGGGGGAAAAGGTGTGCTCAGCTTGGTTAAACAGTTTTCACATGTTGAAACAGAGGAGAACACTGAGTAGGAGTTTGTGGACTACCTTGATTTGTCAGAATTTAGTGAAATTACACCTTCAGTCTTCACTACATGTTAATGGCTATAATCTCAGTAAATGTAGGACAAAAATGTAGTTTTTATGCCTTTTGGAGGAAAGGACTCAGAACAATGTAACAAGGTTGCCAAAGTAGCACAGCTATACCACTATATACGAAAGACCAAAATTTTTGTATGTGTTGTCAGCTTAGCATCTAAAGCCAACTTTTGCTTATTACTAAGGTGTTTAAGAAATTCTTAATAAATTAGGCACCTATACTTATGGACTGGTCTTTCAGTTTTAGAAAACTACTCAGTTTCACTAAGGAGAGATTATGTCATTTGTGAAGATGGAATATATGTATATAGATATATATGTTTATGGCAATAATTAACTGCAAGGAAAAGGTGAAGAGAGAAGAAAAAGTAACACCCTTCAGTTCAGGAATTCTTTTCTGAGACAAGCACCATGGAAAACTCAGAGTTCCACTAGCTCTTCTCACCTCTCCTTTATTTTAGGATGGGAGAAGACAAGGCTGGTATTACTTCTTTTGCACTTATGAGTAACTTTGCAAAAAGCAGTTTTCTGTTAAGGTTCATCTCCTAGCTTCCTTTAACTGTAGACTTCATCTGGCTGTGTAGACTCCTTCTAAGACAAGATACTCCCTCCATAAAGCACTTCTTCCCCATTGTATGGGCTCTTTGGAGTTCCTCATCTATTTTCAGTGTCTGCAGAGGAGACCAGAACCGGAGGAGCAGAGGTGGAGGTCCACTGATATAAATAGCTTATAGAGGTGTTCTCTGGGAAGTGCAAGGAGTCTTTTCCAGTAAGAGATCTAGCATCTTCTTTTCACTCACTGAACATGTAAATAATACAATGGTTCGGACACGTCTTGCAGAATTAATTTTTAGTATTTTTAAAATACTTATTTTGTTATTAATCCAAGAATATTGCCTCAGTAATCTCACATTATTTTTCTTTGATTTTGACCTTTTAAATATTTAACTAAGCTTTTATATATTTTTGAAGAAAGTGAAATCTGTTACAAAAAAAAAAAGTCCTCTTTTTTGTATGCTTTAATCATGAAGCATTTCTGGCCATTTTTTATCCCCTCAAAATACTTATTCCAATTTAAAAGAAAAAAAAAAGATGTTGCAAAGAGTCAGCATTTGTAAACATTTTGCCTTGAGCCAAATAATAATTTTCCTTTGGGGAATGGTTTTCATTATAACTTGAAAGACATGCAAGTCAATTGGCCACTGGGAGCAGAGGGAAAAAGTGCAGGTTTTCCTGTGGCACTTGCTTGGCTCTTACTACAAAACAGTGCAAGGACTATTGCATCAGAGCTAAAAGATGTCCTACTTCTTTCAAAGAGTAGGTATTAAGGACAGCTCATCTCTGTCCTTTTACAGGCCACTGTCACATGCTGCTACTTTAGGGGGGGAAAAGGGTGCAGAAAAACAGGAGAAAAAAACTTTTTAAATCAAACTGTAAAGGAGTGTCACAAGGAAGCCCCTCAGTAGCACACAGCTGGTGGCATCTGAGACCTCTGCAAGGCTCAGTGAGTTACAAAGAGATGATGCTTCGGTGCAAGCACTGCCTCAGATTCCATTTAGAAATCCAGCAAGAAATGAGGGACTAGGGCCAGAGGGCTGAAAGGATCCAACCAAAATGTAACAATAACTTGTCCAAGCACAGATCAGCACTAAAAATTAAGAAAGCTAAAGGTTTACATAATTAAAGGTGTGGCTGCTCCAGGAAAGTACATGAGCCCACGGGGATTAAGACTGGCCTAGACCAAAAAGGGTTACTTGGTGATAAATAACCCTTAGAAATGGTAATTATGTTATGCCCTAATGTTATTTACTGCCTAATATTGTTCACTATGACTCCTTTAATTAATCTACCTGAAATTCTCACTAACTCTTTCCTTTTATCCTTTGCTGAGATTAAAGGTCTTTTTTATCTTATTGCTTTTATGTTCATTCTTGGGTGAATCCAGTATTAAATTAGATGCCTGTGTGCATTTTGAGCACCTATGGCATGAACTTTAGGGGTTCACAAGAACCTTTTTACCCCTTTTAAAATGATTAAAAGTTCTTGACAATCCAACTTTCCTGGTCACTTTGAAAGCAGTTTACCCAAGATAGAAGAGATGTTTCCAAAGTATAACATTTCACAGTTAACAAAATCCTCTAAAGTGTCTATGACTTTTTAGACTCACAGAAAGCCTCCACGTTTTTTTCAAATCAAGATTTCTCACTAGGCTCTAAGTCTCTCTGAAAAGCTATCTAGCTAAATTACCCAGTAATTTTCCTTTGCTAGTTTGCCCAAAAAACTCACAAACCTCCCACATTATAATTTTCCAAGACTGGTTTATTCTCTCTGAGGATATCTTTGAACTGCTTTTAATTACTCTGACTGGTCAAGGTCTCTACTGAAAATGCTCCAGTTCCCTGAAGCAGATCTTCCTGATGACTCAGGCAAGAAATAAATATTATTATTTCACCTTGTAGTAAATTGCCCATGATCAGCTCTAAAGCATCATCTCATGGCCCTTAATAATTGTGGCGGCCAGTTCACCAGCAACCTTTTATCCTGTAACACATACACTCCAAGGCAGATTAAACAAATGACTTGTTTACAAACAGTTTAATGAGGAATAGCTACGACACACACACCAGTTCCTCTCCCCCTGAAAGAAGCACACTTCTTATTTTCTTTACACAGATGGCCCCAGCAGATGCCTCTGTGGAGGCCTCTCAGCAGTGACCTTGCCACCACAGAACCCACGTGCCCATTTTGCCTCTGCCCATTCCTCAGTGAGAGTGGGACCCCAGCCCTCCCCTGGGAGTGTCTCAGCTGACTTCAGCCTCTCCTCTGCAGCTGGGTGTGAGCCCCCTGCACACAGCAGCTCCAGCTCCAGGGCTGTGCTCTGGGCAGTGTTTTCCTGCAGCACTGCTCCATGCTCAGGGCCAAGCTCTCCATGAGCATCTCCAGACTCATGTCTCTGCTTCCCACTCTTGCCATCAGTCTTTCTGCAGCCCTGGAAAATATGTTTGGTTCCACCATCATTCAGAAAATAACCTTCCTTTTCTCACATAATTTAGTTGTCATTTCCCTCCTCTTAACCTGTAATGGTATTTTATGTCTGTGTGGTACTTTAAACATTTTAAACCAAATATAATAATTTCTCAGTGGTTTCTTCATAAAATGTGATGGTGAGCCAGACTGTTGCTCATTCTTTTTCCTGGCTTGTCTACCAAAATAGTCTTGTTCTTTGATTTCTAAGCTTTTGGCTGGGATACCTTTTTAGTTCTGAGTTAATATAGCACTGGGTGCAAAGAGAGATCTTGCCCAGGGGTAGAATGGTTAGACATATACTCTCTGGAAATACTACTAACAGTAATAATAAGAGTACTACTACTAATAATAATAGCAACTTTTCTTCAAGGATACCACACATAGGGAATGAGATTACAGTTAAAGGATAAGTGTTATTAATTTTTTATGAAATAGTGAGATGCTGTAGTAGAAAAAGTATTAAAGGATTTTTTTTTTGCTAAATTTCTGTTTTATCAAATGTAATGAAAATTCAAATTCATTTAAATATATGTTTTGTGATTAGTTTTGCCATTCTTGTGAGAGTTGTCTGCAATAACTCTTCAATTGAGCTGAATTCCATAGCTTACTTAAATGATAGTATTTCTGCTATGTATTATTAAATTGTTGAACTAAAACATGCAGAGCCATCAAGAATGCTTCAAAACTGCAGCTGTATGAAAATGTGCAGTGAATGTCATCTTTAGAGCATATTTTATCATCACCCTGCTGGGCACTTAGGTATCTTCTGTTTTTCATATATCACATATTTAAAATATATAAAGCAGGATGAAATTTGGAAAAGATAGATATCAAGCTACTTGCATGACATTACAGCTCTGCATCACTACTGCCATAGTAATAGTGAATACCCAAGGCTATGACTAGTGATAATCGTACTAAGCCTAGCATAGATTCTCACTAAGATGATGATCTCTGTTCTGATGCCTACTGATATTAAATCCCAATAAAATTTGGGCCCTTGTTGGGAGATACTAATCAAACATATGTTCTGCCATACTGATCTATCTCTACTATTATCATGCAATAATGGTGCTCTGCAAGGCGCAGAGAGTAGCACGCAGCTTGATTAATTTCTCATTATCAGGTAATACACAAACTGAGCTGACTGTGATATAAAATTTCCAAGCATGAAACAGGAAAATAAGAAGTACACCAGTATGAAAAAGAGAAAGAGCAAATGGGGAAAATGTATGCCTGCTAGGGTGAAAACTGTGAGCTTACAACCATTAGCTTAGCAAAGACTGAGAGGATATAGTTATATTTTATTTCTTGTATTAACTCCCACTATGTGAGGTGGCGGTTGACAAGGTGAAGGTGATGAATAGAAAAAGCAGCTACATAGCAGAGCTTTGTTCTGCTGATATCTACATATGCTTCTGTAAAAAAGGCTGAACAATTTGCATCCAATTCAGAAATCAGAATGGTAAGTTTAGTCTAGAAAAATATTTGAGTTATTCTCACCTGATTCCTGCTTCATTTTTCCCATCATTCTCTTACACTGCAGGTACTTGACTCTCCTGGCTGCAGGCAGGAACAGCTGCAGACGTGGAAGCTGCATGATTAATATGCAGCAAAGATCAGTTTCATTGAATGGTGCTAGTTGTTATCAGTTTACTAAAGAGATGGTTCTGCTACACTTGTGAGAGGAAAAGAATGCGACACATACCTTTATGCAAAAAAAGTGAAACAAAGAAAAGTACATTGGTTAATACCTTTTAATTCTGCTTGTTGGGCATTGCACTTTGTTCAGTATCTTCAACAAATTTATGTTATACAAGTGAATGTTTTGATAGGCTATATGAAGATGTTTCTCATTTTCTCTTTTGTTTCCTCAGAAAGAATAAACAGCTCTTATTTTTAGCTTTTTGACCCAGTGTTATTCTACATGACTTGGAGACTTTGTCCATTTTTATAGTACTAGTGACGATCTTTACTAACCAGTGCATTTTAGATGTTAACGTGGTTAGAAATTCTAAACAGCTATAGCCTTGAAAAGCTAAATTAAAAATTGGCCAAGTTCATGGCTACAGCTCCTCCTGGGGCCATAGATGCTTGTCTTAGTTTTGGCATTTTTTATGAAAGAAGAGACTAAAGATGCTAAGCCAGGCAGAAAACAGCAGTTTCAACAAGCCCAGACAAAAACGATGAGGGGACACAACAAGCCTCAGCAAACCCTCAGCTGCCATGGGCACCAGTTCAGCAAGCCTGGGCAGAGGCCTGGAGAAAGGGCAGCCTCTCTGTGCAGATCCTATAGGGTCTAATGTCAGCCGTGGAAAACACCTGCATTTGGTATCCACGCCTCAGCCACGGCTGGTGGAGGAGAACAGGTCCTTCCAGGATATGTTTCACTGCTTTTGGTGACCCAAGCACCAAACAGGCACTCCCACAGTCCATATCAATTTTTTTCTCTTTTCTTTCCTTGGTTTTCGTAATTTTCATCATATATATTTATATTTAAATAATGTATAATTTAGATTTAAATAATTTATATTTCAATAATGCATAGGTCCATATGCAGAACCTCCTAGTTTTTCTGGTTGCACAGTTTTGAGGGACACCATGTGCTCTTGACACAGAGATGTTTCAGAGGTGTTTCATATTCTGATGCTAACAGCTCGGTAATGTTAGATTCACTATTATGTATATTTGCAGTAAGCATTGTGATGCCAAATACCTGATCCAGGCATCTGGACTTATTCTTAAGGTACCCTCATGAACTTTCACGGGAAGAAACCAGGAGCACCCACATTCTGCAAGGTACTCTCTGCAGCAATTTTGTGCAAAGAAGGAGCAAATTCAGCATCAACTTTCTGTTGTCCACAAGTGCTCACTTGTTGAGAATAAACTTTACATGGAAAGAAAAGAAAAGATTAAAAAATCATACAAGTTCAAACATTTGTTAAAATAACTATATTAATGTTGTTATTTGAACTCGTATATTCACTCACAGAATGCCCCTCATTGTGACTGAAAATACTTATCTGTCCCCCCACAAGAATTTTTCAAAGAAGTTGAATTCTCCTTGTTAAAGACTGAGTCCTGGAAAATACTTGATTTTAATACAGAAACCCCCCTTTTGAAAAATACAATCAATATTTGAAAACTGACTATTTTCCTGTTTTCATTTATGGGAAATGTCAGCATAAAAAAGAAATTAAAAGCAAGCTTTTTTTCCTCTCCTTTTTCAACTTTCCCATGAAAAACAAATGGTATTTTCCTTCAGCTCTACTGGCAACAGAAATGTCAATATAGAAAGCCTTCAGGCATCAGACTGGGTTTCTCTTCAAAAGCTCAAGGTTAATGAGTGTATTGAGAATCGCCAGGAACTGACAAGTCTGAAGGAACCTCAGATCCATCTGCTGGACTATTTGCTCCATGACTCACAGGAGAGTGAAAGGTTGAATCACCAGCCCTTCCCTTTAAGAGGATAGATAACACTTGCTAAGCTTCTGAAGATTGATCCCTCCCAGAACAAGACCCTGCAGCTGGCTTCCAAGATGTTAGCAATTCCCTGGAGGATGCATATGTAATCTAATTGTTAAAAGGCTTCACTTATCTACTAGCCAGAATTATTTTTTATTGGTAGTAAATAAAACAAGATATCAGATTTGAGAGCCTTTGAAAAGGTATCTCCAAAACCCTTATGTTGAAATATAATCCCACGAAATACCGCCAGTTTAAAACAGAGGCAGTAACATCTTCACCACCACCACCCTTTATTCAGAACAATTATTTGCTTTTTCAAACACTATTTAAAAAATCCAAAACAAAATAAAACAAAAAACAACTGCAATACGTATAATTCCATGTGCTAATGGATAGCCTTATGGGTGGAAAATGGTAAAAACAACCAATTTTCAGAACATCCTGAAATTTTCCAACATGAATTAAGAAGATGTATATCTGCCTTTTTTGTGGACTGTGAGATGTTTCTCATAACCCCATTCACACTAAGGAGAAATATATGTTCTCAGGGGTACCATATTTGAACAACTGCAAAAGTAGTAGCTGCAAATGTAGAAAAAAACGCCATCCATTCTGCATAAAAGTGTCACTGCCTGACTCAATGACACCACGCAGCCAATGCTAACCTTGATCAAAAAAAAATTCAGGAGTGTTTTTTAAACTCTGTTATATACTTGCATTAATGGATTTTAAACTTCTTTGGAAAATATGGAATTTTTAACAAATAACTTTTGACTTTAAGATATTTCTTTTCTTCATGTTGTGTGAGTGGCTCCAATGTTCAATAGAACATATATGCATAGGAATATGCTATTAAGTACAGTTACAACAAAATTATATTTGAATCTTAGAGTGGCATTTAGCTTTTTTTAAAGAAAAACCTGTCCTTGTTTTAAATCACAATGTAAAGCTGCTGTGCTAATCAATTAATAACATTTGTGATCATCAGGCAAATTGTTTTTGTTACACTGATTTTTATCATGATCATTGTTCTGTATGTGTACCTGATTATTATCAGCCTGCGGGACGTGTCTGTGCAGAGGCTGGGGTAATGCAGAGTAGATCTTTGCAGACTGCACTAGCTGAATTGAAAGCTCTAGGCACTGCCAGAGCACCATGCACAGAATAGAAACCAGCTAAAATCACACGCTAAAATTCCTTCATATAATCTTAATTTCTCCAGAAACCTGTGTATCTGCACAAACAGACCTAATGAAAATCTCACCAACTAGTAATTTTCTGGATTTACTGCATGACAGGAACATCAGGTGGTAAGTTAAATAATGCAAGGCACAGAAATTGAGTAAAAATCTTCCTGTGAGCCTGCTCATCACAGACATGTGAGCAGCTGGTTCCCACTGCAATTCCTATTTTCTTCTAAGCCTCCCCAGCTGGGATAAGTGAAAGCTTTATCATGGTCACTGACAATCTGACAGTCATCTGAGACAGGCTGTGAGTCAGTCCCTCATGCACCAGGAGGAACAGAAATTTCCTCATGAAGCACTGGCAGCCAGCAGCACTTTTCCTGCTTTGATTCCCCGTTTCAGGGTACTGCACCTGTTCAGAGAGGGCTGCACCTCAGCATGGACAGCAAGGGAGGGTTACACAGGCACCTCTCACACCAGCAAAGGTTAATGTGTAAAGTCTGAGTCTGTGATCCTCCTCAGAGCATAGCAGCTTTTCACATGAAAAGCATAGAGAAGCTCCTAAAAGGTAAGGGATCAAAGGGCTGAGACTCACACTGTCTCTGTGAAGGCTGCTGGTGGCATTCTCATATGCCACACCATCTGTAGTGATGGAATATAGAGGAGATGGTCATGGGCTTGGGCATGTCAGTGGCCTGCTGCACCAGCACTCAGCACCTTCTCATGGGGATGGGTTTGTGAGCTGGATCAGCCTGCAGTGAGAGGCTCATACTGGCCAGCAGACATATGGGGGTGCCACCCTCACCCTGCAAGATACGTGATTCTGGGTGCTGGATCTTTCCAAATGTAAAATGTTTACCACATGCAAGAATGGATTGAAAAAAATTTTTCTGGTGAATTAAATAATTCCATGACTAGACAGAGGAATGGCTTACAGTGGAGAGAAGATATAATTCATTTTTCTGTAATTATTTATATGTTAATTCCAAGAAAATGGGGGGTGGGGGGTGGCTGAGTGGAACAAGCAAAAAGCAAAGAGAAGATTCCCAGTAGCTGGAACAGTCTCTGTATGACAGGCAGAGATAGCTACTTATTTTACAGGTTGATGAGATATTTAAATGAGATGTTAAAAATTCCATGCAAAGACTGACATGGCAGCCCCACTGTGTAAAGATGCTCAGTGATAAGCCTGGCAGGTAATCGATGGAGATTTGCTAAGGCCCATGCTCAGCAGGTACTTAATGCCTCTGTAATCACAGCTCGAATGAAGCTCACCTCCAAACCTTGCTGTATTTTTCAGAATCTGACAGGATCCCTACATACATAAGAGACATAAACATATCAGGGTACATCTGGACAAAAAGCTGACCCTTGTTTAACTCATGTTACTTGCAGAAACCCGTGGGTGTTCAAGAAATACAGGACTGGCTCCATAGGATGATTTTCTAAATTATACCAATGGAATATTCTGTGTGGCTGAACAAAATAGTACAGAAATACTCCTATGAAAATGCATAATTTGCCAACTTTTGTGGTATGAAAGCTATGTGTCCATGTGTGTGTGTGCTTGTGTGCACAGGAGAACCTTAGAATTGGTTTATATTAGTGCATATTTAATTAGGAAACATAAGACAGGTATTAAATCTAATAAACTAGTGAGTTAAGATCTATGAATTTGAAACAAAACACTGTGTTTCTTTAAAAGACATAACCTAATACAGAGTTTTGTCAAAAACACAGAGTCAAGTACTAGAATCCTTTTTCCCCAGTAATATCAGTATAATTTATGTCTCCATAACAAGAAAGTTGGATGTTTGTTCATCAAGCAGATTGTGTCTGGGTAAGATCTTATGCTAATAAGTTAGAACTCTATGTTTGATTTATTTGATGGATAATATAAAGAGAATAACAGTGAAAAAGAATTACATATTTAATAAACTATTCTGTAGTCTCTGTAGTAAACCAGCAGATGAACTATGAAATTTATTTTTTAGATTTCATTAGGATTGTATTAAGATCCATAAAATATTATTATCCATATAAGTAAAATCTAAAAAAATCTGTCTATTGTGACAATTAGAATTTTTTAAAAATCCTTTGAGGTTGGAGTTTCCTGCCATGTTAGACAAGCTGGCTTGACTTAGTCTCAAACTACAGTAGATGCAATAATTCATAGCATCTGAATGGTAAAACAGTATTCCAGTATTTAAATTAGCCTTTATTAGATGGCATGAATCATTTTTGTATTCATGCTTTTGAATAATTTTTGTATTCATGCTTTTGCACATAGGATTGCACTGCCAGAAATGCAATGTCCTTGGTGACATTGTTTAAGGGTTTAATCTCATATTGCTGCTTCAGTAAGGTTCCAAGGGCTGCAGAAAAATGTGATGGGGTACACTCCTAGCTGTTTAGATAACTCTTCCAGAAGAAAGTTTTGAGTTACATTTCTATACAGCAGCAGTATACCAAAACATATTTTTTAATGAAAAGTAAAAGCAGATGACAAATTGTATCCAAATCCAAGCTAGTGAGTTCTTGCAAAACAGTAAAGTTTGAGTCATGACTATTAGTAATGTGATAAAGTTAATGTAAATTTAATGGCTTTCAAGACACAAGCTATTAAATACCATACAAACCTGGTAAATCTATTTGAAAAGTCAGTTGCTAGGCTTCTAGATCTTGCTACAGTTTCAGAAATTGCAAGTTTAATTTCCAGCATCCCCAGCTGAGATTCAGAACTACAGCAAAAGCAATTACCTTCTTTAAGGTTTTACATACCAGTCAGGAGAGTGAGTCACTATTCCAGGAGATTGCCAATATATATAGAGACAGATAGATGCCAGGAGGAAAGCCCCATGGAGGGAGGCATGAAGGGCTCCTCAGCCCTCTTCCCCTACTGCACCTCAGCCTGCAGCCAGCCCAGTGCCACCTCTGAGACAACTTTGCCTGAAGTCATTCCCCAGCCATTGGCTGGGCTGATGCTGAACTGAAAGAGGGTAAGAAATACACTGTGTAGGAAAAAAATATTAAACCTTTCTTCATTGGGAACAACAAAGAATACCTAGTCAAAAACAGCAAAATAAACCAAGTGATCCGCAAGTACGTTTCTACTGCACAAAAAAAAAAAAAAAAAAAAAAAAAAGGAGGGGTGGAATTAACTGCAGAAAATTTTATCATGCTGAGAAAAATGCAGACTTCTGCAGGTTATAATAAAGCAGTCACAGCATACTTTTCTCATTGGCTTTGCTCCCACTGAGCTATCTTCCAGTTTGGAGGGACTAATTTCCCTAAGCATCAGCAACAGAATATTTTTCTTCACATTCAGCTGAAATTTTTATGAATTTTTAAGATTTTGGGCTTAACACATTCATGATTAAAATTCTTGAACTAATATTAAAATGAGTGAAAGGGTCAATGACCATTCTATGAAAAGCCACCAAGGTTTCACAACTCTGACAAAAATACAACCCTTGGTAAGAAGTTTCTCTCATGCAAATACTGTGCTTGAATGAGCATGGTAGGGCCATCCCCCCCTCTCCCATCAAAGGTGCTCCACTGCCTCCTTCAAAAAGAAACAGCAGAATCAGCAGCAAACACAGCACTGGCATACTCCTGTAGTTGCTACTGTACAGTGCAATCATGCATTTAGACTTCCTGCCCATTGCCTGGAATTTATGACACAGGATGCCTGACCCTATCTGACTCAGGTTCTGGCCCCGGACCCTTTCTGAAAACTCTGTGTCTCTGAAATTATGCCTCAAATCTTCAAAGAAAATATCTCCTAGAGAGGTTATATGTTTCTGTCTTGTGATATCATCAAACAGAAGTTTGTGAAGCTACAATTTAAACTGGATGCTGAATAAAAGGTCAGTTCAAAATACTCTGCTCTGTCAGTGACAACAAAGCCTTGGAGTTTAAAGGTGGCTTCAAAATAAGATATTTAAACTTTGTCTGTGGAATCTTATCCACATGCTGATTATCTGGGTGAGTGTGCCTGACTAACAGATACTACTTTCACTTGACTACCATTCTTTATCCACAGATGAGTAAGAATATCCAAGAATTTCAAGACTGATTTCATAGGTCTTTTTTTTCTCTTAACAGTATTTTATATAACCAAGACAATGTAAATCAAGATTGTCAGGCCAAAACAAGAAAAAAATTCCTGTGAGAGTAATTTCTTCTAAAGTAGAAACAGCATTTTTATTGTCAAATAAAACCAATGCCGTTTTCACTCCAAAGCTCCTGTGCTTTGCTTTCCCTACAGCGCTCTGCCTGAGGTCCTTCCCAACTTCTTGTCTCTTAAATAAACACATCCTAACAAAAAAATACAACCCATAACAATTTCTAACTCCTGCATTGGCTGTCCTAGTCCAGGAAGAGTAATGACCAGCTATTCTATGAAGGTCCCCATTCTTTTTCCTTGCTATACTGTGGATTTAGGGTGCACAATCATTTTGGAAAGGAGGTGGAAAAGGAGTATTTCTTACATGAGATGAAGATTCTTTCCAGTACATTGTTATTTCTGAATTCGTGTCTCCTAGATTACGAGGACATACACCCCTCCTAAGAGCAAAGAAAGATTTAGCATATTTTTGAATATCTGCATTATCAGTAAAGCAAATAGTTAAGAATGAAATATGAAATTAATTGAAGCAGTGGGAAAAAGTTTGAATTAAAGTCTTTGCACTTGGGTCATAAACTTAAGATATTACTTCAATAGAATATAATCATTTGCACGTACCTTAAGTAATCAGGAAATACATACAGCAAATTTGAAAACGCATTTCTACCTAAATATACTGAAGGAATTAGTTTTAAGTAAAATTAAGTCTTCAATTTAGGAACATCTATTCTCTGTTTTCCTGCAGTAATCCTACTGAAATTAACTCTTAAACTACTTTTAAATTTGCCAAGTAATGGTCTTTATGGCCTCAGCAGGGAAAGGAAAAGAACCACAGAACATTCTGCTGTATTGAGGATCTATTATGAAATTGAAACTATTACAAGACCATCTGACTGTGTCTAGAATAAATATGTTCTTGACATTTTCCAAATCCAAAAAACGAAGCAGACAGTCTTTAGAAGTGCCTACCCAGATTTCCCTTGACAAACTGCAAAGGGTTGCCAATTGTTACAAATATCTTCCTAAGCAAAGTCTGCTTAGAAAAGTAGACAGTGAGACCGATTGATTTAAGTGGGAAAAAGCAAATAGGCTTTTGTATACAAAGATATTTTTTGAATACAGAAAATTTACATCCATTATTTGCAACTGCTGTGTGACCATTAAAGAATATTTACCTAGAGACAGCATCCAACACTGAATATAAATAAAGAATTTTTCACACAGCACTGTTGAAAAGGGGGAGTAAAATGAGTTTTTTATATAACAACGCCTTACACATGTAGGTAGGTGTGTTTTCTGAGACTCAGAAAACTCTTTAAAAAAAAAGCCAGGACTGACTTGTAAAGGAAATATTTAATTTCCTATTCTCACTCTGAACAGGGGATAGATACCACAGCAGAGTGGGGTTTTTGTTTTGTTTGCTTGTTTGTTAGTTTTGGTGGGTTTTTCGTGGGGTGTTTTTTTTTTTTTTTTGTATTTACAACTCAGTAAGAATGAGAAAAATACTGGAAGCCTCCCAGTAACGGAAGTCTGCACTAGGCAAAAAATACAGGAAAGAATTAAAATTTGTTCTGCACAAACAAAATAACTCTGTCTTCTGTCCCTCTATCTAGAAACATTAATGACTCAAAAAAGTGCCCAGTTGACTTTGAGTGGAGGTGGCTGCTGGACTGCAGTGAAAACTCATTTCCCAAGCCCTCAATGAACTGAAGCAGAAATTATGTATTGTACTTTATTTTTAATTCCTAAAATTGACTGACTTACTCCGAATAGCCTGGCAGAGGCTGTATAATTTTGTTGTCAGTGCTAGGCAGAGTTTTGCTGGAACTAGATGTCTCTTACTCAGTGCCTCATTTTGAGGGAGTGTACCTCTCTGCAGCTCCTCATGGAGAAGCTTTATGGCTCTGAATACTTAAAATTTCTTCTGCCAGAAGAAAGCTCTTCCAAAATCAGATAAACATGAAATGCTCAACAACACAATTCTGAAGAGTTGCTTTTTGAAACAGCTTTTCTTTTAGAGGTTAAAACCCCCCGTGGTTAACCATCTTCTGCGAGTGCTCTGCAAAGGCATTTTACCTTGTACGATCTTAAGCCACAGTTTCTGTAACTCCAGTTAAAGGGCTAATAAATCACCTTATGTCTTTCTGCCTCCCTTTTTCAGCTGTCAATTGGTACAAAAGCTAAACTACTGAACTGTTAAAGAGGAAAGACTTTTCATGAAAGTTTATTTTTGTTGCTTTTATTTTTTTTCTGAAGCAGTAATACACATTTTGAATGTGAAATAAACATAATTACAGAGTCACAAGTCCAAAGTTTTGTTTCTTTGTGGGTTGCCATAAAGATCCACTGATGAGCTTAATTCAAGACATTCCTCAGGTAGAACTGATTTTTCCCTGAACATTCCACAAATGAAATGCTCCAGATATTTGTTTCAAACTCAAAGTCCTTCTCAGAGCCCACCCAAGACTCATGGCCTATGAGATACTGGAAATCAGCCATGCAAATCTTGTTAAGAGCAACACTTATCATATATTTCATACTTATCATACACATATGGTTGTATCATGAAATAATCTCAGTCTGTTTCACGTAAGGTTGCAGTAGCACTTCCATGGATGGTGCCCCTAATCCAGGAAGAACTTCTGGCAAGTGCAATAAGAGGATGTTAAAATATTATTCTTAAAATATATTATATTATATGAATTATATTTTATTGTTATAATATAAATAATATTTCTTGAAAAAAATCTGAGAAATTATTATGTCATGTAAAAGACAGTCCTTAGAAACGTTTAAAGAAGTCATGTAAAATATGGCATTTATGCCCCTTTAAGAGAGATAGACATTCCTAATTTGAAAATCTTGATGAGTAAGCCAAGTCCTTTTTTTCTGCTCAATGTAATATATTACACCAAGCACACACTTAACTATTAGACCTTAGTGCCATATAGGACAGTTCTTAATAAAATACTTAATGACTCTGAGGCCATATGCTGCAACACACACCATTTTGCGCTGTACAACCAAGCTAATACAAGTATGATTAAGCATTGGGCTCCCTTTTCTCCCTATGGCATTCAGAACAGCTCAGAGCTAAACACAAAGAACAGAGACTTTTTTCTCTTTAGCACATGAGTTATTAGATTTTCAGGACAGAGGACAATATATTATGAATTCTGGCTAGCTGCTGGGATTAGTAACCGTGTATCTGTATGTTTGCCTCATGACTGTATAACTTTACACAATTCTCTTCCCCACTTCCAGGCTGCCAATATGAAGCCAATCACTGCTTCCAGGCTGTGACTGAAAGGTCTATATGTGTCTTTGTCTTAGTAATCACAACCTAGTTTCTACCCACAGAAGACTGTGCTGGTGGGAATGGGACTGCCTTTCTCTCCTCTCAGGTGACACATGCCTTCTGGGGTCTCTATAGCTGTCCAGTTCGGGGATAGGAGGGGCCCAATATGCAGAAACCAATACTACAGGCAAGCTTTCAAAAATGTTTGATATGAGACCACCAGCAGCTGTGGAGAACCTCAGCTAGGTGAGAAGGCAGAGCAAAATCACCTAAAGAGAGTCTCAGACCCTAGCCAAACCCCCTGGAGAAAACAAATTACCAAAGAAGCACGAGCTAGCTCAGCCTTTTATGGCAATGCCATATTTCTTTTCCTTCTCTCTGCATTGAATAGGACATCTTGGCCTGAGTCACAGCATAAATGCAGCACAGCAAGACAAACTTGACTGATGAGCATAAGAATACAGCAGTGGTTCATTTAATCAAAAGCTTTTATAAGCAACTAATGTAAATTAAAATGCTGAAAGGAAAGTTACCCAGGCTGCTTGAACCTGCTTTAAAAGCATACCAACACCCATATCCACACCCTTTTTCTACTTCTTTAGTTCCTTCTGGAACTATAATATATAGTTTTTTATAATTAAATAAAAACCACAAACCAAAACTTTTAAACAGGATTGTACTTCAACAAAATTCTCTCTCACAAGTGATTCAGTCTGCAATGCCCATTAATGGCTAACAGCTCGGTTAAAAAGGGTGAGCAAAAAAGCCTTAAAATGTTTTATTGTTTAACGTGAAAGCACTCAGAACAATGGATGGGCATTTTTTTCTATGAATCAAAATAATCACATTTAATTAATTAAATGCACACAGCATCTGATTCTGTAATGTTCAGTGCATGGAAGTCAAGAGAGTTTAATAAGATGCAACACAATAGACTCAATTAGTGCCTTTGTCTCTAACCTACAAAATGAGGGCAGTTGGTTTACTTGCATATAAGCTTACTCCTGGATGAGTATCTGTTTTTTCCAGTGACATCTACTCCAGACAGGTTTTTGTTTTTTACAAGTGGCTACCAGCTATGGCTTTAAAGGCCAGACCAGAAATAGGGCAGGAAATCACTCCAAAAGCCAGTTGAATTCAGCAGTATCAGGAGTTCATTTTTATCTGTGAAAAAACCACATACTGTCAAAAAACAGATACCTGAAAACCTATTTCTGAAACACTTATCTTTAGGCTATGTCATGTTCCTTCTAGGTTCAGTCAAGAATTTTCAAGAAATGGGACTATCTATGTTGAGTAGAAATATGAGCAGAACAGTATAGAGTATGAAGCCAGATGAACATCAGAGAAAAAAAAAAAAAAAAAAAAAAGTAGTTTAGGGACTTACTTATTCATCTAGTCAATATGATTGCCTCCCTTCTGAAAAAAACCACCAGATACCAATATCCCCAATATCCTGGTGATGCAGTAGACTTACTGGGAGGTCTATTAATTGTGTGTTATTCTCTTGGATATACCTGTGCAGTAAAAGGGCAAGAATTGATTTTTAGTGTCATGTTTGAAAAGAAAATAATCAGATCATTCAAAGACAGGAATACATTTGCAACACTCTCCCATTCCACTCCAAATCAATCCAAGATGCAGCCCTTATTTTATCTTGAATGAGAGGGTGATTTAATTCCAAAGATAAAGTAGGTAGGTAGCCAATAAATACCTTTCAGAATATGTGTTGCCATTTGGAGTTAGGGCATGGCAATCAAATCATTACAGGGAAAATAAATGTACTCTGGCACATCTGCAAGATTTTGTGAATGACCAGTTCTTGAGACAATCTAACCTCTCTTCCTTTAGTACTAAAATGGTAACAAAAAAAGGCAAAAAGATGATCCATCCTGGGAGCAGTTTAGGTTTTGAGGAAACTCAGCTGAGCAAGGAAGATCAGAGCAGACTAAGATATCATTCTCTTGCCTTGGGAAGGCTGACCTGGAACAGAGACTGGACAGAGCTAGAGAATAAAGTATGTATTTATTGAAAGGCCTTCAGGATACACCTTGGGCAGGACAGGGCCTGATAAGGGCTGCACCCAGGGTGGACTAAGAATGGTCGCAAAATGGCTGACCAGTCACAAGATCTTACATTTTTGTAAGTTTTGGTCCATTTGCATATTGGGGTTTAATTGTCCAATTACAGCTTCAGGTTGTGAGGTCTCATCCTTCTTGTTTTCTCTCTTCAGTCCATCATTGTTTATGCTCTTGGGCTGAAAGTTGTCCTTGGTCCTCAGCAGGAAAAAGATTTGTTTTGTTTACCACTTTGTGAAGAGAGCTCACTAGCACTTAATATGAGGCTCAGAACTACATCCCTAGGTAGCACAGAATCTGAAAATATGACAGCCAAAGCTTAAGGCATGAATTCCTCCAAATCATTTGCATAAGAAAGCAAGTTTATATAGTACCCCAGACCTGCAAAAAGGAAGACAGATCATGGCAAGAGGTGTTAGAGAAGAATCAAGTGCCGAGTTGCATTTCAGGAACAAAGCAGACATGAATTATTAAATATATATATGTGTGTGCATGTACAGGAGACATACATGGGAAGTAATGGGCCCAGTTTGTTTTCCATCCTCATCCTGCAAAGCCAAAGTCTTATCAAATGTCATTATAACAAGACCCATTAAACTGATCTTGCAGCAGTGAGTAGAATGCTGTTGGTTCATCTTGCTTTGCAAGCACTGCATCAGTTTGTCTCATGTTAATTTTATATTTCTCATTAAAGACAAAAAGGTTAATTAATAAAGGAGGTATCAACCTGATGTGAAACAGCCATGGGCTATTTTTCTCCAGGCAGTCTCCAGAGGACCCTCACAAGCTAGATAATTCATTGGTTCTCTCACTCAAAACTTTGGTCAATACTGTTAAGTACTGTATGTCAGTATATACTATACTATACTATACTATACTACATATACTATTTCATTCAGTTGTCTATTCACAAGGTATGTTATACATCTTCAAGTATATACCACAACATGTCTACTTGCACATTGTTTTTCCTCCTGAAAAATTGTATTTACCATATGTCTCTGCACAGGTGCCCAGATGTTTTGACTTCCATAACTTTATTTTTACAAATGCTAAATGGCCACAGTTGTCATTGAATCTTTGAAGCTTGATGTAGGGTCCCATACAACATTATAGCGTAACCTTCCTTTGTCTAAAACACATCTTATTAGGTGTAGTGGTTCTGAATGTAGGACCCTCCACGGTTTAAGGAGATACCAACCTTCTGCAATATAAAAAAATTTATTGACCTCAGAAAAAAATGAAAGTTGGGAAATCCTTTCATGATACAATTCTGATTTTACTCACAGACACCGTTCCTGGTTTGAGATGCTGTTTTGGCTTGGCATGCTTAAGCACCAATATTTCATAAATAAGGAAGTGAGAAGAGATAATTGTCTACTTAACATTTAGAAAAATGAAAAAAGTTTGGTAAGCATAAATGTTTGCAAAGTGTAAGGGAAGCATATGAGTAGGCTGAGGGCAGCTGAAGTGAAGAAGGGTCAGGATAATTATTCTTAGCATAGAGTTTTAAAAATTATCAAATATATGAAAATCTTTTGATATACAATAAATATATCACATTTCCTCCTTCTTTGTACCTTTGATTGAATTTTATCCCTACAGACATTAATGAAGTATGTGAGCCATTTCCTGGAGACCTGTTGCTTGATCATGAAGTTAAACTACACAGTCCCTTCAATAATCCATGATCCCAGGATTTTGATTGAGTATAGCCAGTCTACTGTGAGTGTTTTTGCTTATCTTCATACATTTTATGGTCATCTCACTCACCTGCTAACTCTTGTTTTCTCAATAGCACTGTAGCTTGAGTGTTGCCCAAGAGTCACACTATGTTGAATTTTCTGGGTTCAATAAACCTAAAAACCTTGACTGAGATTTTTATTTGCCAATTCTCTTCAGTCCATCTTATTACACTATGCGTTGCTGATGGCACTAAATGGCCCTCAGAACATACAGGAAAGTTTGTGTGAGAGTTCCAAAATGACAGTGCAGTAATAGCTACCGAACAGTTTCCTTAGTAAGTGCCCAGTATGCATATGCTAAAGCCTCGGGTTAGGCAAGTGTGTGCCACTTGAGTTTGCTCTCAGTTATCTGGAAATTGAAGGGATATGTCAACATCTTTAAACAGGCACTTAAAGGAAGGCTAAGAGAAAAAAAGTTGTTGGCCTGAGATATGAGCATAAATGTCATGTTTTGATAACACAGGTAATTTTCTTCTCTGTTCACAGAGCATAGACATCTAGTCTGACCACTGAGTAATTTTTTTTTCCTGTTTACATATTTTATCTGCCAGAACTTCACTTCTCCCCAACAATTTGTGAGTCTCCTGAATTTTCCACTATTTTTTTATTCCAAAATATTTGGCTTTTTAAAATGTAAATATTTTGTTTTACTATGTCCAAACTCAATTTTTTCTCATTTTTGATTTTTAATTAAGAGATTAATCTATTCCTTTAACTAAGGAGAATAGGGGATTGCAAATGACAAGTTTTGTTTGCACCAAAGCAAATTGTTTTTCACTTCAGTAAAAGAATAAAAAAAAATCAAGTCTATATAACACAAACTTTTCTTTCTCTAGTTCAGCAGTTATCTGCAAGAACAATCATTCATGCAGCTCTATTTAACCTATTCCGATTTCATGGACACTTTGGCTTTATTGAGACTCCTGAACACAAAGTTCACAAATCGTCTTTCAAAACAGTTTGAGGAAGCCAAAGATCAGTGCTATGAGGGACATCTGCAATCTAAATGCCCTGTTTTAGTGATCAATGAACACATAGAAAAATTATTTTGAATAGGAGTTATTATCCAGCTTGTTTATGTCTGCTTTGAATGCTTCTAGAGAAAGCACATTTTTGGCACACTCAAGCACCAAAGTGTTACTAGTTCATGACCTTATTCATTCATTATTGAAAAGCATCACCCCAAACACCTGGTTAAAATAACTTAGCCTCATGTCCTGAAGTTAATTTAACTATTAAGGTATCAAAGAATTTGGCACTGAGTTAATAAATCATTCTAGTAAGCATTGTTATGAAGTAGGGTGCAGAAAGAAGCAAATAACCCCATGGAAATCAATCTGTCAAGGGCTGAAAATAAATTACTGTAAAATGGAGTGTGTTTTAACCACTTCTCAGCTGTTTGACTGTTGAGCCATAAAAATACAGACCTTTTCTGTGTGCTGCACAGCAGAGAGTGTCAATATGTCTGACTCCAAGACTAAGTATTTACAATAGAACGAAGCAGTACTAAAAGATATGCTTGTGGGATGGACAAGCAAATTGAAAAATTGATGAAGTTCCTGGATAGTATTGTAAGAAAGGTGTGCTAGAAATCTTAAAGATAAAAGATAGTTCTACCCGGGTTACAATTAGTAGGCATTGCTGGAGCAAGCATGGAATACTTTCATCATAGCCTTTCTAATGGAAGGCATAGCATCAGCAAACTCTGAATACAAATGTGGAAAGCCAGGAAGGTTAATCATCAAATTAAACATAGAGAGAGAGATTCAAACCACACTCTCTTCACATGTGTTGATAATGGATGATGGCCCTATTTCTCCACACAGAGTGAGCATAAAGTTTGTGCAAGGACTGACTTCATTATATAGACTTAATATTAATACTTGAAGGAGCTATCATCAAGGGTCATTGGCCTCCTGTCTCCTCTGACTGCAGAGGCATCTCTCTGTTGAATTATGCATAGCTATATTTATGTTCTAATTTAAATATCATTTAATATTCAGCTTGTATAGGGGTTTTTTGCATAGTTAAATACATGGTCATCTGCTGTTTACCAAGCCTGTAGTTTTCAGGGCCACATACCAGAGCTGGATTACCTTTCCTATGAACTGCCTACCTCTACTTGTTGGAACTTAGTTTTCCAAACCTGAAAAAAAGATTTAATCATCTTCACATCTGAAAAAAAAAAAAAAAAAAAAAAAAAAAAAAAAGAGAGTCTAATGTTCTCTCTGCCAGGGACCCAAAGGCACCCTTTTCTTTGGAAGTGCAAATTAAAGAAATGAATTTAGTCTTCTTAGGTTATTTAAAACTTTAATCATTTGGATGTTTATTAGATGCAGGAAAGACATTGTGAAGATTTCTATTTTATGTCTAGAGTTTTGTTATGCAAGATGTTGGATCAACTACTCCAGTAAAAAACAGAAAAATTAAAAAAACACTGGTAGTCCACAGTATGTCTTGGTCTAGTAGAAATCTGTGGGGAAGAAAGAGAAGCTTGCAGGGCCCCCTTTTCCTAGTACATCCTTCCTATAGATGAGACAGAGGAGAAAATATATTTCCTCTGGAACAAAAAGTCTATGCCTACAGTGCTCAGTGGAGAGCCAGTTTAAGGTGGGCTGAGCACCCAGACAGGCAGGCTGCCCTCAGCATGATGTTTGGCTGTAGTTGAGGCTCCAATATCAACCCCTGCCAAGGATTCCAAACCTCAGGAAATCATGACCTGTAGCCAGCCTGGGCTAACTCATGGCCACTATCTCCAGCCTGAGTAAGCAGAGAGAGGGCTGTGTCCATGCTGGAGGAAGGAGCCCTACAAGTGGGCTGTGGCTATTCTGTGCAATGTGGATAATGGGCAAGTCCTGTCATGAGAGCAGGTTTGCTCTCTCCTGGCTTCACAAGTTACCCCAGAGGAGTGAAAAACAGCCAGACCATTAGTCCACTTACCCTTGCACCAGCCCGTAGAACTGGCTGGATGCACCAGAGGCATGGCACAGTCTACCTGCCCAAATGTGTGTGCTGGAGATCTGTATGCAGGATTTTGCCTCAGGGGTCACAGTCCCTCCTCAGCTCCTCCAGAGCCTGTCTGGCTCCACACCAGTTCTCAAAGGCCCTGGGCTCCTCCGCCCACAGCAGTGGCATGAACCCCCACCAAAACTTTTAGGATTCTTTAGGCCAAGATCAGTGACCTCCCATCCCACATGCACCCTCCAGCCAGGAACCAAGGAAACCTGGGCTGGGTGTGAGGTGTGGGACACAACACAGAGGAATGCACTTAGACTAAGTCTCAGCATTCCTGCTGCAAAACTCTTGGCCAGGCCAAAGCCATCTGAATACAGTTCAACACATCCTCAATATCAGCTTAGAACTGCAGCAGGGATAGAACAAATTAAGTATGTGTTTTCAAAAAGATCTGGGCCCTAATCAAAAATTACTGACAGAAGCAAATAAATAATTAATCTAGCTGAAAATGTCTCCAAAAAGAACTATTTCTTGACTTTGACAAATAAGCCCTCTGTTTATGTTACAAGATGAGCAATATACTAGTGTATACCCTTCCCCTAATGCTCCTTCATATTTTCAGAATTAATCACTTCAACAAGGCTGTGAATTTTGAAAACAACATGTTTTGCCTTTTTTGGTTATACCTGAAAAATTACTATATTTGTAGAGAGTTCTTACTTAAAAAATTAAACACCTCTCATTTATCTTTGTACTTTAATTAGATGTTATACAAGTGGATGGAGGTTTGTTATGTCACTGCTGAAAACACAATCAGATTATCAAATTTGGAGTGTGTAATGACTTTCCTGCAATATCTGATGAATAAGGTTTTCTGAAGTAAGTGCTGATATTTTTCATCTCATTTGTGAAGTTGGAGATCCTAAGATTCCTGTTTCTCTGTTTGGGTTTTTGCTGTATTTTGTTTTAAGCTGCTCATCTTCAGGTATGTATCCATGGAGGTGTATTTACAATTTGAGAGCAGTCTACAGAGGTAGATCAGCTGGATCTAAACAAGCTGTACTGTATCACACCTCAAAGGGCCATGCAGGCTCATGCTCCCAAAGCAGTGGCTAAGCAGGCTGGTAGTCAGACCCACTTTTCATCTGAGCTCCCCAGCTGGGATGTTAATCTGTGCAGAAATCAGCTTTGATACATTCTGCACAGAGCTCAATATATTGTGTTTAACACACTTTAATTGAGCAAATGAGGCCACCTGGGGAATTTTTTTACTATCATTGCTATTTCTTTTAAGGCCAGGACTGAAAAAGGGGGCTATCAGAAAAGGCTGAGGAATGAACCCGCCATAGGAAATGCCATTGTGGCATATAGAGGAGATAAGCCCATTAGGAGAGCCAGGGAGTAGTTGGTGAAGGAATCTTGTGGCCAGTTGTGTTAATAGCTGTATCAATAATATTCAAACAGGACAGATCCCAGCCTTAGGGCAAGCCTTGTTCCAACATCAGACATTGCATAGCACAGATATTTTCAGTATGCATTTAAATATAAACTGTTATTAAACCTGATATGGTGACTTGGAAACTTCTGAATACCAAGCAAATACAATTTGGCTTTCATTTTGTGGGAAGAAATGTACCATTTGGTCAAGAATAAGTAAAGATAAACTCAGGGGAAGTTATAATAGTGAAGGGGGAGAGAAACATGCTTCCTTTTTCTAACTTACAGAATGGACATTTCAGTAGTTTCATGTAGTGAATCCCCCAAATGCAGTACTCAACCATATAAAATGCATTATTCATTAAATTCTAGATTTTAAAAAAAAATCAAGATAGGGAATCTATAGAAATGCAGAATTTGGTATGTAATCTGCTTACCTAATTGTTTACACCAGACTTTTCTTTACACCAAGACAAGTAAGAAAGAAGGATTTCTCTTGCAAAAGTCCCCCTTTCAGACCATGAACACCTCTGGTTCCTACCTGGGTTTCGATTCAGCCCTGTGCTTGAGCCCGGCTAACTGTTTCTGCCACTGTCAATGTCTATTTATCTTGCTTTTTCAAGCATTTGCAGATTATAATAACTAGCAAAGAATTTGCTAAGCTTACACTGAGCAGTGATTATCTACATCCTGAAAATATTCAGATCCCATTGTCAAGCTGACTTGACTCCTGCTGGTGTTCATGGGAATTAATTCTGGGAACTAATTATGAAGCCATACACACTGTAACCAACATGTGCAAACAGTTTGGCACAGCCCAGTGAGAGAGATCCAGGTCAGTTCTGTTTATCCACCTTCCCCACCCCTGAACTGTGCCTTCCAGCTGCCTATCCAGACCATCCCAGCAAATTAACAGACCCTCTGTAAATCAGGTCATTAACCTAATCAAAACCTTAACTTACTGTGATGTCACACCCTGAAGTGCAAGGGAGTACCCAAGATTCATAGATGCTCATGGGTGAATATAATGAAAAAGTCAGGGGCTTCCCTCTTCTTATAAAGCTTACAAAGTTTTATTAGCAAATTGCATATTTGGAATGGAAATTGGTATGATAGTTCCTGACCTGCTATATACGCACATGGCAATAGATTTGAGGTAAAGGGGAAGGGAGGGGGGGAAGGGAGGGAGGAAAGGAGGAAAAAATAGATATGTTTTCCTCATCCTGGATATAAGTTTCTCACTTTCTGTGCAAAATAGTTACCATATACACTCTGTTCTTCTACGATTGGAGGGCTTCAGCAGTCTTAAGTGGTTTGGATCTCCCTCTACAATCCATACCCACTCCTTGATCTCATTCCCGTGCTTGCACTGTACTGTGTTGTGCTTATCTCTAGGAACTAAAACAAGGATGTTTGTCCTGGAATAGTGCTGCCCCACCTCGACATCGCCCCCTTCTCCTGCCACAATTTGTTCTTTTCCACAGTGTGTTATTATCAAAAAGCCTTGGTTATTGCCAACAATTCTTGGCTGGCTCCACAAGCATCCGGCCATTGGTGTCTAAGACATACATAATTGCCCCTTCTCTTCTGGATTTCCACACATAGAAAACTAACCCATCTAAAGAAAGCCATCAGAAAAAAAACAACAGTTAAATGGTTTATGAATTTGCTTGGTGAACAGAACTGACTTTTCAAAGATGAGAAAATTGTTAGGGTCAAATTAAAGTAAGTGACCAGTGCAGTAAAGAGGATTGGCTGGAAGAGAATGAAAGGGCAAGTGGGATCCCTCCTTTTCAGCAGTGGGTTGTTATGAGTATTCACCCTCAATGCAAAATATCATCCTGAGTTTTAAAGAATGTGAAGGCTTTTGCAAGATCCTGGCATAAGACCCACTTTTACTCCATGTAAAAATCACTGAAATCAATCAAAATACCAATTTAATAAAAAGAAGAATACCTAAAATGGTGTGCAGGTAGAGTTATTGTGTACTATTATTAAGCTAATGGAATTTAAATAATTAATTCTGGGATGTACAGAATATCATTTATCAATGACAAGGTGTAACTTCTTTGAAAGAAGGATGAAGCAGTTTCAAAGAGCAGGTCAATGGAAATCTCTCCACCTCCCCACTCTGCTAAAATGACAGTTTGCCAACAGATGCAAAGTTATCTCTATTAAGTGATCTCTATTACTGTCAGTACATGACAAGGTTATATGACTTCACAAAACCACAGCAGTCTGTATTAGATGATGGGAAAAACCTAAGAGCTGTTCCTAGGTCACCACAGAGAGCAGAGTGGACTGGTGTGATGGATCCTGCTCTGTACCTACTGCATTCAGCCCCAAGAACCTCAGCCATCAGTTACAGGAACCACTAGAAAAGCAAAAACATTCTCTTTTGCTTCTACATTATCCACAGACCTGCAGGCTTTGGTTGCACTCAAGCCATAAATGCAGACATTATTTGACATTTCATTTCTTATTTCTGTTCCAGCAGGAGCAGGTCATGGAGCAGGTCAAATTGTAGCTCTGCAGTGGAGCACTGGAGACACACATTCCTCTAGCATGTAATCATGCAGGAAGGAAAGGACACCTGCCAATTAAATATGAAATAATGGTCAGGGATATGCCTATCAATGATACTCAGTACTCCTGGTGAGCATTTGTTTTTTCCTACCTGTTGCTATTCAGCCACAGTGAGCTGCTGAGTGCTGGAAAAGGGCTGGCAAGAAAGAGGCGCAAAATTATCTGATGAGCAGTGTTTCGTAGGAGCAACTGCGTCAATGCCTCTCGATGTGGGGGACCCCTGCGTCAGCTGCCATCTGTGGAGCAATGGATTTGCGCCGATCCTTCCACCACAGGTTGTCAGCAATAGGTGAAGCACAGAAAATACAATGAACCAGAACACCTCCTTGCACTGTCAAAATAATGTGTAACACCGCAGAACATGAATCAGCCAACTCCTTGACTTTTCCCTCAGTGGATGTACTGCCAAACACCTGGCCATAAAGAAAGGACATTTGTTTATGGAAAGAAATTTCAAATCAGACCAAATCTCCCTCAAATTATATGATTTCTTAATAATCTGATTTTAAAGATGACCATCAAAGCACTAAACTAACTTAATTATCCTTAGAACTTTACCTTCTTTTCTTTTTTTCCTTTCTTTTATGTTCTTACCTATCATCACAAAAAAACTAATGACACATTCTGTTTGGTTAGATCTTACTGAGAGTGCCTGGCTCATGGAGTTTCTCTCAATTTCACAAAGACCAATCCCTACTTTGGCAGCACATCTCCAAGCCTTTTCTTAATTTCAGTCCAATGATTTGACCCGCAGAGCTAAAAGACTCCATTCTTAGACTGTACAAAAAAATGAGATTGCCCAGAGCAAGAGAAGTGTAACTCTTAAAAAATAAGTGAAAATTATACTGCCTCCAAATTTTGGCATAGGTGCACTTCTGGTGGGTAGGTGAGAATATTTAAAACCTCATTTTATGTTCTTGAATGATGGGATGCAATACAGAAGCCAGCAAAGCTTCAGGTGTTGGTCTATGCATTATATATGCTGTAAACAAAACAGTAGCTATAATGACAATTGTGGCTGGGAGGCGGCATGGATAAGACCTAGATGATGACATGTTCTCAGCCAGGGGACAAATGCTCCTGAGGAGTAAGCCTGTATAAATAATTATTTAAATTGAAAGCATTATTTCTTTTTATTTTTCAGACTTACTTTTGACTCAGCAAGTAGAGACCAACATACAGTCATCTGTGCTGATTGTTTTGTCTTTCTCTGATTCCACTTTGAAATTCCTGGTTTCTGCTCCTCCACCCTCTTTATTTTTCCATATTTCCTGACATTCAAACCTCAAGTCACACCCAAACCAAAAATAATCATATTTTGAATGAGATCGAACCACATGATCTCATTCTGAACGTGACCAAGTGAATTTGACAGTTCCATTGCCCCCAGTGCTTATGAACAATCCCCATTTCCCAGTGGCTTGGTGAATGGCTGAATGGCGGTGAACTCACACGCTCAAAGGAGACTATTTGTCAACGTCTAAAACTTTGGCAAATGTCTCACTGTGCTTTTCAAAATATTTCTGGAGTTACGGGAGATATCCAGACTGTTGGATCATTTTTATGTATTTGGAAACATCTGTATTTAAGAAGCTCTCATCACTCCCATCAATATCTGTTTTACAAGCCACTGGTTAATATGTAATCAAAGCCAGCGAAGTTTGTTATACCTTCTCCCAAGCAAAGCCACTACAGAGTCCATAGTACATCAGATATTAATATTTGAGGAGATTACTTGGCAAACTAAATTTGAACAGTGCCAAACACATTTTAGTGAGACATAACATCCTAACTGGGTTTTATAATTCAAATGATTTCATAATCAGTATATATATTTATTGTGGAAACTAAAGATTAAGGAAACTATCAATTTCCTTTTCATTCACAATTTACAACTCAGAAAGAGTTGAGGATACATTGCTTTCTTGTGTGTATACTGTCCATGTTTTTCTCTACTTGTTACAATAACATGATGCAATGTCCACTCTAGATTGGAGTTTACTGATGTACTTCAGGTTTTATAGAGGAGAGTTCATTTTCTATCAAGAAACTCTTATACATACAGTTTAAGGTGCATCTCCCTCCATAGAAGTTTACTATGAAATAGAATAAGTTTAAAGATAGATTTTTGAGGATGTTTTAGCTAAAAAACAATGACAAATTTGACAAGATTATTGTCCTCAAAACATTTTTTATTATTGTGAGTTAGAGATTCTTGCCAGCTTTGCAACCAAATTGTGAAGATATTTCAGATTCTAGCAATGATGTCTGATCATCCACCTGTTTCTCAGACAACTATCTTTTATATGTCCAAAAAAGAAAAAATCACTTGATATTTAAAAGACGTGTCACATCCATTATCCTGTCTGTGTACTCACTGTCAAAGAAATCAATTGTCATCTGAAAAGCTTTCCTGAAGGGAAGAAGACAGACTTGTACCTGTGCCAGGAGCATCTTTGTTTGAAGTCAAAGCAAGTCCTATGCTCCACTAGTGAACATTTAGAAAGGCAAGTTCTAACCTAGGGGCATTTGTCACCCTTCATTCAGGCTGAAGTTTTCTGCTGAAGCCAAAGATGATTACTATCCTCATTTCAAACTGCAGAGGTTGAATAATCTGTCTTTAAAATTTAAAGTATTTTTACTCTATTTGACAAAGATGGATCTATATTTTTATCCAAGAATAGTTTTAGTCTGCCTGTCCCTAAATCACAGATTTTTTTGTTTCTGAATATCATTGTCTTTGTCAGGTTTGTGTTCTATATTTATGCAATATCTCCTAGAGTGCAGGCCTGCAGACCTATTTTTCTTTACTCACTTTTTGGCATTTGATAGTATCTGAAGTAACACTAATGCAGAAGAAGAAATGAAGGATAATACTATTCAAGAGGGATCCTTTTAACACTTATCTCTTGTAAAGGCTGATTAAGATATAGCAAAACACTTCAGGGATTGTGTTCTGATCTCAAACCACTGCTCATTTTGCCTCATCATTTTTAATGGAATGTTTCCTTCTTTGCACACATGTAAGTGAAAACACAGTCAGACCCAATTTATTTCCTCTTATATTAAAAATACCTCCTGGATTGAGTGGGAACCACAGGTCATCACAGTTTACTAACAGTAATTAGTATGTGTGCTGAGCTTTTCTCTTATGATCAGATTAATTTGTGTGTTGTATTCTCATTACTCTGTATTTGATAAATAACCTTTCATGTCCTTGTAACATTAGTTTTCTACATTCATCTGCTGTATTTAATAAACCATATTAGACCAGTATTAGAAACAAACCTCTTTTACTTTCAAATTGATGCCTGATTCTGTGCCAGTACTCAGAGGACTGGAATGGAGTGCAGCTCTATCATCTGCTGTCAAATGCACTCCTCAGTGAGCTGACACCAGCTGAAGGACTCCCACAACCCAAAGACTGTGGTACCTATGTCTACAAAAAAACCCACTAAGTTTTTATTCTCTCTGCACAGATATTTGGCCTATAAGTCACTGTAAGTCTGTGGGTATCTTAGTGGAATATTGTAATACCTGCATAGACCTAGAATTGTACAAGCTCTGGGCAGCTATTCACAAAAATCCAACAAGGATCAACCTGCAAGGTCTGCAGCCAAGATATCCCCAAGGAATACATATTATTTAGACTTGACAAAAAAAAAAAAAATATATATATATATATATATATATATATATATGGGGCTTAGTGTTAAGTTCCGGAGTAGGTTAGTGGCAGTGATTCTTCTTAACATGTCAAAGATGTGAATTCAATGACTTCACTTGCCCGGAAAAACTTCTTACTGAATTTCCTATCTTCTTAATGAATAAGTAAGAGACCAAGATATAAGATAGTCTGTGACAAGATGTCCTCAGCCCTCTTCTGCTCAAAGTCTTTAAACTTGCATGGAATAATTAAATATTCACTGGTACAAAGTAGAGAATTATATGATAATGGCTCTATTAGACTAGAGCATGCAAGTGGAAACTCTCTTGACAAGGCAGAGATGTGTTTTCCAGTCCTTGTTTCAATCTATATTCAAGTATTCTAAATTAAGATTTGGATTACTGGCTAATGCTAATGCATCTTAAACAACAAGATGTAGTTTGGTGCTCACACTCTTGCCAAATATTTGATCATTACAATTTCAAGAAGAGGGATTGGAGGAGCTATTTGAAATGCACTTTGTTGCCTCCTACTTTGAGAAGTTGTATTATTTTATACATGAAACTGAAAATTTCAGACAAAAGAAGGAATTCGATCTTGCTCTTCCACATGTCACATTGATGCTCTGATGAGCAAGGAAGGAAGGAAGGTGGGAGAGTGACTTGGCTCCAAGACAGGTTCTCAGGTTTTCATTTTCAATTAAAGACAGACCCACCCGGGCCACAACTTTCTCCATGTGTTAAGGATGAACAGAACTGCACTGACTCTTGACCACTGATAATTCAGTGCAGACACAGCACAGTGTTGATGTATGCACATCATTTGTGTGTTCAGGTCACCCTGCTGTGCTCTCGGTCTGGTGTGTCTCTACAGGGAGTCCCACTCTGTTTCAAATGCCAGCATATGTGGGGCAAGCTCAGATATTTTGGGACCCACTTGTTAGACTTGGTTCTAGGTGTCTGCTTCTCCTAAAAGCAGTACTTTGGCAAAACACAGTTAGAGCTCTGGCTTTCCTTGAATAACTGAGTCCACAAAGCACTCCAAGTGTTTCTGCACCTCTTTGTAATTGTCATCCATAGTTTTTGGCTGTCTCAATGCCTCAGTATGTTTTTGGAGCCTTATTTTCAGAGCTTCAGGGTTTGCATGAGTCCTACCCACAGACAGTACAGACCTGAAAATCAGACCAGCTTGTTAGGAAAAGCTGAAGGTAACTGAACTTTTATGTAATATTTTGGCTTCATTTACAATTATGAGAACGCCATAAAAACTTTTGATGTTAGGAGGCAAGAAGAGCCATATCATCAATTCTTGTCATTCTTAAGCATAAGATAATGAGTAAATTACTTCTAACACAGACATATTACATAACTTTTAAATCAATGGTTTATCTCACTAGAATTTGTTAAAATGGTCAAATATTTAGATGCATTCAACTAATAATAATGTTTTATTTTATGTTGATTTTTCACAATGCTACCAATTAGTTGTGTTATTTCAATTCGTTGTCTACATGCCCTCAGTATCCTTGCTCAGTTACTCTCAACTCTATGGTTCAATTACTGCTTTATTTTTCTTGTTGTTAAGATAATCTAAATGATGTGATGATCTGGTGGCTTTTGATCAATTCTCAAAAATTTTGTGGATAGCTGCTGAGCCTGCTGATGTCTTGCAAAGTAAAAAGAAATCTACAAGCAGTTGATATGAAACCTATGAATTTTGACTGTTTCTTTTCAATCATTCTCCTCTGACACTTCCTGATGAGTAACTTTCTAAAAATATAACTTAACACTCTCTTATATACTCCAGATACATCCTTTTCATGGATACCTTATCCTTGAAAATTTGACATAATGAGATACTGTTACATTTGTCTAACCACTAAGGAATTATATTTCAGTATGAAATAAAGGGGATAAAATAAGAAGAAATATGTGGTGCAATGAAACCACAAACACTGGGGAGTTGCAGGCATATATATGGCTGTTGTGCTTAAATAAGGACATAAGTTTCACTAAACTTCTTGATAGTCACTACAGTAGACTAAAATGGTCTGTGGCACCCACAGGGTAAAACTATCTCTCTGTTGATTACAGGAAGACTGGGGAAATGAGACATAACCTGGATGCAAATACCTTTAGTTATGTTAATTGCTGCCAATGGAGTCCATAAAAATATTCATCTGACAATAGACTGAACCAGCTTTGACTTTGGTAGAAGCCATTTACTCTAGTTTTGAATAAAAAATTGAAACTGTAGTATAGGCAAACACAGATAATTTTGCAATTTTTTCCAGCAGGTTCTGCCCCCTTTTAAATTCGGGTTTACAAAATACCTGCATTTTTATGAAAGAACATACATGAATGTTACTAATTCAAGGCAAATAGACAGATTTTTTCAATTATTTTCAATACCCTGGGTAAAAAATTCTTAGTCTGGCACAAAGTAAAGCACACAGAGAACTTAACAATGCTAGGATAAACAATACCACAAACCAGAATCTTCAGGTGGTTTTGTGTATTTGTGTGTGCATCTATATGGCAAACTGATTTCTCAAAACTCAAAATATGCTGATCTGTTACAGTCTTTGAAAAGTCACAATGGAAGGTTGAATGTCATTTGTTATGTCATATGCAGACTCAAAGCTTCTTTTTCAAAAGTATTGTCTTCTTTCAGAATGTCAGGATCCTGCCTGGTTATAAAAGTTTGCCTTCTGTCCAAGGAATGTCTGCTCAGCTTAATCATGCTTGAGTGTCTTGGAAACAAACTAGAAAAACTGCACATTAACATCCAAAAGTTTTGTTCTGCTGTTTCTTATCCTTCTTCTTTTCTTTCCCACAAAGTAGTTTCTCTGGTTTTGATGAAGGCGGCGGCATACACTAGAAATATTGAACTAGAATTGCTAGTACTCTCACTTTGTTATTTTCCTCGCATGTAAGTATCATGTTCCTAACAGTCAATAATTCTGTTCATCTGTGGCTCTTCTAAGATGATTTGTGAAATCACTGTTTTGGAAGAGTTTTCAAAAGAAATTTGGAAATATTCAGACAAAAGACAGTACTACCTCTGCTCTCTGCATCCTGCCCCAACAAAGAAGGACTGGCAGCCTAAAATTCTACAGTGATAGTTCCCAGTCTTATATTTTAGTAAGTCATATATCTTCCTGTTGTTTGACCCTCAAATGGGGAAGTGGTGTCCATCATATTTATTGTGTGTTCCATCTTTTATTGTATTGTCCATCTTTTTATTGTGTGTTCTTTAATTAAAAATTACTCCATATTTCTGTTGCTTCACCTATAGCAAACTAGCCACTTTCCTCCTAATTTCTGTTCAATGCATGCAAACAAGTACTCAATTCTACATCTCCTTCAAGGTAGCAATTCCATACCAAATCAGCATGGTCTTGACCTATATCCAAGGATGGAAAAGAAGCAAGAGTCACGCACTCTGAGTGTGGCAATAGCAGGATGCCAAAATTCATGCAAAATTAGTGCAAATATTAGGAATTAACCTGCCAGGAAGGAAAATGCGTCTTAAAGACATTTTGACATCTATAATGAATGTATACATATAAATGATCAAAAGGTGACATATGACACCTTAGATGATTGGCAAGAGTTTGAAAATCAAGTCATTGAATGTGCAGGATACGAAATACAACCCATTTCCAGAGTCCAAAGCAGTTAACCTAATAAAAAGATAATTTGTTCTCTTTGATTTTTGTTATATGTTTTTAGAGATATTAAGCTAGATTGAACCTTTGATTTTGCAATTTCTAGATGAAAATGATACCAGGAGTTTACCATGCCCCTTACATCAACTTGGATAGAAGCAAGTCTTTGGCCTTAGTTATTTAATCAAAATTTACATTTCCCACACCAATGCGTGTCCTTCAGACTGTAAAATAAAGAGTTCCAAAATCTGGGTGGGCCACCATGCTCGCTAGAGCATCCCCATTGTGTTTGAGACTGGATTTCATTTAAGTTCTGTCTCTTCTGTCTTGCAAAGGATAATACATGTGGACATCTTATGTGACAGGGGGAAAAAAGCATCCTATGAATTAGCTGGGATAAAACTGTTCAAGAACAGAGCCAGGTTAATCCTGTTAATCCTGCTCTCCTCACTGCTAGGATAATCTCAAGTTCTGCCCATAAGGAAAGGAAATTTTGGTTGTATGCCAAATTTGTTCTACCCCATAATCAGATCTGCAAGGCTATGCTGGAAGTCCCTGCAGCTGATTTGTTAAATCTGTATTCCACAAGCTCTCTATCAGTGGTGCTTCCTTCCTTTAAAGATGTTTGTCTAAGCTCATCTCAGTGGTGTCTCCACCTGCCACCAGTGTAGTCAACAGATTCTAAAAGTCCCTACGTTTACCTCATTGTGGGAAGACAACCCTTAACAGGTCCTGGCCCATATCTCTGTGCTTCCTCAGACATAAGGATCTGTGGGTGTTCCTTTCATAGCATGGTCCAGTGTGACAGTAGAAACTCCAAGTTAATACTTGCACAGCAGCAGTGTGGACACAGATACACATTTTTTGGCAGATGAAGGGCTGTGACCACAAGCATCAGTTCAGACTCACATCAAAAACTGCCTTCAGCTATGAGATAACAACCAGCTGAAAGCAGACAGACTTCCAAACTTACTAAGGAAGCAGAATAACATACAATGACTGCAAATGTCTCTTCTCAATGTGTTGTCTGCTAGAGACATGGGTAGCTTGACTATGCTGCCTTACTAAATATCATAGACTGAAGGCAGAGCGTTTGGCAGTCTGAAGCAACCACAGATCTCTTACAATTTTACTCAGATATCTATAGCTTTGTTACACCAGCCAGGACTACCCAGATTTTTGTGGGGTCCTGTCCAGGACCTTTTGAAACACAAAAAATTGTTTAACTCCTCTGCTGAGTTTTATCTCGTTTCAAACTACCAGAATATACATGAAAAAGCCATGTGGCAGACCACAGCTGCCACATAATACCTTAAATATGGTAGGTGCTCATATCATTTGGAGTTTCTTTTAAATTTTCTTCCTGATATCCACTGGAAGACTGGCAGTTTTGCTTCAACTTGAGTGCAGCTGCCTCATGATGAAGCAGGATACTGCAGCTATTCAACTCACAGTCAGGAAATGCACACAAGCACGAGCTCCATACATATCTCTTGAGCAGAAGTGGTCCTAATCCCAAGACATACACGCTCTTAATTTTTTTTATTTCTGCCAGATGCCTTTCCTTCACTTAGATCTATATTATCTGTATGTTGCTACACATCTAACTACTAAGTCTTTTCATCTATTAGATGCTGGTGTCATCATGGAGTTCACCATGCTCCCTGATCAGGATTTTGTCAAAGGTTTTGCTAAAGTCCAAGTGAATTATGCTCAAGACTGTCCCTTTCTGTTATCACCCAATTCATTTGTTACTTCTTCAAATGAAAAAAAGAAGGCAAAACTTATTCATTTTTTACCCCAAATATCTCTTTACTCTCTGAGTAGTCAGACCATTCTGAACACTCAGAACACTTCTAGCTTGACAAGTGACCTGGGTCATAATACCAGGATGTTTTACTCTCACTGAATTGAATATTCAGAGGCAGCTACAGAAGCCTCTAAGAAAGTTCGAGAGGGAGAAAGGAGTAATCAGCAAGAAGAGACAGCAAGCTGTGCTCAGGGACTCAGAGATAAGATACTATTTCTGTTTTTCCCAATGGCTGATCCTGGGATCTTGGACAGAAGAAATTGTAGGATTCCAAGCTTCCAGTCAATGTTCTATTGCTTTTAATAGTTTACTCTCTGAAGCAAGAGTTGTCTTGTATTAAGAATTTGTAAAGCACATTGCAGAACAGAACTCAAGAACAGCTTGATATCACTGAGTTTATGTAATCTGCTACACAGAATTAGTGACAGTAAAAAAATGTAGATGGACACAAGGGCCTTGTAAGGTGTAGTATGAAGTGTAGGTTAAATCATAGCAGAGGATCAAAGGAAAACCTAAGTACCCTGAATAGGAAAGTTTGAAAGCTTAGGCCTTGCAAGTCATACCCTTTAATGCAGATGAAAGGCTATAAAATTTTGTCCATATTGCTGAAAATTAAGGAACAGATCAAGGAAAATACTTTTTTTGTAAGGATTTTCTTGGAATTTTCTTTACAAATGCAGGCTTAAGAAAATAATCTTCACCCCAGCAGAGTAGGAATGAGACCCAAACCTCTGTGAAATACCCTCTGATTTATATATTTTTTATTATTTTTCTTCCTGAATGGCTCTGATGCATCTGTAAAGATTGACTTAAACCCTCTGTTTTCCTTTATGACCATGCACGCTACTCTCTTCTGCTATGTTCTGCCTTCAAACCATTTAAGTTCACACAGAAGAATTCTCTTTATTTTTATGGAGTAATTTGCTATGCAAAGGCTGGTCTTTTCATTTTCAGATTTCTAAAGTTTTCAAGTATCTAAAACAGGAGGGCTTTTTTTTCCCATTTTATGGAAAAAAAGCCATGCTGGCAAATTTCAGCGGTTAATTTCTTTATAACAATAGATTTAATACAAAACACATTTTTATTGTAATAAAAAAAATAAATAAAGGAAGCAATATGCATTTGAAAATTCTGCCAAAAAAGGCAATGTTTGTTTATTCTTAACAAGAACATTTAATATATTTTTATGTCGGTGTTGACTTTTTATGCACGTTATGTTTATGTATACATGTGACTATATACATGAAGACTGAAGTTTAATTTGATTTAATTATAAAGACCTCAGTATCTAGTCCATCAGACTAGAAATAAGATTTATGTTGAGAAGCTCTGTATACTATCATTTCTTTTTTGCTGTTCTTTGACTAATCTTTCTGATAATTTTTTTCTTGTTACAAGAGTAGATCTTTCTCTCCCAAACCCCAAATTACCTTTTCTACCTTGCTTAAAAACATTACCACTTCTGCTGTGGTCCAAATACAATAGAAAAGGTTAGTGTTTTCCTCAAAGACCAAACAATTAAATTTTCTGAATAACCATTAATATGCAGTCATTATTTTGTTGGAAACTAGCCTTCCATTGACTTTCGTAAAAGTTGGCCTTAAGAGAACAAGAGACTTGAGGAATCTTTAGACTCAAGTTTCTTCAATGCTAGACTTCCATGCCAATGCAGTTGCACAAATATTTTGAGCATATCCAAATCTCAGTGAAATGTGTTCTTTGAATTCATGGTTCCTGGGCCCAACACCTTTAGTGTCCATATACCAGGCAGAAATTATATTGCTGAAAGTAACAGATGTTTCCTTAAAATTGTGTACCACTTCTTTCAGCAACAGCATTAATGAATTTGACAGATTATTAAATATTAGAAATCTGCAGGAATCAACAGACCTCATTAGACCTGAAAACTCAGTGCATTGATATAGAATGGAAGAATCATCACGGAATCAAAGCCAAACATTGTTCATTAGTGGTAGAATTTTTTTGACATCTGACCTAGAGGGATCTGAAACACGTAAACAGTCTTAAATCTATTTTTTGTATTCCTGATAGACAAAAGATACTGGCTTTTACGAGTATCAGGAGTGACATCTACAAGAATTGTATTTTATATTTTGATTGTCAAAAGCAAAATGAAGTGATAGCACTCCTCAACTACAAAAACATCTTCTGACTCCTTAACCTGCCAAACAGAGAGGAATGTGAAAAGGTCTGTCTTCCAGGAATGGTCACGTTACTAATCCTTGAAGGAATGGGGACATACAAGCCCCTCTAGTGGTGTTTGCCTCCTGGCTACTGTAAACAGGTCCTTGAGAGGATTAGTAACTCCACCTTTAGAGCAGGTAGGTATGTGTTCATTTTAGTATTATTGTCAGCATATTTTAAAAGTTGATTACTGCAATTGCTAGATACATTGCCAGTTTGAGATTAAATTTTCTGATGACCTAGCCTGATCTATACACTATATAGTTGAATGTATAGAAACATCACAATATAATATAAAACCATATGAATCTTACAGAACAATTGTCTTCCCACTAAGATAATATTGCAGTAAATTCAGTAACTTTTCATCATATTGCAAACGAATACATTGCAGCAGGAGGTAAACTGGGTGGAAAATAACTTTCCTGTTCCAGGAAAGTTTTTGAAATTGCAAAATTCACATTCTAGACTGAGCCAAACCCAAGACCTTTCAATGTTTTTATTTTTTTTTTTCCATGGGAAAATGAGAAGAAAATATGATCAGAATAGCTGCACGTCCAGGATTAAGGGCTTTCCTCTGGGATGCAAGAAACCCAGCTCCAAGTCTACGCTGTGAAGTAATCTTAACAGGAACTTGAATTTCATTCTCCCACATCCTGGGAGATGTGCATAACAGTCAGGTTACTTGTGGTACTGGCTCAATATCTATTTGATCAGAAATTCCACAAAGGACTCCAAAAAAGCATTTTCTGTCCTAATGACATGTATTTTCCACAGAAAAGCTGGATATTGATGGACCAACATTTTTAAACATGAAATCATTTTGCTGCAGAAAGTTCAATCTAACTGAAGATAACAGCTCTTAGATGTAATGAAAAATTATGTTTCTTACCACACTCGGTCCTCAGCGTTTTGAAGGTCCACTGTGCCAAAGTAGAGGAGTTAGTCTTTGTGTTCTGATCATTTTACCAATTTGGATAATTATTTCCCCCCATCTAAGTTTAATCATTTCAGTTGGATACAGGGTTATTCTTCATTTCATGACTTAAACTATAATGTACTGTTGTTTCATACTGTTAAACAGCTGCTTAGCTCTGTGAAAATAAGAACCATGTGTTCCACCCCAGAGGTGGCTGGCATTTCAGTGGTAAATGAATTCATCCTTGCTTTTTAAACTGTTTTTGGATTCAAGTGTTATGTAGATATAAGATATTTATTGTTTCAGTTTTATTAAGCCTTGCTCCCAGCTAAGAGGACTAGAGCCAGAATCTAGAGAAAGGACCACCCCTTATGATCAATAATAGGTCAACATAGGATTCAAAGAATTTCTCCATGGTAGGTAACTAAAAACATATTAGACACAGAAAAAATATTCATACAGTTAAGACTACAAGTGAGGAAATTCTATGACAAATTTCTGTCTCTAGAAAACAGGAAAAGATAATCTCAAGACATATGAATCAGGGACTTGTTACTTGTAAATCACCAAGATTTCAAGAGTCAAGATGAAAAACGCGGAATTGTATTGATAGGATTTGTCTTTTTCTTCTCTAACATAAACCCATTTATAATTGGTCCATGTAGTATTGCTCTGAAAAAAAATTTTCTTCTCTTGCAAAAGACCTCTATAGAAATCTTTTGAATCTCCATAGGAAGTCATTTGCAGAAATGGGGCTTGGAGCTTATGAATTCTTTGTGTTAAAACAATTACAAATAGACTTTTCAGTGCTCCATTTGCATCTAGTTAAATTAGTGCTGTTCATAAACCAAAGGCCTTTAAAATTACAGAAATTTTCACTTACTGCAGTGAAAATTGAATTAGATCTTCATGATATGACTGGATCTACACAATAAATCCATAACATTCCAAACCTGTGGGAGCACCTCTCTCTAGATCATGTTCCTGAGCTTCTGAAACTTGAGAGGCAGTAGAAACAGCATAATATAGTTAAGCCTTGCCATTACACAGAGATGGAACACAACAAAAACCTAATTGCAACACATATTTGCATTTGAGAGCTGGAAAGCTCTGGTCAAAAGGTCTTGACTCCATAAAACAGTGTGCTAAAAGCATCAACAACCAGGCCCATACCAAGAATTCTTCTTCAGACGCAGAAGTGCAGGGAAGCTTCCTCCTCTGCTGGAATGAGAGACTCATTCATCTCCAAAGAGAGATGTTTCATGAGATGGCCACCAATGAGTGGTCAGGCCTGCAAGTTTGAGTGTGATTATAAAAAGGAATATGGCTTGAGGAAGGCTCTGTGTATGAATCTAAGAGAAAGAACAGAAGCAGAGTAAAGAAATTGTCTACTCTTTTCTCCTAGGAAATTAACCAAAATAATAATTTTTGCACTTCTTAAAAAGTAGAGATACATTTCTAAATCTTCAAATTCTAATTGACTGGTCACATTACACATTGCAAACCTTTTTTATTTGCAAATACAGTACATTAATGCAGAATATTGGTCAGTTCAGTTAAAACCTCACAAAAGAGGGATGAAAAATACCATCACTTTTCTTCTTCTTCTTCTTCTTCTTCTTCTTCTTCTTCTTCTTCTTCTTCTTCTTCTTCTTCTTCTTCTTCTTCTACTTCTTCTTCTTCTTCTTCTTCTTCTTCTTCTTCTCCTTCTTCTTCTTCTTCTTTGTCTTCTTTTCTTTCTTTTCCTTCTTCTCCTTCTTCTCCTTCTTCTTCTCCTTCTTCTTCTTCTCTTTCTTCTCCTTCTCCTTCTCCTTCTCCTCCTTCTTCTTCTTCTTCTTCTTTGTAAGCAACTATCATCCCCAGCATTTTGGGAAGCCCCCAGTCAAACAACAGGTTATTCCACAAGCTTACTTTACAGAAACTTAGGTTGTTTCACTTTTATTTGTATCCTAACTTCAAAGAATTAATGCTAAATCTCATTTACATTTTCAATCTATACTTCCTTGGAAAAATTAGAAATAGAGTTTATCACATCAAGATGTGTACCAAATCAAAGTGATATCTTGTCTTGATAATCCTTAGACTGTGTTCAGTGGCATACATGTGGCTCATAAAACCACAGTAAATCCTAAGCAACTCACCTGAAAAATTATTTTAAATTTTTTTTTTTTTTTTTTTTTTTTTTTTTTTTCTATTTTCGGTTGAAAATACAGAGTACACAAGAACTCTGAAGGATGGTTTACTCAAAGGCATTTCATCCCACTGAACTATTTGTTAAAAGGCAGAAGGCCAAACTTGAAGTTTTTTATGTTGATCTCTGTACATCTATAAATGGGTATCTAACAATCACAGCAATTTTTAAGCTGTATGTTTGTATAGGGGTGATTCCATTTATCATTGTGTAACATCATTAACTCAAATGGATTTGTATAGTTTTAACTGGGAGCAGAATCTGTCCTAGATAATATTATTGAAATGTTTGGAAACATCTTCACATACTGTTTATTTTTATTTTGCAAAGAACAATGCGACTCTCTGTTCCAGTTTCAAATCAAAAGTGCTAGGGTGCAACTCCACTGACATCAATGGAATCACAATTACTTACAGCAGGTCTGAATTTATCCCTGTTCATCCATATTCATTTAGTCTTTCTCCCCCAGGGAGAGGAAGAGGGAACTAAAATGTGACAGATATTTGTCATATTGCCTAATGCACTACTGGAATAAGATCAGATGCTATGCTGATGGGTATGGTATAAATGAATCTTTAAGGAAACTGAAATTTCACCAACAAATGTGAAAGGACATGTGGAGACTTTTCAGGCTACTTTTCCTTCTTCACTGAAGGACTGTCACTGTCAAAGCATTTAAGAAGAATGTGATATTTCATAAAAATACACCTGCTTGATATTGTCCTCCATTTTCTACACAGTCAGCAACACAGCTTACCATGAGTGGGGATTTGTACTCCAAAGAGAATAATAATTAGTTCTTTTCACATGTAGTGTCTTAAGACAATCAGTAGGTGTCTTGTTAATTTGTTCATTACTCAGTGGATGGAAATGTTGATCACATCTATTAATATCAATTATTCTTTATCTTAAATGAGGTAACATCAGTGAGACAGAGATGTACCTTTAGTTATACTTGCTTCAGTAGCAGTTTGACATACAATATTTTCATATGCATTTTTAGAGTCGGTGCCACTTTTCTTCTACTTCTTCCAGTCAGAGATGCTTTCTCTGTTTAAGAGAATGCTAGGAAGCAATTTTTGTAAGAGAATAAAAGAGAAATGAAACATAAATGACTAGATGTGCTTTCTGATGTAATGTCATCTACAATCAGGGAGGAGCTGTTGTGAACTGTGGATGACCTTGGTGCCTACTGCTGCTAGGAAAACCAGTAAAACTGTTTGATAACAGCTGAAGTAAAACACATGACTTCTTCTCTTCTATTCTGACTTTATTCTCATTATTTCTGCAAAGAGATCTTGTCTCTATAAAAGTGAACATATGTGTGGTACTGTCTCACTGTCATTTTAGAAGATGTGAGGGGACCTGAATATTCCTGCTCTTTCTCACTATTTAACAGCACACAATAGAAAAAAGGAGAGTAGACAGATTATGCTTATTATTTATAATTTTAGTCCAAAATTTTTGATTCTGGGAATTAAATCACAAAGATTGAGATAGGCTGAAGCCAGCTCTTCACATCTAAACAGTACTAAGTTCGAGAAGACATTCCAATAAATATCTGAGAAGCATTTCATTTATACAACGTCACCACCACAACCAAAACATTTCAAGAGATAACACTTCATTTAACATTTTCATCTGATAGAAACAAACTCCAAAACTGTTTAATTTCATAGTCACTTCTACACAAGCATAACTCCTACACCTTTTTCTGACAGGATTTGAAGATATTTAAAGTATTTGATTTTATAAAATGCCTGTAGTCTTTACAATACCCCCTTGATTCCTGTCTTATTCCATTGCACCACAAAAATAAACAAAGAAAAACCTTGAGGCTTATAAAATTTTCCATTAACATGTCTTCCCAGCATGATGATCCACATGGCCTACTGTTATTAATTGTCTCCATGTGAGTAGACTCAATAATTTGAATAAGATGGTAATCATAAGGTGGCTTTTATCCTTGTGATTCTTTGAAAATTTGCATCATGTGTATCAGTGTTAGGTAACTAACAAGTCAAAAGAGAGATTGTAGCTGTGCAGGCAAAGATCATTCTGTGATTATACAGAACACTCCAATAATTCTACAACATTTACCAAATAAATGTATTTTTCTCAATAGTTCATCAATCTTGAGCTTAATTTTAAACCCAGAGGTTTTGTAAACAAAACTGGCCCATAATATTTTATAGGAGAGGAAAAATTCCCCGCAGCATTTGACAAAAATTTCAATATGAGTTTAAGTAATTCATTTAAGTAAATCAGCATCATAATCAATAGCAAAGCAGTTATTCAGCTAGAATTGCTACTGAGTTGAGTTCAGTGCAGCTCAAACTTTGCTGTTAGTGGTCATGCTCATGTAAACGGATATAAGTACAAAGATGGTAGCACCTTATTCTCTTAATTGCCTTCTAGTGGCAAAAGTTCAATACTCCTGTAAAGAGATGGTTTTTAATCACCAAGACACCAATCCCACTTTGATATCCATGTCTGCTTTGAAAATTTTCCTATTTCAAATTTATCTGTTCAGATAACACTTATGAATTCTAACAAGGCCACAATGTAATTAAAAATGCAGTAAGCTAATTAAGTTCAAGTGGAAGGTCTGAAAAATTTGGGAGAAGTAGAGAAGATTTGGTATTTTGTTTGACAGATTGATTTGCGGGTTCCTCACCCCTCCCTCACTATTTATATGAGCTCTGTAACAAGCTGGACAAAAAGTTATCACTCAGCATTAAGAGGCAGGAAAGAGGAAAAAACTAGGAATAATTATGCATGCTGTTTCAATTCTGAATGAACATGTGTGTACCAATATTTAACCTCAAATGTAAAGTAAATATGAAGGCATGAAAACCTAAGATACTGGTGGTCTGCCTCATGCTAGAATATCAATTTGCCCATATTCCTGGGTGTGACTATGATCTTTAGACTAGAAGATGACTGTGATTTCATTCAGAAGTCGAATTGTAGATTGACTATAATCTTCACTGATGTATCTTGGGAAGACATTCAGCAGAGACATGAATGCAAGAAATGAAAGGGATATAAGCAGGGAGACTGCAGACTGTATAAAGCCATTTTATATCAGGTTGGTTTACATTGGTTTCCTCAAGTTAGAAAGTGAATTTTAGGGAAGACCGGTCTCTTTCTGACTTCTATAGGTGATAGCTTTCTTGGAAACTAGAATTTTGGTTAGGTGGAGGCTTCTTTTGCCTTACACAGCAGGTCTGTCTTGTTTCTTCCCATCAGTCAATTTGCTCTTTGGAAGGGTCTAATGTTTTACAGTTGTGTCTTTGAAATGTGTTTTGAATAAAGCTCCAGCCAAGAATGTTGTGTATGTCATTTGTGGGGAAAAGCTAAAGACTGCAGGAGCCTGCCATGGTTATGTAACTTGCTTATTTTTATATCTGTTAACTACTGCTTTTGTTAATAAAGTTTATAACAAAAAGTTTTATAGATTTATAAAAAACTAATAATTTAAAAAAACCAGTCACATATTTTGGCATTCTATATGAAGGTTCAATTGTACAAATTTTGCAAATAAAAAACCAAAATCCCTGATGATTAACAAAATATGTGTTTATTTAAACATACAAATAAATAAATGTTAAGGGCTTTTTACTTGGAAAAATCTGAATTCAATATTTGTCTTGCAAGACTTAGAAATATGAGCCATGCCTTTGGAACCCTTAATGTACAGCAAAACAAAGAGAATGAGAATGGAGTTTCCAAAACTGGAAGTCATATAGGATGACACTTGAGACAATAGGGATATTTCCCAGAAAACAACATGAAAAGGTATAAACTAAGCTAGGACGGACTGTACCCATTTTTTTTACATGTCATTCATCTCATAATGTAATCTGTGAAAGGCTAAAGATAGATCAGAAATGATAAATCTTGTCAATATGTCCCACACAGTATTTGGATTGACAGAGCAATGTGACTGTTTTAAGAAAACATAAATCCACCATGAAACAAACATTTATGTTATCACTAACTCGACAAGTCTGAATAAATCAACAAATTTTCAGGCACCAAAGTACTCATTTTCATACTTAAAATGGGTGAACCATGACTCAAGATGCCATTTCTGGAGCACGTTGCTTTATCTCAGCACATTAAGACACTTAGAGATCCTACACTAAAAAGTAATATGCACAGTCATAACATAAAAAATGCATGCCAAAACAAGAACAAAAGCAAACCCAGTGTGTCACAAAGCTAGTATTTTCATTATCACAAGCCCACAAGGTTTTCAGTATGTCACTACTTAAATCAGAGACAACCAGGCTTGGCTTATTGGCAGGACACTATGCAGAAATCTGAAAAACAATATCTAATTTAGAGAAAACGGACCACATCTCAGCTGCCATAATTTTCCATATCTGGACATGACTAACTTGTCCCAGTGCGTTACATTAAGCATGACACAAAAGCCAGCCTGCTGCATCAGGACTGGAGCATCCCCTAGTCAAGAATCTGTCATCCTCTGAATTGTTAATCAGGGTTATGTCGTGGAGCATTATGGACTTTTTTCAAAAGGTTGGGTTTTGAATAGCATATAGATACATTCACACCATCTTGAATTCATAAATAATTTAATAATTTCTTAGAGCACTTTGAATCCCAAGCCATAACTCAGTTTTCATTGCTAAAAACGTGTCTGGATTTCTATGAAATAGTTAAAAACTCATGATAAATTTAGATGAGAAGTTACAGATTTTATTCAGGTTTGCAGTAGCTGTGTGGAAATTCTGTCTAATATAACTTTAGACAGAACAAAAAAAAACTCCTCAAACCTTTAAAAAAGGTTCTGGAAATAGTAAACATATGATTTGCTTGACTCATTTCTATTTTAAACACTAAAGTATATATTACCCATTTCAAACAGAAGCAGACTACTCTAGAAACTGGGTTTCACAGGCATCTTCAACCTTTCAAAGACTGATCAAAAATTACCCCAATGTATTCACAGTAGAAAAGCAAGCAAAATAAACCACCACCACCGCCAAGTCCCAGGTTACTTGAATAGCATTAAAATTACCACATGGCTAATAATAAGGAATTATTTGTTAAGTATGACAAATCACTCTTCATTGAGGTAATCTCAAGTAAAAAAAAAACTTTAATGCCTCTGCTGTTTCTCATTGTTCTCATTGTTCTCACTGTTTCTCATCATTCGTGTAAGCGCTATAATTCAGATTCTGTGAGACAGAGGAGACGCAAGTTTGTCGCAGTGCAACAATAACCTGAGATACTGTGAATGAATCTTAGGTAAATCCATAGTCTTCCTTTATATTAACTTTCCATTTTCCTTTCTCCTTTTAAATTATGCCTCTCCTATTAATTCCTGCCTCCCTAGATCTCTTTCCCTACAGCTTAACTGTTAATTCTATTCTCTCAGAACCTTTGTTCAATCCTTTGCCAAAACTCTTTTCAGTTGAAATACCACAAGACACTCCCAAATATAAACATTTTTTTACTAAGTAGTGTCAACACATGCACATGATTAGTATGTGTCATCATATGACCAGAGTCTTGACAATCCAAAACTCTATCGTTTTCTCCATACCCCTCTGTCTAATCCCTTTTTCCATCTGATCATAATATTTGTCTAATAATAGGTTGCAAAATCTTCAGGCCAGGGATTTTGTCCTTTTATCCATTTCTATACAAAGTTAAGAGTTAAGCATACTCATCAACCATAATCACTGAATAATGAGACCTCCTAAACTTATTTGTCCAGTCATTGTAGTGGAATGGAGTACAAGCTTCTTAACACAGATCTTGAATAATAATCCAGGTATATAATAATGTAAGCATCAATACATAATTTATACCTTAGAGAATTTGGATGAACTTTTAGCTTCCTATATAAAATCTCTTGATAACTTTGTTAAAGTTTCAAGCAACATAAAATACATAAATTTCCATAATGACCTACATCAAGGCATGATTGAAGGATCTACTCTGATATACTCTGATAAACTTGTACTTTATCTTGGATTTAACACAGTAAGGAAAGGCAAAGTGAAGGTGTATTAGAGTACTATGGCTTTAATTATAAGATGTACCTTTGATTAGGGCAATATCTTGTTTATTGCCTTAATAGACAGTAGAGAGAGTAGTATAGAGAATGAACCTAAGAATGAATCAACAAGAATAGTAGAGGTTAGGTATGGATGAATATCCATATGATGAGTGGAAGGGCTTTTTTAAAATATGAAAGGAAATATTTTCAAAATTAACAAATATCTAGACAAATAATATCCATCTGCCTTACTTCAAATAGTTCCTGCCCAACACTCACCTATTTATGACTGATTTAGATGGTGAAATCTTTAGGAGACAGACCATGCTAAATAAGCGCCAAAAGAAAAAGTAAGAAAATCCTAAAATCATAGAATGGTTTATGTTGGAAAGGACCCTGAAGGTCATCCAGTTCCATTCCCACTCCCATGGGCAGACACACCTTTCACATGACCAGGTTACTCAGAATCCCATCTAACCTGGCCCTGAACACTTCCAGGGATGGGGCATCCACAGATTCTCTGGGCAACCTGTGCCAGTGCCTCACCACCCTCACAGTAAATAATTTCTCACAGGTTGCCTGAATCTGCCCTCTTTCACTTTGAAGCAATTACCCATTGTCCACTTCATACCCTTGTCAAAAATCCCTCTCTAGCTTTCTCGTAACCATTTTAAGGAAAGTGCTATAATGTCTTCTTGGAGCCTTCTCCTCTCCAGGCTGAGCAATGACAAGTCTCTCAGCCTATCTTCAGAGGGAAATAAATCTTCACTGGAGAGAATTAGATTATGGAGCTTGCCACTGACCCAGTCACAGGGCAACATTTCCAACAATATGCAATATTTATAATGTTTTCAATCATAGAAGTGATATTCATTTAATACTTTCAAGCTTATCTTATTCAAGCTAAACCAGTTGTCCACAGTATAAGGGCTCACTGAGGGTCCTAGGCCCATATATGTAAATCATGCCTGACTTGGTAGGCATGCAGCTGCGCATCAAAAATGAAAATATGCAGTAACATGTTCCCTTGGGATAGTATGTATGAACTGGAGTTCTGCCTAATTACCCTGATGTCTGAAAGGTTAAGGTGGGGTGTGGTGTGATTATTCTCACTATAACTTAAAGATTGTTTATTCAGTGCGTACCAGCACAGCTATTGGGTATAGGTGTCATTGCCCTCTACTGGACCACATCAAAACAGCCTGATTGTTTATCTCATGGGGCTGATAAAATTGCTTGAAGAAATTTTCCTCAAATTAAAAAAAAAAAAAAAATCCAGAGAGAGAGAGAGAGAAAGGCTAACATTTTTAGATATAAAAAGCATATGAATTTATTCTTTCACCAAAGCCTTTACGGCTCAGGTGGATTTGCAGAAACACAAAATCCAAAAAGTGTTATAGCTGGAAAAACCTTAAATGACCATACAACTCAATCTCCATAACTATCTTTAATGCGTATAATAGCACCTATTAATTTTTTCCCTCTCTTGACTTGTATACAATCTGTGGTGTTCTGCCACCAGCATTGTAATTTGATTTTATGTTCCATCTTCTGCCACTCTTTATGTCATCTTTGATTGAATCTTTAAGCCACGGAATACTTGCATCTCGTATAAATATTCTCTCAGCAGTTTGCCCTGGTATTTTCATTCTTGTCTCTTCAGCAGCACGTCTGATTTCTGCTCATCTTCAGATTCCATCCAAATGACTAGATCAATAATTGTTGCTGCTGTTGTTTGGGTTTTAATTTGCCTTTGGACTTTTGCCCTGTGGGCTTTCAAAACTCATTTAAAGCGCTTTTTACTATGTTAATGAGTTTGTGCCCCAAAATGACCTCCTTGTCTGAGGGGCACTATCTATCATCCATTCCTTTGTCATGAAACACTTTAGAAAAGAAGGAAGCCAAAGATTTTACATGCAATATCTTCAGCTGCAAGCAAATTTCATAAGTTTAAAAATAGTAAGTTTTGGGCAGAATATAGGAAATTTTCTCAGCTGATTTGTGAAAATAGACATGAGGTTTAATTTACATTGACCAGGCCTTAAAAATTCCAAAATTTTAAATCCCAAAGAATCTGAGTTGGCATGGAACAATTATAGCCATTTTCCTAATACTCTGGTTTCCTTACAATTTCAAAAAGAGAGGAATGGTAGGATATGAGTCTTTTCTTCAGATACCTTTAAGGTTACAAGACTACTGTAAGGTTTATATGCGAACACTCAGGCAATAACTTGCATACTGGGAGACAACACTCAAAAATACATAGCATAATTCCTAATTTTTGTAGGATAGTTGTACACTGAAAATGGTTTTTTCTTTATGTAGGCATGTATTTGTGTGCTCTGGAAATGACTTGAAATACACTATTTCCCCTTGCTTTCCTAGTTGGGAAAGTCTATAGACAAATGTGAAAGGCAATCTTGTGTGTGTTGGTGGCCAGATTCAATAAAACTCTGGAAACAATATGTGCATGTTCTCATATTAGACTGGAAAATGTTCTCTGTATCTGACCTTGATTTTTGGTTTCTGATTCACCTCTTCAAAACTGGTTCACCTATTTCAACATGCCATTACAATTAATCTAAAGGAGAAATTGTACCTGTGTCATTTCTACTACACTAACCCTTCCCTTTTGCTGAGTATGATGAAAAGGAATCTATATTTTTGAAGGAAATGTAGGTGTGACAACGAATAAAACTAACTACTTTGCACACACTTCATCTCTTCTAAAAATTCTGAAAATTGATTCATATGTTACTTACTTAGAAGCTCTTTCTATGCGACAACTTCCCAACAAAAATCTAATATAAAATAATTTTTTAAAAATCCACACTCATTTTTCAGGGAAAAATACCAGAATTTATCTCTCTTATTTCTACTGATAGGAATCACACTGACAATCACCACTTTGAAAAGCAGGTCTGTATGATTTACACAGTAAAGTTCCCAAAAAAAAAAAAAATAAACACAAAAAAGAGAGAGCTTCAGACTTTGGCTCTGATTTAAGTTTCCTCAAAATTGAGAGGAAATATTGAGATAAAGAGGTTTGATTCCTTGATTCCTGTTTATCTCCAATTGAAAACAGAATGAAAATTTCCCAATATTTCTATCAGTCAAATACACTTTATTATGAACATTGAAAACAGTCTCAAAGTCAGGAAGATGACACACAATAATACCAAATTAAACTTAAATGGATTAAAAGTTCACTTTGCATAAATTGTCACAGTTTCTGAAAATTTTCCAAATTCATATCAGCAAAATAGGAACTGATGCCTCATGAGCTTAGACTTTCAGCTTGTCTCTGCCTAGCTCAGTATGAGGAAGAAAAAAGGCAAGGCAAAGATAAAATAATCTAACTGATAGGCAGCAACATTATTAATAAATTAGAACTATTCTGTTGTCCATCCATATGATCAGATTTATAAAATTAATTTATTTAATCAATTACTTTTTCACTTACAGTTGAGAAGTCAGACTGTAACTTAATGAATACTACAAACTTCATGGAAAAGACTGGTAAGCAGAGCACTTTGGAGTCTCTATGAAGAGGCTCAGGTTCCTCCTTTCAAAAAATTGACCTCAAGGTCATGCCCATTCTTAAGCTACAGTGGGACCTCATCAAGTATAAACGTTTCATTTTATCACATACTTTCTGCAGTCCTATCAATGCCATGAATCTGGTTCAATCTCCTGTACTCAGTGGATTGGTCACACTCTAGGAAGCAGTCCTGCATTATTCCAGGGGGAAGTTCCAACTCTTTATATAAGCATCAAGACAAAAAAAGGTAATCAGGATCTCATACATACAAACAAGACACAAGTCTACTCTTCCCTACATTTTGTGGACCATCTAAGAAATTGTCCCTTTTTTGGCTTAATTCTTGGGTGATAAACGTGCCAATGCTTATAACAGAGCTCTGTGTTGGAAATACCGAGACTGATATGAATGAAGTATGAATGGAAATACCAGTGTGGGAAAGCACCAGGAGAAACTATAGTAAATGGCATATCTTGTTATCCAAGGCTGTGCCTGACCAATAAACCTGGAGGAAGATGGTATTTCCATGAAGACATGAAGGCCTGTACTTCAGTGAGGCCACAGCACAAATGAGTTACCAGTGGGAGACCTGCACAGTGATAGCATCAGAGAGGACATGAGGTTACAGCCTTTCTTCTGTACCATACTTCTTCCTGCTGCCCCAAGATGAAGCCAGGAAGCCACAAAGATATGCAAAACTTGAGAACCAGATCAATAGCAATTTTGATAATGACATGGGAATATTAAAACTACTTCAGAAAAGGACCATCAAGATATTCAGGATGGGCATACTTGCTCTCTGAGGAGAGGTTGAACAAGCTGAGCTGCTGCAGCCTGGAGAGTGCATGGCTTTGGGATGGGGCTTAACAGCATCCTCCAGTGCCAGCAGGGACATTGCCAAGACAGTGAAAACACACTTTTCACAGGGTTGAACAGCTGGAGGATGAGAGAGCAGGCGTGAACTGAAGCTAAATAGGTTCAGGCTGAATATAAGAATAAGCTTTTTCCCTGTGAAGAGAGTCTGGCATTGGAAAAGGCTACCAAACGGTGTTTGTTGCAAATCTATGTCTCATAGACTTGTGCAGCTGCAGGTTCTTTAGATGGTTTCAAACTTGATGTCCTACAGCGGGAGTGGTTCTCCATCTAACCAGTCCCTGCCTCTGCTTCTGCATCTTGGATGATGTGGCTGGAGCCCTTTCTGGTGAAGACCAAGGCAAAAAAGAGAGTGAGTACCTCAGCCTTCTCCATATCCCAGGTAAACACCTCTCCTGTTTCCTTCTGGAGAAGAGCAAGTCTTTCTTTTAGCACTGATTTACTTACAGAAACTTTAGTGTTAACCTTGATGTCCCTGGCCAGATTTAATTCTATCAGACCTTTAACTTTCCTAACGTGATTCCTGCCTGCTTGGACAATTGGTCTGTATTTCTCCAAGATACAGGTCCTTGCTTCCACCTTCTGCAGGTCTGAATTTGTCCAAAAACTGCTTGTTCATCCATGCAGGCATCCCCTGACTTTGTCTTTGTGGTGCTGTGCCACTCCTGGGCTTAGAGGAAGTGATCCTTGAATATTTACTAGATTCTAAGGACTCCTCTGCCCTGCAGGGCTCTATCCAATGCTGCTCCACCAAGTGGATCACCAAAGAGGGCAAAGTATGCTCTGCTGAAGTCCAGGGTAGTGAGCTTGTTGGATCTTGAACTTAGGATCTTGAATTCCACCATTTTGTTATCAATGTAGCCCAGGCTGTCTTTGAGCTTCACATCCCTCACCAGCTCCTGCTTGTTGGTGAGAACAAGGTCCAGCATAGCGCTTCTCGCTGCTGGCACCTCTATCCCTTGGAGAAGGAATTTACCATCAATGCATTCCAGGAACCTCCTGAATTGTTCCTCACACAGATATTGGGTGTTTGAAGTCCTCCATGAGGCTCTGGGATTGTGAAAGTGAGGCCGCTCCCATCTGTCTCTATAATACTTCATCTACTTGGTGTTCCTGGTTGTACGTTCTGTAGCAGTTCTCACTATAATGTCACCTGTCCTTGTTTTTCCTTTATTACTGACCCATATTTTCTCCTCATCCATCCCAAATGGAGCTCCATGCACTCCAGCTGGTCACTGACATAAAGGATGACACCCCTTATCTCCCCTGCCTGCCCTTCCTAAGCAGCCTGTATCCTTCCATTCCTACCACAGGAGAAATCCTACAGTGCCTTCAGGCTGCCAGTAAGGTCAACATATGAACTCTTATATAACTTTAGCCCATACGGAAAAAAAACCCAAACAATAATCACATCCAGTTTTAAAACAGCAAAATTAGATAAAAAAAGGAAATGAATGATCACAGCTTTTCTGAGGAACTGAAACTGTAAAGGAATATACAAAAAGACCACCTTGTTTTGAACATCTTCTATCTAATACCAGACATAATTAAAGTGAGGCAAAAGAGAAGATAAAAAAATAGTTTGTCCAAATTTGCCTATACTTCCATTTACTAAAAACCTCTCCATAGTTTAAGGGTGAAGAGTTGTAAGAACTGTGATGGAAGAGAAGTTTTAGATAATGGCTGGGTGAACACATTCCAGGGGCAGAAGAACAGTACAATACATGGACCTGGCCTGGCAGTGTAAGAAGCATGTGACACACTACATTGGGCAGCAAGCACCAGAGCGCTTGTTAACAAAATTCTGTTTTAAAACACACTTGGCAGAGACACCTTTTGAACATGTCTTAACAACCTCTGACTAAGGATGCTAATCTTGGCCTTAAACATTTTCTGAAATCAAGACAGTGAAAGATTTTAAACATACATAAATTGGAAATTACAGGAATGGAGGGAACAGAAATGTGTTGGAGTAAAAGCAGATAAATATCAGAGACTAACTGAGCTTGGCAGAACAGGTCCTTAAAAAGGAGAACTATACTGAAGATATCCATAATTTCCAAAGGGCCTATGTTTAACAGTCTATGACTTTTAGACATATTGAAGATTCAAAACATGAATACTAAATATAAAATCTGCTGATATTTTGTATTTTGGGTAGTGAATGAACTTATTTTTCAACAGTGTTTTAGAACCTTTCAGTAGGTTTTTTCTAAAATTAACAGGAAAGTAAAAAAAAATCACCATTTATTGAATGATCCTTTTGGAAAACAGATGAGATCTATAGCAGCGATTTTATCCACAGTGTAATTTACTTCCAATTGTATTTGAGTGCATTAATGAAGAGGATGACTTAACCAGAAAAATGATGGAAAGAAAATTAAAGCCAAGTTCTAGATGTGTAATAGCTTGTTTTCCAACAGCCTGCTTTTGAAGCATATCAGCCTATGAAAAGATTTAATATTCTTTAAGAGTGTAACAGAAAATGTTGTCAACACCTTCCGTTTCTAGTTGATGGGTTTGAGATCGATGAGAAGTAAAGACCATTCAAATATTCATGGCAGAAGACAGAGAGGAGACAAGCTAGAGGGTATGTTAAGCAACACAGGGGAAGCAGACTGTGGTAAGACAGAAAACAAATATGGCTATCTCCACAACAGGTGAGTGAGATGAATAGAAACCAGAAATATAAATGAGTAAAAGTGTTGAACTACTGCTATAACATAGAGTGAAAACAATCCAGCTGTGAAGCAAAATTTTTTGTGTTCTAAAGCATCTTATGAAAACAGGTAAAATTAATACTATGGATAAAAATAAAGCCAATACCCACAAATACCCAATGAGTTTCTTTCTCAATTGTTTTCTATTCAAGGTTTTACTGCCCCTGACTATAAAAGGAAGGGGGCAAAAAAAACAAGGACAAGAAAAAAACCTCAACCTTATCAAATCTTTCTCACTCTGCACAAGCTGTATGTGTTGTACAGGTTGTATGTACTCTCAGGTAAGGAGGAGAGGCAATACCAAAACCCCCAAGATCCACATAGCCCCTGGGACTGGCAGCAGCACAAGACAAAGCACAGATTGGGACTTCTTCCACATGGGCTCTGCATTGCAGTTGCTCTTTTATGGAGAAGAGAGGAAAGGAGAGGAGAGGAGAGGAGAGGAGAGGAGAGGAGAGGAGAGGAGAGGAGAGGAGAGGAGAGGAGAGGAGAGGAGAGGAGAGGAGAGGAGAGGAGAGGAGAGGAGAGGAGAGGAGAGGAGAGGAGAGGAGAGGAGAGGAGAGGAGAGGAGAGGAGAGGAGAGGAGAGGAGAGGAGAGGAGAGGAGAGGAGAGGAGAGGAGAGGAGAGGAGAGGAGAGGAGAGGAGAGGAGAGGAGAGGAGAGGAGAGGAGAGGAGAGGAGAGGAGAGGAGAGGAGAGGAGAGGAGAGGAGAGGAGAGGAGGGGAGAGGACTTTTGCCCTCTCAAAGGGTGTGCCAGGAGAATAATTTGGTCTCCTGCCACCACTTAGTTCTGGAATCAAAAAAACGCGTTCACTTTTTCCTCTAATCCGTTGTGATTAAATATTGTCTACTAAAATCTCCGTTTTTCAGTATAGTCTACAAATGCATAAATGCAGTAGCCCAGTCAAGAAGGGAAAACTTAAAGGTGTATCAGGAAAATTCAGGATATGAAAATCAAAGCTTTGGAAGAAGTAAAATAAATGTCAAGGTGAAGAAAGAAGAGGATAAAAAGGAAAAGCAGGTGAAGCATAAAAGAATGGTTCCTTAGGAGGGAAACATAATGTCTTGTTTATATGAAAAAAATGGTTTTAAATAGCTAGCGAAAGAAAGAGACCAAAATTTTAGGGAACTTTTTTATTAGCTAAGACTAATTTTATGCTGAGGCTTTGTAAATTTAGATATGTCTAAAAAATTGCAGTTCTATATAAAAGTATGTAGTAAGTATAACTAAATAAAAGGTAACTAACTGCAAGTAAAGTATCTATGGATACATAAACATTGAGAGTCACTTTTGGAAACCAAAATCCTATCTGTATGCAGTTTACTGCAACACAGCAATGTATAGATGTGTAAAATAATTGAAAATATGAACTCATATCCTAGAATAATGTTTTAAGATTATAGAATTATAGAACGTTTGAATCTGATTAAGTATTTCAGGAGATCATTTAATTTAACATCCCTGCTCAGAGTAGTGTCAGCTAGAGCAGGATGCTCATGGACCATCCCCAGATGGTTTCTGAATACCTTTACAATCTCTCTGGACATAAATATTATATTATGTTCCTGTGTTCAAGTGCCCACACAGAAAAAGCTTTATCTTTCATTTAAATGTAGTTTCTTGGTTTTTTCAGCATTGCCAAATTACCTCTTGTCCTGTCACTGTGCATCACTGGAAAGAGCTTTTCTCCATCTTCAGCCCACCTCCAATCCCTGTTAGACTTTATACACATTGGTAGGATTCCCCTGAGCCTTCTTTTCTCAGTGCTGTACAGTCTCAGCTCCTTAAGCCTCTTTCATATGACAGATGTTTCCATCTCTTGCTCACTGTTGTGCATCACAAATAAAAGTGTGGTTTGACTTCTGCTGAAGCAAAGTTAGACCAAAGTTCCATCCTTTTAAAATACAGCAATGTCTTCCTCCAAGCAAGCAAGCAAAGAGTATGACCTTTCACTGTCATCTGTCACACCACTCCTGGGAAAAAAACAGGTTCTTCTCAGTGGAGTGTTTCCACTTCTTTCAGATTCTGACTGAAATCAGCTTCTTTCAGATTGTGATTTGAGTAATTTCTATAAGAAAAATTTTAGTGACATGGACTGACTGACGCAGTCGAAGAGATTCTTCCATGTTTATTGCAGATGCAATTGGCGGGTTCGGTTTTGGTGGTTTTTTTGTGGTTTTTTTTTTTTGTTTTGTTTTGTTTTTTTTGTTTGTTTTGTTTTTTTTTACTGTCTTAATTAATAGTAAAGAAATAGAAGAATTCAGGGATAAGTGGGCACCTGGGGAAAGTTTATTATATTTCCATAATCTCTTTTGTGAATGCTCATATCTAATGCATTCCTATATAGCGGCTGATCAACATGACAGGTGGACTCTGTTTCACCTGCACTGAGAGCTGTCTTGCTGTGGGAAAGAAGAGTCATGGATCGTGTCTGAATGCCCCCCCGCAGGCTAAATAGGCTCCAGGGAACCAAAATTGTAGATGACTCACCCAATCACTAATTCATGGATGTGACAGCAGGAACCACCATGGTCTTACACAACATGAGGAAGAAAGGCTTGCTCTGAGCATATTCAGCACTGCTAGCTCCACAGAGGACTGAAATACAAAGATACTTCTCTGAGCTTCAAAAAGTCTCTGATAAAAGATAAGCAACCACCAGGAGCACGCTCACAGTTCATTGCAGCATTTCCACCTGAAACTGTATATGCCGAAGGCATTTGAGATGACTCCACGCATTAGACGGGGTTTCCCAAAAAACACTACTTAGGTATAAGGCTCCTGATATATTGCTTAACAGAACTCTAGGCATGCCAAGAGACTTCCTTGTGAGGGGAATAGGAGGGGCAGGCATTGATGTCTTTTCTGCCTGGTGACCAGCGGCAGGACCTGAGGGAATGGCCTGAAACTGTGTCAGGGGAGGTTTAGGTTGGATATTAGGAAAAGGTTCCTCAACCAGAGGGTGGCTGGGCACTAGAACAGCTCCCCAGAGAAGTGGTCACAGCACCAGCCTGACAGAGCTCAAGAAGCATTTGGACAATGCTCTCAGGCACATGGTGTGACTCTTGGGGATGGTGCTGTGCAGGGCAGGAGTTGGACTTGATGATCCTTGTGGTCCCTTCTAGGTAAACATATTCTGTGGTTCTGTGATTCTGAATTATTTCATTGAATGATGGTTATTACAACCCAAAATTAATCTGCAAAATGGGGATAACAGTTGTTACATCCCAACAACTAAATACAAAATCTCTCAATAACATCCTGCTTTCAGGGCCAGAATGACTGTTTTCCAGAGCGACAGTACATGGCACAGAGTGCCTCCTTAGTGGAAGTCTGCTTAAAACATTCACAGAATCCTGGCACTGGAGCTAAGATCAGCTAATGCACAAGAGAATTACTTGGGTGAATCCCTAAATGCCTCACATTGACCACGTAAATCTCTATGGGGAAAACAGCAAATAGACAGCCAAAACACTGCTCCCAGTCTTTCTCTCCCTCCCCTCCTCAAGACTATGAGAGAAATTTTGCTGAGAAATGTCATGTGGGACATAGAATTTCTTTAATTAAAGATGACAATTCAATTGAAGCAGAATGGGATATTATATTGCCTAGCATGCCATTTATAATCTTGAGTAGGTCAGTCATAATCAGAGCTGTGTACTCTAGAATCCTGGTGTGGTTTTTTTTCAATATTTAGTATTGGATTGAAGAGTGGGTTTTAAGTAACATTTTCTTTATTAGATTTTACCTTTCATATTAATTCCTGTCAGTTGCAGTGACAGTTGCATGCAAAAACACATTTGATTAGCTTCAGACTTCTTCATTGCTGAGGTAAGCTAGAAAAACCCTCCTGACTGCAGCAGAAATGTTAGCAATAGTCCTAGAGAAATCATGTGTTGCCAGGACTTAATGGCTGGCTCTCTGATTAACAACCTGAGGTAAACAGAGGGCAGTTAATGATATAAACCACTGTGGATTGTAATATCAATAATGCCATGAAACGACCAACTTTCAAAGGATTATTGCTGATATAAAGTATATTCAACAGCTTCTACTAGCAATGTTATATATTGAAAGGAAGAAGGATGGGCTGGATACAACATTAGTTGTTCCATGGCATTAACAACCCCATTTTTCCTTCCAGAATACAGCTCTTTTTGTTATTTTTACAATTTTACTTTTGAGTCGATGCAAACTTCATAGGGCAAGATTCTTTCTCTGCTTCCCTCAAAGCAGTAAGAAATGCCAGCACAGTCAATATACAGAATTGCCTGGCTCAGCACCAGAGGAGATAGTGCTAATCAAAGTAACAGCAGCAGAACTTGAACCAGCCCTTAGAAGGAGAAGGTATTACAGACTAATTCATTAATCTGTTAAGCCTCTGTGTCAGCGAGAAGTATTCTCTTTAGCCGAGTGTCCTTAATAGGATATATCAGGCTCTGACCTGCGGCAGATCAGTTTTTAAGTCCAGCAAAAACTCCTGGGACAGGGATCTGAAATGTAATAAAATTTTTGCTTTAAAAATAGGCATCTGGGCATCATCTAAGCGATCTCTACTGCTGAATGAGCTACAATTGAGCTGTGTGTCAGCAACTACAAAATATGCCAATTTTTGCTTTTGGATATATGATCACTAGAAAAATAGAAAAATAAAAATTATATAACAGCAATTGCCTACTATTATTAGACACACACAAAATACATTGTGCAGCCTCTGCTAATAATCATGAAGCTCATCTCCCCATATCCATAGCAGGAGCAACAACGCCGGGGAGCAGCATGTTCTGGGAAGTGCACTCGGTGGTGGGACGTTCCACAAGGCATGAGACAGTTAACCCATTCAGCAAAGTCCCCAGTTTTATAATACAATAATATATGTAAGATTCTTCAAATGCTAAAGAATTCCAACTGAGTGAAAACAATCAGATTTCACAGAGGAGCCAAGAAGGAATAGGCATTTTGTCTCCCAGTCTTCATATTCTGAGATAGAAAAGCAGACTGCAAAGCCAAAGTTTTGTCTCAGTGTCAAGTATAATAGCTCTGATGAGAATTTAAAGGAAAGGCTGGAGTGGTTCATTACTTTATTTTAGTACTGCTTCTAAGCCATGAGAACCTCTAGAAAGATGGACGAAAATTTGCTCATGCTTTTAAGATAAATAAAAGAACCCCTGCCTCTGTCTGACACCAGTGATGGAAAGTTTACACAAAAGGATTTTGTTCCATGAAGTTTTCAATTACAAACATATTCCCCCCCCTCCCCCTGCCAAAACAACCAAAAAAAAATAGGATTATCTTGTGGAATCTGGAAAACAAATTTGCATATGGTTGAAAGAGGAGAATAACAACTACTATTCCAAATTCTATTCAGCAACTAGAAACAACTAGAAAAACATTGTTTTCCAAAATTTGCTGTAGTAGAAAATAGAGAAATTACTGGGATGGCAGTAGCAGGAAGAGAGAGAGGGAACTCTTCTGAACTCTTTTTACAAACAAAAGCTATCATTGGTTGATTATTGCGGAGATTTTAGTGTATTGTTGTTTGAGGGTTTTTTCCAAGGTGTTTGAACTGAAAAATGAGGTGAAAGAAAAAAGAGATGTTTTCCACATAGGAATCTTCAATGAGCAAATGGAACATTTATGTTTCCATTGAAAAATTTAGAAAAAAACAAAATTTAAACAAAATAATATTTCCTTTCATACTGAAAGAGGAGGAGCATAATTTCTCAAGCAGCTCTACTGACAATGAAATTCTTCAGGATTTCACAACATTGCTTCATACTGTGTTTCCTCCAACTCCAGAGAAAAACAAATGCAAAGATTCGCAAAACATTAACATAATGTCAGGAGTATGATTTATTCTACTATGCATGATTTAGAGTACCATGTTTACTCCAAACTGGCAACACATCTGCAATGGCATTACATGACTTTTCTCAATAACAGAAAACAGTGGCAGGAAGCAATTATATAGAAAGGCCCACTAATATAAGTCATGTAGCCTTTAAAACTAGGAGGCCTTAGTTCCTATATAAAAGTTAAATCAAATCATGTGGATCATGTAATTACTGTAATCACTCGTTTTTCAAATCTTGTTAGGTATAAAGATTATTGATACTTGCTAGGCAAACAGCAGAGATGCTAACAGCAGTGGCTGCTTCACATTGTTTGCCAGATTCAGAACTGAGCCAAACTTTACCCCTTTCCATTTACCACCATTTACCTGTTTAATCTGAACCCAACCAGCTCCTCTCTCCTTGATGCCCACCAAGAATGGTTAAAGGAAAAACAAAATGTTCTCACTTTAAAAATGTGCCTTACTGAGCTTCTTTCAGCTCCTGTTGCCAAGGAAACTTGAAATTCCTCTCAGATAATACCCTGAACTGCTTAAGCCAGCCAGGCTTCAACCTGGTATCAGGAAAGGAACAAAGACTGAAAACAAACAGAACAACACAGTTGTGCTCATTGTGGGGAGAGAGAAAAATAAACTACAGAATAAAGCATCTGCTAGAATAGAATATATTTCATTTAGGTCAAATCAAGGCTTTTCAGTCTCTCTCTATTTTTCCTCCAATGGAGGAACCCATTACTTCAGAAAAATGGAAGAGAGAATAGGTGTCTTGTTTCAGTTATTGAGTTGATGGTGTTACAAATCATCTGTCTTTTGGAAAGCTGCCTATTAGTGTTCTCTGATCCTTCATGAAAAGGAAGCTGATTAAAATTATTAACAAAATTATCTTCCACTTTTTATTTTGAAGTGTGATCCTAGCTCAGAGAGGAACAATATCAGTAATTATCACTGGTTCAATCAGATGCCTTTTGTACAGTTTTCTATCTTCCTCTTCCCTCCTCTCTTTCCTATTTTTGTTTTCTGCTTTGTCTGATTCTAAATCTCAATGGCTTCATTAAATGTTTAGGGCCAAATTTTGGCACACTTCAAAGCTGGCAAGAAAACAGGCATATAATAATGTTGCAAAAGCATCCTTATTACAAACCCAGGTCCCGGCCAGCCCAGACCCTGCACACTTCATATCCCTCCTCCACAGCACCATTCCCTGAAGGGGTCATTTGTTCCAAAAGCAAGAGTTTATGCATGGCTTGGGGCGTTGAGAGCCTTGTGTGCATTGTTTATAGACTGCGATGATCTGATCTTCAGGACCCACCCTTTCTATCCTCATCATCATTGCATGGAAGCACTCCACTGCCCTGGAATGCAGCTCAGTGGACACACCACAGCCACATGAAAAACCATACCTGAGCTGAGCTTTCACTCTGAGGAGAAGGATGGCCAAGGTAGTCAAATGCCTGACATCAGACCCGTGGCCCTTGCAAAAGGCAAGAGGAAGAGTTCTGATCATCAAAGGTGTCTCCTAAGTGCTCACATACCAACTTAAATCAGGTTTGCACCCCAGATTTCAAAGGACTCTCTCTGATGTAACATGAAACCAAATAAAGGCAATCCAGTGCTCAAATCAATAGGAGAAACCTTTTGAACTGATCCCTTTTTCTGTTGAGCATACAGAAAGGGTCTGCAAAGCATGGGGTGATTACAACATGGAAAGTAGTCAAGGATAGTTTAGCTGCTACTATGAATAATAAACATGAATTAACAAGTCTATGAAAATATGTTTAAAAATACACTTTATTACAGACCTCTCTATGATCCTGTGGTAGTGCGGCAGAGGACTTCTGAGGAGCTGGAAAATAAGGGGTGAATCACAGTCAGTTTGGAAGGGACACTGTAACACAGCTGGGAACTTAAGTGAAGAATGGCTGAGGCTTTCATAGATGTCTTAAATAGTCCTTTGCCTTGTTGAAGCTGCAGTCCAGGATTGGCATTTTACACCCTTACTTTAATGTTATTTAAATAAATATAGAAAGTTTTTTTTCCCCTCTGTGAGTTTCCTTAAGGTTTTTTAGATAGAAGATAAGAGCAAAATGAGCAAGAATGTGAAAGAAACTGTGTCAGAGAAGTCTGTGAGACTTGGCAAGAAATCTTTGGCACTATTGTGATTGACCAGCTAAGAGTGCAGTGAGAGCCAAACAGTCCTCTCTGTGGATTATTTCTGCACAGGGTATATGTGAGATTATGCTTATGGAATTTTTGCCTGATCCTTCCATTGGGAAGATGGGATTTGCTCTCCACGTGGATAGGGATAAGGAGGAAAGTTCATATGTCCAAACCTTCAATTCCTGGCAAACTTGTGTAGAGCCTGAGCTCCCTATGCATTTTTAAATACATCATAGCTAATGCAAAACTCCATCTGTATGAGTGACAAAGATACATTTTAAACACTCAATTGTCAGAAGATTTTGAAGTACTGGAAGTGAACTGTGCTTTTAGCATACCTTTTAGACTGAGTGTCTTGTCTATGCAAAAATGTCTAATCTGTCTATGCAATGAAATTAAGTGTTGGTTAAATACATCTGTAATTAAATATATTCTCTTTTTTTTAACATGTTTTTCTATATGCAAAACTAATGAGAAATTCAAAAGGGAAATGGTATAGTAAGACAGTTCAGTTTCTCTCTATTTCAGAACCACATGATAAGAATTCTGGTGCCCTGCATGCTGCAGCTTATGAGACCTGTCAGGCTGTGTTTGATAAGAATGCTCAGAAAGCATTCACAGTGATACCAATCTCATCCTATTTCCTCTGCCATGTTTGGAAGCTTTCACTTCTCCAAGACCTGTAGAAGCTATGACCTACCAACAAACTCCTACACAAAGACTTCCTTGTATGCCTTTTAAACAAATCTGGAGATGGAAAGAAGTAGTATAAAAAACTCATTCTGATTTGATTGAGAAAGGGGAGCAGTGAGACCATCAGCCTTTGCTACCTATGGTCTTTTGTACAGGATGAGGAGAGGAGTACTGTGCCCTACTCTCTGCCCATATTCTTTGGGTTTCATTATCTTTCATTATGGATAAATCTTCTGGATTTTGAACTCTTTGTTGTCTTTCTGATGCTCTGAATAATTCCATTACTTGAAATAACTTTCCAAATGGAAAATTGCATACATTTTCCATTTAGAAACAGTAGATTTCTTCCCTAATGATTACAAAAGAGAATTTTTTTAAGACTAGCAAACTTTGTTTCAATAGCCTCTGCAATTCTATTCTATACCCTGAAGAGGATTCAAGGTGCTGAGTTTAGAATGTAATCTACTCGAGGGATTTCACTGGGTGGAAAAAAAAGAGTGCTATACTATACCTGAAGCCACCAATTAATTTCTCATTAATAACACCTGAAAGAGAATTGTCAGTAATTCTCCCTGGCTCTTCTCCCTGGCCTAGCTATTCTCACCACCCCTGGCTAGCAACAGCAGCCCTGCATGGCTCCTTGGCTCCCTTGGAAGCAAATGGTGCTGCTGTATCTGCCATCACATAGGTCATAATACCGCTCTTTTACTTAATAGGGTCCATAAGATCTTTCTTTTACACAGCAGAGTCATGCACAGGAAGCTTGAATCATTGTTGAGGAAGACACTGAAACGTTCTCTTTTAATGACTTGGGGCAGCTAGGGTAGCTCACCATTTTGTGACTGTATTTTCCCAGGTGAACTGTTCTAAATTCAGCTTTAGAGGAACAGAAGGAATACCCTGAGTGGGGAGATGTGCAGGAGCTGGTCACAGACAATGGGGCTCCTTTCTGCAAGACATGACTGGAGATGCAGTCTCTTTGGGATCAAAATGTCAACATCCTCTTGATGACATGAACTTTTCTGACAGGTGTGAGGCACACAACATTTCCATTCACTTACATGCAGAGAGAAACAGGAACAGAAACAACAAGGGACTTCTTTGTTGAAAATGAAAGAGGATAGAAAAGAAAGGAAGCATGAGATCCATTTTAAATCATTGGAAATGTACAGCTGTCAGTGGAAAGATGCTGTAAAAAGACCAAGTAAAACAAACATTATTGTCCTAGTTATAAAAGCTCACTTAATCCTTCTTATTGCAGGGGAACCTCAAAACATGGCTTCTGCATGCCTGCAGTATAAGAATGGCTTGAATCTTGTTTAAAGCTAAAACCCACAAGTCTTTTGGGAAAAGTAGTGGCGTATCTTATTCACATAGGTACATATTCCTGGAAACATATAGCCTGGAGCAGAGAGTGGAGGTGGCATGGAACAGTGGCATGTTTCCTAACCTCCACAGCAAGTTCTTGAAGGAATAGGTCTTAAGCATTACCTCACATCAGTTCATGTCAAGTATCTGCAGTTTTAATATACTGTTTATATGTATTTACTGCTCCAGTTGGAAGGCGGAAGCACTGTTATTTAAGTGCTGTTTGTCTTCCTTTCACTTTATTACTGCAATCAGTGAGATTGATCTTAATTAAAAGTCTAAAGTTCAAGATAGTTCTAAAAGGAGTACCTATAGCTTTGATGGCCACTTGAAAAAGCTACCTGGATGTTTTTCAAAACACAAGACTGCTGCAGTCTTTGCTTTATTTTGCTTATTAAGTTCTACTTCCATGCCTGACTTTAAGTGCCTTACCTTACCTTCCATGCCTTACCTTTTAGTGAAAACATTTGTACATGTCTCTGATAAGCTAATGCTGTACTGAGGTCCCAAATGAACTCTCCTTGGACCCTGTAATGTGTTACAATCCAACAACTAATAACAATGGTCATTTTTAACAGTATGCAACAAGATTAAATAAAACTTGCATTTTAAAGTTTACAACTGTATTATATGATAATACAATCATTTTATGATTATGCATTTATGTAGGATTTTAATTTAGATTAGTGCAGCAAAGCCACATGTGCTTAAGGAGTTAAGTAAAACAACAAATATGACAAGGCTCTCCTTTCCAGGTATATCTCCACTGTAATTTGCTCCTAAAAATAGAAATCTCACTCTGTGTAGAAATTTAGCATCTATTTCATACATGTTTTCTATTTAAAATATGTCATAAATCCGTGTATTAATGAAAATGCAGCAGATAGATCTACTTTACAATAGCTAAATTCAGGCAAAAGTATGAATGGCCTGTCCTCATTTCAGAGATGAACTATTTTACAGAAAAGGCTAAAATTCATGGAATTCCATCATACAGCTCAAGGAGCTATCTTTGTGCACATAGCTTTCCATCTTTACAAACCTAGCAAGGGCAAATTCCAGCAGTCACAGGTGGTCAAGATCCAAGTCCTCATAGCAAAAGACAACCCATTTAGACTAACCATAAACAGTTCTTCAAGGCACATTACTCCTGTGATGGCTCCACAGAACCTTGGAAAGCAAGCAACTTGCATCCTCATTGCTCTTCCAATCACTGCCTCATTCTGTGCTGGAGAACCAACCTACCCTGTCTGGTCTGTTCAAACACAAGTATCTTTGTATAGTTTGGAGACTCTCATGTTCACTCAGAGTCATGGCAGCCCACATTAGCTTTTGTGTGTAAGAGAATTTCATGCCTGTTTATGATGGTCCAGGCCTCAGCATCTTGTGTTGCATATTTTGGATGTAGAAGGTGTTTTAATTAATAATTAGGGTAACAATTCCTTCATCATTTGGATTTTGAGAAACATTTAACTTTGTATGTCTTATTCAAGAAGTCAGTATGAAAAGAAAATGCAAAACAGCAACTTGATTGTACATTTGTTATTCATTCTTCCTTTAAACGATAATGTGGGTAAAACATCCCATTTGTCAGTCATTTTATGTTTGAATGAAATCAGCTACAGGAGAAAAAGCTATCTCGTGCATTTAGATGGATCTAAGCCCCTTTTGAGTTACACACGCTCTTTTGGAAAATAATTTCTGTATTATTAACAGAAAAGAAAGTGTATTTAAAGAATTTTCCCTCCCTTGTTTGATGAATTTATATTCTTTTTGCATTTTGCATTTATGTAAAATTAAGATGTGTAGGATACTTCTGTAGGGTACAGCATAATTCCATGTCATTCATTATGGATTTGTCTGGTCACGTGTTCAAAGCAAAGATGCACATAGCTTTCATAATGAGTGAGTATTGAGCCCAAAATATTAACACACTAGAATGTCTATGATCATTTATTCCGTTTACTCTGATTGAACACTGATGCAAAGTCTTGGTGTTCTTCTTTCCTGCTGGAATGTAACTGAACATTCAAAATACGTTTTCTGTCATTTTGAGACTGCAAATCAAGAGAAAACTTCAGTAAAACATAATACTATCAACTTGAAGCTCTCCAGGTATTTAGCATCAAAATAAGAGATACAAACATCTCACTGGCTGCTTAACAAAATAAAAGGTTAGAAATGCAATCCAGGCAGAAGGAGGTTCCACCATTCACAAAATAATAAAAAAGTCCATGTATTGCATTACACTACAAATAATCATTAAAGGTTTCCTAGAACGGGTGTCATATACAGTAAGTAAAATGGATATGTACTTTTCCCTAGGAGGTCTAATCTGAGACACAAACATGCCTGTGCTATCTACAATCAAAATAGCCAAAAAAAAATATACCAAGGATATATTTTCTCAGGAGGGAAATTGTACAAAAGGGCAATTTGTACTCAATATATGTAGATCATATTCCAAACAGTGTATCCCAGGGTGTCTTTGTTCAAGAATGTCCGAGTGAGCATCAGAAAGGTGGGCAGCCTTCTGATGGTATGGAAAGTGAAAGGAAAAGGGAGAGAGAAAAAGGAGAGAGAAAAAGAATAGCCAGAAAAGATTCCTAATCCCCCTGGTCCCAGCTTTACACCCATAGCAAATTGCAGTGGTGATGGAAGTGATGCCTGACATGGATGCCCCAGGGCTCTGCCGGTCAGTGAGCTTAGCAGAGCTATACTCTGGGAAGGTCAGCCTCTAGATTGAGCCCTTCTTTCAGATTCACTCAGTCTTCCGTTGCTGTTTTATCACAGGGCAGTATCACTAGTGCCACGGCAAGAATGTTTTGGTATCTGTAGTAGACGCTGCTGTATGTTTTCCCAGTAACGGGCAAGTAGGGACAAAGGTTCATCAGTGAGTAATGAATCAAATGCTAAGGTGGAGACAAGATTTAGTTGTTTAAACACAGTCATTGCAGGCATGTATGAGCCTTCCCTTTGAAATGTACTGAGCTGCAGACGACGGGCAAGAAAATTTTGGATTTTTTCAATTTAAAGCTTGATCATATCAGCTGCTCCCAGTCTGAGCAGTTACAGGTTCTTTATTTTGCTGATTATAAGAGTAATTATGCCATTAGTTTGCAGAAAGTAATTTTAATAATTAGGTCAAATACAAAACGACTCCAATCTCATGACATACTAATTTAAATTGTTTGGATATTGTAATTTAGGAGGAGGAGTCAGTGCTAGAGTCATTTTGGGCATTGTAAGAAGGAAAATACAGCTGGAGAAATAACAGAAGACGAATTCTCTGTCAGAGACATTAGTTAAGTTGTTTCTAGAATGATGTTAAGTGAATAACATTACAGCTATTTGATTGTGATGACAGATAAAATTATCATGTATTGAAAAATACATTAAAGATTTGATTCAGAGGCCATAATTTTGACTGAGCATACCAACCCCCTTTCTCTATTACTCTAGCAGAAGAAAACATTTTCAATTCACCCATCTAATTTTCTTGAGAAATTAATCCATTCATATCTCTGCATGATATATGCTGTGCTCAAATCCAGTTTCTAATCTCAGTTGCAACCTCATAAATCTTGAACTAAATTTACAGCCACCAGAGAGCTTAGGCCACCAAAGCCAATTACACTGATGTAAAATCCATGTACATGAGATATTTGGGACAAAAGAATAAGAGAAAGGAGAAAGAGAGATTATTTAGGCTAGGGCAGGAAATTAAAACAATGTCAAAATCACTTTAGACTTGGCTTCTAGCAATATACCTTTATCAATGCTTCTACCCATTTACCATGAAGCATTTGGTTTAGATTTAATACCAGTGCATTTTTAAGAATATTTTTCCAGGAAAGTATGTCTGAGTATGAGCAGGGTCCTTGGTATCGTACGGCCTTGGACTTTATTTTCCCCACAAATTAGAAATGTGCCTGTAAAGTCAAAGAATTAAGGAAAGTTACTTTCTGCCAGTCATGGCTTACACAATCCGAGATCATCTGCTGTTGTGTCTTTGGCATGTGAATAAAGTTTCAATTCCCAGCAAATCCCATATAAATTCGATCAATAACACATCAAAACTTTCTGATGATCATGATACAGAAAGCCATGTTTGACATAACTCTCCCCTGACAAATTATTCTCCCCTGACAAAGAATTCACCTCTCTGAAAGACAGAGGACAGCCACATACAAATCACAAGTCAAACAATTCTAAGAGTTAGGATCCCACTGCTGGCACCTACCAATAAATGGAATACAACAGCTACGTCCCCTAAAGGTTTGCTGGCAAAGTTTTCTTGATTTATTTACCCCTACTCAGGCAGTGGAATGGAAAAGCATACAGGCTTTTTTGCTTCACACAAAAGGAACAGAGAACACAAAACTTTGAAATTGCATTTTGTGAAATGTTTTTGCATTATTTTATTCAAGCAGTGAACATTGTGGTATAAAAATAATCTTTACATGAAAAACATATTATTCCCAGCTCATAATGCACTCTTTATTTGACATCTCAGGTTTAAAATGAATGGGACTGGTGGTTTGGTCAAAGAACATGTATTTTTACTGACATAACAGAAGGTTGCTGGCAAGTTTCATTACATTTATTATGACTGTAATTATCTTTAAAAGCGTATCATTGAACAATGTGATTTTACAAATTAGAAGAAGCAGTCCTGTGGACGTATGATGAAGTTCTGCTTTTTTACTTTCTTAAATAAAACAAGCAACTTTACTCATTAGATTCATAACTGAAAAATACACTCAGAGCTTGGCAAGTATTTTCTGATCATTCTAATTCTTTTAAAAATTGATAGGATACATTAAAATAAATGTTACTCATGGATCACATTGAAAGTCTTCGAATTTTCAACAATATTGTTCCACATTATTTGATGGACATTTTTTCATAAATATTTGAAATTAATGAAAATCTCTGAATTGTAAGAGAAGCTTGTAGATTTATGTCTGCAAAAATATACCTTGAAACAGCTTTTCTACTGTCTGTAGAAAATACTGAATTTTAAACTAACACTGATGAGACAACTGTGGTTGGAATTGTTTGGGATTTTTACTGTCTAGAAGGAATGTTAGTTCTGGTGAATTTTTAAGCATGTCTGCACATAGCAGTTACACCACTTGCAAAACATATGCAAAAGAAACCCATTTGCATGCAGTGAGATTTAGACTAGCTATGAATCCCACAAAAATCCCATGTCAAATTCCACAAAAATAAAGATGTTTAGCCACAGCTTTCAATGAATTAATTGCTTCTGGTCATAGAAACACTGAGCATACTTTCAAAACCTAGTGAAAGGATCTTTCTAAGAGCATCAATATATCTTGTCTGAACTAGCTTTGTGGAATTGCTCCCATAACTACCTTAAAGGCTGTTTCATTTTTGAAATAAGTATTGTGGTCTTTATACAACAGAAACCAGATTCATTGTATATAGTACAAGGACACATAAGTAGGACCATCCAGCCCATTCTGTGGAGTGGAAATCTCCCAAGGGAAGGTGGGTGGTGTTGACACCACAGCAATTTTAATTTCCATTAAAAGGTTCTATAGGAATTCTGCTGACGTAATTATTTTCCCTCAAAATAAGTACTCCACTTTTTGGTCAACCTTGATCACACATTTTTTGTAGTATTTGTTTATCTCTCATTCTTCAAAAAAGAAAGTTTGTCATAATAACTTTCTAATCTTGCAGCCTTCTCTTTCATTGGCTTCAATTTACCCTGTACCAGCAGCTGGGTTAAATTCTATAGACTGAATCTATATTTTGTGTTTTTCTGAAGTTCTGTTTGCCAAAGTTGTACTGGTGATTAAGACATGAATAATCTGAGATTCCACTTGCCACGTCTCATCTTTTTTAAAATTTTAGCTTCAATATATTCCATTTCTTTCTCATAAGTGGAGCCAAATCAACATGGATTCAAGACTTTTGATTGGCAACAGACAGCAGCAGGAAAAACTTGGAGAAACAGGGACATAATTTGGAAGAACAGGGATTCCTATTAACTTAGAGATCATTTCGTCATGAAACCCTTCACCACAGTGTGTACAAGGAACAAATCAATTATAATCAAGCAGTTCAGAGGTCCTCCTAGAAGAATCTGGAAGTGGAATAGGAAAAGTTATTCAAAACTCTCAAGTGTATTTTGGGCAGAGGCAGAAAGCATGGAAGTTATTTCTTTTTTTTTTTTTTTTTCTGTTGTAACTTATAGCTACTGAATTTTGTTACAGACTTTTTCACAGATGGTCATACTTACCTTGTGAGACCTAAGGCAGATACTCCCTAAGGTCAATTTTTGAGGGACTGGATCTGGCAGGACCATCATGCATCTTCCTAAATGCTCTCCCAGTTTTGCCAGCCACAAATTCTTTACTGACAGCATTCAGTGATGGAGATCCCATGAGGTTCCTGTATTTAACTCTCGTACTGCACATCCTAATTCAGCTTGAGCCACTTTCACCCCTTAACCACAGCCCCTGAAGCTTCCATCATCACATCCTTCTCTCAGTCTTTTAGCTTCTGGGTCAGCATATAAACTACTGCCTGTTTAATACCTTCTGGTGTGCTTCTCCTCATCACTCTGTGTTAGTGACATAGGAAGGCTAGGTGCCCCAAGTCTTGCTCACTGCATCAGTTATCTCCCTCTGTCACTCCCTCTGCCTTTCTTCTCTAATGGTTCATGGTTCCAACAGTAGGAAAGGAAACTCTGTTCAATGCCTTCACCTATTCTGCTGTCCTTTCTCATTATTTTAGTTGTGGTGAGAAATGGACTCCAAGACCATTCCAGACAAGTCTTCAACTCAAGCTCTCATGGTTTTCAAAGAGGTCCTCATGCCTTTCAAGAAGAATCATGATTGGCTCCATTTCAGGTCCCATATATTTTTAAAATCAGAACATCTGATCTATTCTGACATTTACTTTAACCTCAAAGTAAAGTAGGCAAGTAAAGTCTTGAGCATGCTGGGTTATGCATAACAGGCTGGATGTTGCCTCTCCAGGATTATCTGCATTGCACAAAACCAAATAGTTGCATACTGAAATTTTTCTGGATAAATCAACACACTCCTCCACATAGGTAAGATGTACCAAGGCTTTCTGCTATACTTTTAAGTGTACTCCCAGATTCCGTGCCTAAAATCTTACAAATAACTTGACAAGTATTTCAGGTATCTTAGTCTTGCAGATTTCTGTGTTGACAAACACAGCTAACATTCTAAGGAACTCTTGATCATCTGACAATATCCTCTAGTCTGGAAGAAGTAATTGGACTTTGGTGAAGTCTTGAAACATGACAGTTCAAAGTACCAAGAAGTGACTGTTTTCACTACATTTAATGTATCAACATGATTGTATGTATCAGAGCTGCAGTCAGGATCCACTTCTCACCCCATTCAATGCACTCAGTACCATCCTTGAGGCCTCAGAGAATCCTGGCATCACTGGAATAGAAGTCTGTTTGCTCTGGTAGTTTGGGTTGGTTTACTGTGATTTCACAGTTTTGCAACAGTTTTATTGTACAGTATTGTCTGCATAAGGCAAAGAGAAAGTTCAAGAGAGATATACCAGGACTTCTACTGGGCTTCAGATGCTTTCTGCAGCAGTTCTGCAGGTGGGAAGCAACATATGTAATGTTGCCATAAACGCTAGATTTATTAGAAGCAAGCAAATGCCATTCCCTTCACAATACAAAAAAGTATTTTAGTAGTCTTGTAATGTACATTGCCACTTTTGTGTGGCATCTGTGGTCTCTCTTAGCAGCTAAAATACAAATGAAGAGATTCCCTGCCACAAGGACCTCATGATCTAGTCTTTTAAAAACTGTGCTGAAGGTAGTGATGCTTTGGAAAGAAAGAAGAGACACCAACAAAATGAAGCAGCTACGCACCAGGAATAATTTCACATCCCACCAATAAGCCCAGGTAGAATGCTTATGCTGTTTTTTACATTTCAGAAATGACAGAAATGAAAGGTTCTAGTAATCGTCTTCTTATAAAATCTCATGGAAACTCATTTTTTACGTGGGACCTTGATGTCCTGGTATCAATAATAGTGGAGGCTGTCTAAACCTTTAAAGCCTCACCACGGTAAAAATATGTTTCACAGAAGGTGTTCTGGTTATATTCATATGACTGCAACTTTATTTCTTCTACTTTGTCCCGTTACAAAGGAGAATAAGGTTGCTATTTTAAATGTGGGCACTGTTGTACAAATAGCCAGAGCAATGTTGCATGAACTGTTTCCATGCTTTTTGCCAGGCAGTTTTACAGATGATGGCAATAGTACAGCAGCGACTTGAATCTATTTCTTTGGGAATGAATTAATCAGGATTCATTCACAACATAATTTGAGCAATGGAGGAAATTTTCTGCCATTTTTAAAAAAGTACTTAAGAAGTGCCTCAACAAGCATGAATAAAAATATAAAGAGTTAATTCCCAGGTTCTCACATATTCTCAACTATAAGAATGATAGGCCAAATTAAAAATGAAAGCCATTTTTAGCTTCAACAGAATTGATCTTTGCAATAAATTTGGGGTTATTGTGCCAAACTGTTGTTTGGATTTTAGGGTAAAGTTTTCTTTTCTTTAACTAATTATTCCCTAGTTAGCCTTAAGAAAAACTCCACATTTTCCATTACTCATAGCATCTTGGATAGCTACGTGGGATTTATTCCTGTATATAGATGAAACGGAGATCATCCTAACCCTCTATTTTATTGTTACCTATCATTGCATCTTAAAGAAAGATACTATGGGTCCTCAGTCCTTATTGAAGATTTTCAGGTCACAGAGATCTCAAGTCACAATATCCAAATTCTGTACTCTACAGAATTAAAAATAAATAAAACACTCTAACTTTCTATAAATAAGAACATTCCTTTCTAATATGAAAAAAATAAAGCATCTGACCGCTGTCTCTGTGACTGGTGTACCATATTGCATACTGGATCACATGATATATCACATACACATTTGGTGCAATTCCTTGGCCCATTCTCTTTCACATAATAGGGCTCAACAGAAGTCATTTCAGAGCTAGAGGGACTTCAGCTGAATGGATGGCTCCTTGGGAAAATCACAACAGGACGCCTATAGAAACATTTTGGTGTTAAAGGAAAGAAGGTTTCCTTGATACGGTACCTCATTTAAGGGTCACAAAAACTTACAGCAAGACTCTGAAATTGAATGGGACTATCAAAGAAAGCAGCAGAACCACACAAGTAATCACAGCAACTTATATCTGAGACTCCACAACTGACTCTGTTTACTTCGACACTGGCCATTCTGTTCTTCATTGGTCTTTATGGAAATTTTCACCTCTACACTGTCTGCCAGCTTCAATGATAGTGAGATGAAGACGGTGGAAGTATCATAAAGACTAATGGACTCGATGCATGTGTTTACTGCTCGTAGAAAGAGGTGGAGATGGTTTTCCAGGTGAGGCAGCTGCGGAACACCGGCGCTAAGTCTGTGACGGAGCTCCCCCTGATGGTGCTCTGCAAATGCAAATGCACCGACAGGGGTCTCGGGTACTGCCCCTCCAATTTCTGCAGCAACAAAGGCTGCTAAGACCAGCTCGGTCTGTAAAAGTCTCCCACTCCACCCCCCCTGAAAACAACTTATGGATAATGCCGAGAAAGACCCATACCTTTGTCATTAAAAGTCAGAAATCCCTCTCATCCCTAAAGACAAATAGGCCGGTTCTGGTGGTGGTACTGAGCCATGGCACGGCTGAAGGCCACATAGAGGAGACAACAGAGCAAATATTAAGAGGTTTTTTTGAGCTGTTGTTGTTATTGCATTTTCTCTCACTAATAGCTTTGCCATGTAGAATAAACTCTAGCTCATGATTTTTTAAATCCTTGAGCTTGGCAATGCTGTTAACATGTAACAGAGTTTGTGTCTGATGATCCTCCAAAATAAACTGACTGTATGTGAAGCGACAGGGGAACATGGTCATCAGATATAAATCTTCCAATACAGGCTAGCCAAGTACTGAAAAATCATGAGTTGGATCCCTTAAAAATCACAGAATTCTCTTTAAAATCATGACTGTTACACAAACAAGCACATTTTGGTTTTTATTGTTTTTTACGTTGTCTAGTGGTCCCTTCAGCCTTCAGGCTACATATGAGTGATACTTTTTATTTCCAGACTTTTCCCACAATATATGGCCTTGAAACATTTTTCTTTGATATATGAACACTGACGTTTTAACAAAAATCATATGAACCCTCAAACAAACTAGGTCTTTAATGAAGACACCAAAAGTCTTGCAATAAAATGGAGCTAGGGAGAACTGCATGGTCTGAACATAGGGCAACTGAATAAAAACTTTGAATTATAAACGTGTCTGAGACAAAAATCTTTACCTCAATTCCCAGACAAAAATCTTTACCTCAGTTCCCAGACAAAAATCTTTGCCTCTAGTTCAACTTCTACATCTGCACAGCAGGACTAACAGTACTTTATCCCAGGGCTTAATGAATATGGTGATTTTACCATTTATCTTACTCAAACATCTTGAATGCAAAAAGACTTTGCAAATTCCATATAGCATTATTCTATGCTGGTTTATTCCCTAACAAAAAACTCAGTCACAGCATACATTCAGGTTTTTAATTTTTCTAACCAATGTGCCTTAGAACAGGGTTCTTTCTGTAGAAAATAACAGTGAGGAGGGGACAGAACCCAGCCTCAGTGGGGTGCCTGCTCCCTGATTTGCAGTCACTCCCAGGGCTGGCTGGCTGGCATGGCGCAGTTCTGTCTGACAGTGCTAGTGGAATATTCCATTATACATTAAACAATGTTTTCCAAAACAGATGAGTTATTTCTTACTGAAAACAACAATAACAACCCAATCCCTTGGAAGAAAACTTAAATCATTTGTATTACCCAAACAGCAGGACACAGACTATCAGTGCAGATTCATTCACAGTGCTGTTGCCACAGCCACACCTAATGACCTCCTGAGACGATCTTTGTTCCCTGAGATGGTACCATAAGCATAGGCATTAATTTAGTATGAGGAACTATAGTGATTAACTTCAAATGACTCTGTGAAATAATATGGTTGACATGCTTCTGAGCCTGTATAAGAACAACAGGCTAGCCAATAAACACTGGCTATCACAGTTTGCATTTACATCACTCCCTTTATCCAGAGCACGTTATAAATATCAGAGATTTTTTTGTCTCACCCCGGACAGACAGATAAAGGATGGTTTAAGAAGCTCTACAGGGAGCAAAGTCAGGCATCTGCAGTTGCTATTAACAATACAAATGAGTGGTTCAAGGTCCAATGACTCTGCCCCCCACATTTCCCTAAATAACCAAGTGCTGCATATTGCTGCAGTTTAAGCACCCGAGTCACAAACTGCAGTCAAAGTTGCTGGCACAAGATCATCAGTAAATGACTCTCTTAGTCTGCTAATGCCCTGGGTTCATACCCTAACCACTAATTCCTGTAGGAAATGTATTACTCGTTATCATAGTTGAGTATATGATTCACACTTTCTGGAAAGGTTTCATTTTATTCTTGAATAACATAACTTTAATTTTTCAGATTTTCTGATGTGAACCAATGTAAATCACTCTTCAGAGCCAGGGACAGGTTTTAGAGGAGCATTTCCGTCTTTATTTTAACTTCTACTTCTCTCAGGGGAATATCCCAAGGAAGTTACTGTACGCATGGTGTATGTGGGATTTAATAAATAGGAAAGACATGAAATTTAAGTGATTTTTGGCAGTTATCCCTTTGTAAATGTTAGCTTTTTCCCTGCAAAGGGTGTGTAACCCTTAGTGAATCAGCCTTTTAGTGTTTTATTTGGTAACAGACTTAATAGTATGTTGTACAGTGTCTAAAGGCTTAAGATTAAAATGATACGTATCCGGTAAAAGGACTGAGCTAATCCCCACCAGCTGGAATACAGTGCTGAGGGGCCCTCCTTTCTGGATGGATTTTTCACTGGAATTAAGACCTCTTCTTAAAACAAATGAAAGAAAGTTTGCAGAAGCGAAGACATACAGTAGTAGAGCAAAACGAAGTTGCAGCAATAAAGCTACAGAAACCCTTCTTTCGACTGTCTCCAAATTTCCAGACTAGCTCAGACAAAGCATCAGTCCCTGCTTGCTGCAGTGCTGGGGCAGACAGCCCTTCTCTGCTGTGTGCAGGCATCAGTCTAATAAAAAAAGCCTTCTTCCCGATTTGGAAGATGTATTACTTCTGGATTCAAGTGCTTCCAAAAATATATGAGATGTAGAAAACACTCCTCATTTGCCAGAAACACATTGGAGTTTTGCTTACATTACATTCTTTCCTCATGTATGTTTGGGAAAAAAAAAAAAAAAAAAAGAAGAAGAAGGGAGGCAAAGAGACTGTAATACATTGAACTAAAAACTTTCATCACAATGATAAGATATAACTTTGGGTAAAGAGACTGGAGGACAGCTCAGTCAATACTGTCTTGAAATCTTCTTTTACACCTCTTTCTGAAGTATAAATATGGACTTCATCCAGTTTTCCCAATCTGAACGACTTTGGCTGGAGGAGGTTGGTATGGAAGTCATTTCCCTTTTAGGTGCAGTAGCTGCTTTCCACAGACTCAACAAAGACATGAAATATCATTAACATCTGATTCTGAAAGGCTGACAACCACTTCTTTGTTTTACACAGCCGTCCAGGGAAAGCTGCTGTGTATTACCATATCGCAAGCAAAATTATACCTATTAAACTCTGATAGGAGTTCTGGAATATTTCTCTCATTTGTTCTGGGATATAGTGATTGAATATATCTATTGTTTTCACAATCAGCATTTCATAATTTAAACGATACTATGTGTAAACATTGCTTCAGTTAAGGGTGGGTATTGCTGGGCCAGATTCTTAAGCCTGTGACCTGTCTGGGACATGGTTGCAAGGATAAGGTCTAAAACCTCCCACATTAAAAAGTCAGAAAGAGGTGAGATAGTTTGTTCAGTGGGTGCTGAATCACAGTAGAAAATAGTCTCCTCCTTTTCAAACAAGCAGGAAGACTCTGCAGGCCTCAGCAACGCTTCTCTGCTCCACAATAGAAGGAAAGCAAGTTGAAAGTCTTGCCCAGGGGATTTCTCAGCTCCAAAACTCATTGGAAAAGAAATAGGGAAATGCCACTTTTTATGTGTGTTTAATTCTAAGAAACAATCAAAGCATTCCTCTAAGTTATTTTAGAAGGTGCAAAAAGAGTCTTTGTTTTCCTCTAATTCTCTCTAACAGCCAATCAAGATCACACTATTAGTGCTAAAATCTTCTATCAGAAATTAAACTTCTTGGTCACATGGAGGATACAAGAATTATAACTCTTTTTCCTTTCCTCTTTTTTTTTTTTTTATTTTTAGTCGACTCTATGAAAAGAAAATTGAATTTTCAAGTAATGCTGTTAGCTAATTATTTGCAGGACTGAGCAAATCCTCATCAGATGATGATTTTTTTTTACAATGCACCTAATTAGCATAAAATGAACCTAATACTGTAAATTAAATGTTTCATTTGAAGGAAAGACTTAAACCTGCCTGTCTAAACTGATCCCGTCTTAATTGTTCTCAGGTTCTCATATCTTGCATCAAGTATAAATAAAAACTTCTCCATTGCTCTGTCAGAAAGAAGTTAATAGTTAAGCACTGTTATCACACCCATTTTACAGAGAAACTTATTACAAGGCACAGAGATACTTTGGTGAAAGGTCAAAAAGAGCATTTGTGCCAGATCTGGGAACAGAACAGTTATCTGCTGCCTTCTAGGCATTTGCTTTAACCACATCCTTCCTTCCAATACACTGCAACTTCTTTTCACCAAACATTTCCTTACTGCTTATTTCTTCTCATAAAGCACCTGAAATCTAACTGGGAAAAAGAAAGCAAAAACTTTACACAAGGCAATTATGACTCTCTCTTGTTCTTTTTTTCTTTAATATTCTGGTGAAAACATTCCATGGAAAATCAGAGGATTGTTGTGAACTGGAGTGCTGCAAGAAGGTACTTATCAATAATATCACCAAATGTCATGATCACCTCAGAGTACAAGCAAATAGTCTGTATTATAGCTATGCTTTTCTATTTAAAATATCAGTCCTTGGTGATATTTGCAGGGACAGCAATGAAGGCGGCATGGGATACACTGGAAAGTCTTGGCTCTGAAGATACCTTGTGCTCACACTAGCAGGTTGCTCTGGAAGAGTCATTTGCCCCCGTACAGTGTAGTTTCTCCTCTCCAAGAACTACCGTGAATATGTAAATAGGATAAATGACATTTGGAATTTAATGCTCCTGCACCACTTTTTCTGCAGTTGCAGAAAGGTGCCCTTCAAAGCACGGGTTGGAAGAGAGGTGAGCCTACCGTCAGAGCATGTCAGAAGTTAATATAAATTCATACTTATTCTGCCGTCACCTGAAATATAAGTCCAAGATCAAATATTAAGTATTTGATCATATTTAGCAGATTTCAAAGAAAAATGGCCAAGGCTACAATTTGAACTTTCAGTTAATTTATCTTAATGAACTGTCTCCCCTTATTTTGATAGATATGTTTATGTCTTTTACAGTCATCAGAGGAAAAAAAAAGCAAGAGCAATATGGCTTTTCATTCTCTCACTGCATCCCTGGTTTTGCTCACCCCACTAAACAGACCATTTGAAATCACTTTATTAGCCTCCTCTCTGACTTTATATTTCAAAAACCCTTCTACTCCAGTGTCTGTCTTTTTCTGGTGTCAGGCAACTGGCTGCAACTGCTTCAAAAATCTCAAAAATTTGTTGCTAGTAACTCAGTCTAAAATTTTCAGACAGTGCAATAGACTGAAGTAAATTGCGCACAGATGTAGTGCCATTGGGGTTTTCTACCTGTTTATAATGGCTTTTAATTTGCAGCATTAAATTAATACCTTATTTAATAAGAATTTTAATACAAGGCATTTTCATGTGGAGTTTCTCACTTGCACTATAAATGACACTATGGTTTGTGTACAAACATGATGATTCTCACCTTACTTAGTAGCAAAAAATCTAAAATACAGACTTGTTCTGTGAAGACTTTCTCTGCTTAATTAAAAAAAATCTGATGTAAAATTTCTGCATTTTTTACTAGATTAAAAATAAAACCAGCCCAAACTGCTTAGTTTATTTTATTACCATATTTTACACTCTCAAATACACTGATAACAAACTTTTTGTTAGGACTTCTAACCTTAATTGCCTGGATAGTTTGAAGCAATACCCGATTGGTGAAATAATAAGAATTTTTCTGTTATTTTTAAATCACTCACTTTATTTGGCTCAATAATTTGGCAGGTTAATATTTCTAAATAAATAAATAAATAAATGTTTAAATCTTTTTTAAAGTACTGCCACTTGTATTTTATGTAATTCAATTAGCTTCTCTAAAAAGTCTCTTTAAATTCCATTAATGCTTAGCCAATCACATTGGTTTGAGAGCTTTTCTATTTGCCTCAAAAAGCTCTGGAGTTTTCACATTTTCCTTTATGACATCTCTTTCCTGGGCACAGTATTTATCCATGTGGGTGGTACCAGAGTGGAGAAAAAAGGAGGGAGGACTGATGTGACCAAGCAAAGAACCTGCCAAGAAGTTCAGAACCTAAATACTTCTTTGGGTGTGAGTCCAAATTCAAACTAACAGCACCAGTTTTTTAAAAGTATAATGCAAATGCTCCCATAGATATTAAGGGCATTTTTTGGCTAAATGACTGTATATGCAAGACAGGGTTTTCTGGACGAGACCTCTGCCATTTTTCATGTTGTTTGGTTTCAGGAGACCAGGTCCATTCAGGTAAGAGAATGGTCTGATCTATCACTTCTGGCATGGGAATGGCAGGGCTGCAGGCAGCCTAGCTACATCTCCATTACTTTTCTATGGACCAGAGCACTCTTTCATAGGGCTGAAAGTAAAGACCAGGTGTATGGCTTTGTTCTCCTTAGGTTAATATTTCCTCTTCTCCAGCGGTCTGTGGTGCAGGGGAGCCAACATGCATCATTCTCAAATAAGGAACGGAAAAAGAGATTTATTTTGGTCTAGACTACAAGCTCTCCAACAGCAGGGATAAGAAGAAAGGTGATGTGACCTTTTCAGCCATAGCTGCTATTTTGGAAACACCTTCCTAACATGAATCAATCAGTAAACCTTTGAGAGCTGGATGAATCTCTTCATACATAAGCAGAAAATCAGTTAAAACATGGGCAATTTGTGACATTGTGAAAGTGATAGGCAAGAAGGGAAATTGCCAACGAACTAAAATTTGACCTCTTTCATCCCATTGGTAGCAAAACTTTTCAGTCCTGACAGAAGAAATGAATCAACAGAACTCAATTTATAAACACACAAGATCAGACAAAACTGATATTAAACATTTACTAATCATTCAAAATAGGAGCAGTACTTCATGTATCAATACTTAATAGAAAAACATGCTTTTAGCCTTCTTCTTTTTAATGAGCAGCTCAAGGGAATTAAATATTTTGGGTATTTTAGGAGTAAGTTACAACATAGGTGAATTTGATAGGGCTTCCATTATGTAGTATCAGGTAGGAGCTGTATATCAGAAAGGAAGCTGTAACAGAAAGCCCTGTCACAGGAATGGAGTATACACCAAGTGTTTATTTTTTCAGTCCCCAAGGTGAAACAATAGTGAGTGACATCTTGCTGACTGCCCAAACAGATCTTATGTTGCACTTTCAGATAATATGCAGTAATTCAATATCAGTACTCATAAAATCTTGTGTTCATGGAAACCAAAGGAATAGAAATTACATTGCCTGAGCTGGGTTTTAAGTTTAAAGGATAAATGTAGGGGTTTGTGTTTTGGTTTTATTGTGGGGTTTTTAAATAATGATTTGCATTTTAATTGGTTTTGGATATATTTCATTTTATTTATGATGTGTTGGGGTTTCACATTTATATTTTTGTTTCAATACACTTGGCCAACCTGCTATATGATTTGATTTTTTTTTAAGTCCTTAAGGTCTTCCTTGTGTGAAATGCAGAAAACATATAGGCCTTCATTTTCAGAGCTTGATTAGGGAACTGATTTTATACTTGCACAGACACTATTAGTCTGCTACACATACACTCTAGCTTTTGGTCTCCTGAAACTAGACATTAAGCTTAATATTAATACTGATCAAAAAAGAAGGACCATGCCTATGAAAATATTTTGAAAAAAATTAATAGGTTTTCAAAAAATTTTTCAGAGACTTATTTTCCTTAATTCTGACAAAAAGTCAGTGTTTTCATGGAAAGAACACACGACTGATTAAAATATGGTTTGCTTGGAAAAAACCCAAACCAATTTTATTTCATGAAGCAGACCATCAGAATATGCAACCAATACCTATGGACAGAATATATGTACCCTGAATTCCAGCCTACCAGGAAATACCCTCACTCGGTAGTCTGCAGATACATAGACAGGTTTGTCACATGAAAGGTGTAAGACCTGGGAGTAAAAAGAGAAAAAATATTTATTTAGATTATAAAATGTACACTACTGAAATGGAACTTATCCAAGCCTCAAAGCAGCTTCAATGGAATTAGAATGACCACTTCTATTTCGTACTACTAAACAAATGAGGCATATCATTATAGCAGTCTAACCACTGCCACAATAAAAGCATCTTATGCATCACCAAAGATTCATAGAACTTCCTAAACTCACTCAAGACATTATGTGTTGAAAATCCACAGGCAAGTACAGTTCTACTGCTAGTGATTGATGATTAATCTGTAAATTATATGGAAAAGGTAAATAATTTTAACAGGTTCCACCTGTAATCAAACTGTAAGTCATATCAATTTCATGTATTGCTTTGAAAGGGAAAATTGCTGTCTGTATTACTGAGGATACTTGATTGCCCAGAAAATTATTTTTTTTCACATCTAGGAGTCCTCCAAGTGTTATCTAAGGAATATACAGAATTAATTTGACAAGGGAAGTAACAAGGTCAATTTAACTTTACTTCTGAAAACACGACATTAAGAACTTGAGCTCACACAAAATGAAAAGAAACTTCCAGGCAATGACAATAATCAAATTGTTGATCAGCTCACTAGGAGGAGAACTTCATATTTCTAGAACAATAAAACATATTATAATTTATTATAATTATGAACTTATTTCCAAAACAGATTAATTTATTTTCTGCCTAGATGACTGCACTAGTCCTCCCTGGGCTTATGAATCTCAGTAGATCCCTTTCAGTCCTGGGTGATGGTAAGATTTCTTTACATAATATGCCTCCTCTTTTGCAGTGAAGGGAGGGAATGGAATTCAAACTGCAGTGAATTCAAATGATTATATTTATATTATATAATCTATATATAGCACCAAACAAAGCTTAAGTATTACTGATTGATAAAAGAGACTGAAGATGAAACCCCTATCTTATCGTAATGTTGTCTCACATAATATTAGTAGTACTTGGCACACACTTAATGTTCAAAGCAATTCTGAAACATTAAGTGATTAACCTACATATGATTTAATGCCTTCTGCCAAGATTGCTGTACACAAGCAAGTCACTGGAAGAAAAAAGAACTAAAACCAGATTTAATCTGAGAATATGAATAACAGTAATCATAATAATTCTTTTAATTTTTTCATCTAGGCTTTTGCCCAACATATTTTACATTTTTTTTACAAACAGGAGATCAAAACTTCTGGTTCTTAGTTGCTCAGAAGTCACACTAAACTCATGAGTAGAGATATAAAGCCTGAGTACCCATGATTGATAACTGGAAGACTAGACTGACTGGAAGACTAGACTGACTGGGTTATGTATTGATGTATTGTGTATAGCACTTACTCTCTAGAATTCTGTCACCCCCTGCCAGCTGCTGAACAGGAAAAAAAAAAAAAAAAAAAAAGTAACACAGTATAAATGAAGAACACAAAACCATATAAAGAGAGGTTTTACTATTTAAGGAAGCACAAAGCACTAAGGAAGGCTTTCTTGCTGAAACAGACTCATTGTTCTGAGCAGAAGTCAGAACTTCTGAATAACAGAGACCTAGTCTGGGGTTGTGGGCTTTTTTTTGGCTTTGATTTCCTCGTTTATTTATTATTTTCCACTGTTATTTTCTGAATTAATCACAGTCTCTGCCTCCATCTTTTACATTCTTTTGCTCCTCCCGCTTGGCAAATAATTTCTAATCCTTCTCTTTACTCCTCATCTTTGTCAAGAAGGTGGACAATGAGCTGAAAAGTCTACTGAAAAGGAGTTAGTGACACATTTAACTCAGCAGCAGACCACAAGTTGCTGGAAAAAGCAAGCATCCAGAGCAGCAGTATAGAGCCCCTGGCTGTGCCTCTTTGCACAAAGCAGATCACCCTGCAAAAAATGCATCAGTTTCTTCTGCTCCTTAAACCCCACAGTTACGGGTACATTTTTATCCCCAATGTAGATACATGTACATTACTCCAAACAAAAAGTCCTTTTAAATATTATTGTCTCCACCTTTTAAACATGTACCACAGTTTTATGATGTCTTTGGTGAGTGCAGGGTTAGTGGGAGCTGGCATGAGACAGGTGATTGCTTATGGAATTACAAGAGAGAACAAAGACAGAGTTGTGCCAGCCAGTAGGCAGGTGGGGTCAAGATGCCTTCATTTCAATATGGATGAAAAGAAAAATACACTATAATCTGTGAAAACATACAAGGAAAAACAATCAAAGGAATGGGAAAAGGCAGAAGAAAACAAGCTAGGGAATGAGGCCAGGAGGGTAAATTACAAAACATAAGTCTTTGGAAAAAAATTACCTTCTGTGTTTTTTTGCTGGACAAGCATCAGAAAGAGTGAGCTTGGTGACAAGAGCAAGTGAGGAGGAGATACTAGACACCACTTGAAGTAGCAGCAAGAAGGAGATGGACACGGACTAAGAGCAGCAGGGTGCTGCAGAGCCAGGTATCCCTTGCCCACTGTCCCTGTGCCTCAGGAGCCATGGCATGCTCAGCCAGCCGGCAGAGACCTGCCAACACAATCACAAGCTGGTTCCACTGATTCAGTCCCCCACTCATTGGAAGGGGCTGGGAGGATCCTGAAGGTGGAGGGAGGACAGTCCCTTCATCCTCTCCTTCCACTCCTCCCAGCATCACTGGCACTATTTCCCTCTCTCTGCGCTCACTGTTTCCATGAAACAGACGGCGGGGGCGGGGAAAGGAGAAGGGAAGAGGGGAGGTGGCGGGTGCTGGTGCCCCAGTGTGGCAGCTGGGTGGGCTGTGGGGTCCTGGGGAACTGCAGGAGCCATGCAGAACCTGGCTGCTTGCACGTCCATCAGCATGTCTCTGCACTTGTGGAGTGGGGAGGGGAATATTATATATCACTTTGGTCGGGGCTGAATCTATAATTGAGAAGATGAGAGTTCATTATAGATTTTGGCCTTGGAGTGCTTGTCTTGGCAAGAGGCTTAGCTGAGTGTTAAAATCATTACCAAGTGGCCTAAATCTAAACAAACACCCACCTTTTCCATTTATTACCAGGATGAAATGACTTGCCTTGTAGAACTGAAATACCTATAGTTGTCAGCTTCTCATTTCCCAGTGATGCATAAAATTCCCTCTCTTATGGCTGCCTTTCCCTCTGGTCTAGCTTTCCCTTATGTTATCCTAGTGACAAGAATTATGTATTAAATTACAAGTTATCTGTTGCAAAATGAGAATTTCACTTCACACCAGACAGAGGTCTGTTATACAGAGCTAAGAGTTCCTTTTTCTTTGGTGCACTGCTGTAAAGCAAGGCAAAGAAAAAAAAAAAAAAAAAAAGATAGGATGACTCTAACATGACGGGTAGATGACAATTCAGGCGCATACAGCAAGGGAGACATTTCTCATCTTATGAATAAGTAGCTGTATAGAACCAGACAATATTCTTCCAAGTGTGTTTTTTTGTCACTGCAAGTAGACTGCTGGAATTGTAGGTGTGGAGGAATAACTGTAGTTATTTTAGAGGATTCTTTCCTCATGTTTTTTACAAACATGTCTATATTGTTCCAACCTCCATGAATGCTTCAGGAACTGTGACGCATTTCACAATTCATTCACACAGAGTACAGCCATTAGCATGCAGAAACCACAGCACTCTCTCTAAGAGAACATTTTATTATTACAAAGGAGATAAAAATGATGCATTATATATTATGTTCCATCATTGAAAAACATCAACCATGAAATATCCCTCTGTTTCTACCTCCCTATCTAAAGAAAAGCTGAAAAGAGAAGAAATAGAGCTACTGATATGGGGCTTTCCCCCCTACTTTATTTGTGTGTGCAGAAAAAACACATGAAGAAACATGTAAAGCAAATCCCTCAAAAGAGTGATTGGAAACAAATTTAAATGAGTAGTGTTTAAATAATTAGCACCTGCCAAAGTAAGAACAGAGGCCTTATTGCTGATATTAAATCATATCCTTTAACGTCTGAAACAGATGACAGTAAGTAATTCCAAAACAGTCAAGACAGGAAACCAATTTTTAGTTCTTGGAAAGTTGAATTAGTTTCAATAAAGTTGATAAAAAGGCTATTTTGATTTTGCTAATTCAACTATGGAAAGCCAGTTTTACTTTTTTTTTCCCCCTTACTAATTTAATATACTGTAACTGAGCATTTTTGAATCGTGATTTAAAGTATATTCATTATTCAGTAAACTAATGATGTATGTTCCACCTGGCTGCTGCAGAGCCCGGTAAGTAAAAACTGTGGGTAGTATCTTGTTACCATGAACAAATATTGGACTTGCCAAGTTTCCAGTCAGTAAATATAACTCACAATAGCTATGCCAGATAGGCAAATAAGGATGTTCCGTTACAGAAGGGAAACCAAAAAAGAGATACTGTGTAGCAGCTCAGTCTTAAAATTCAGCTCCATAAAAGCACCCGTTTCAGAAATTGGCAATTTTGCCTGAGAGTAGACTGTGGTGTAACTGTTTGGATCAATGCCTAGAGTTTTTTTATTCAGGAAGATTAAGTTAGTGTGTGTGCGTGTGTGTGTGTGTGTGTGTGTGTGTGTGTGTGTGTGTGTGAGAGAGAGAAAGAGACAGAGAGAGTGTGCTTGTGTGCGTGTGCATGCGTGTGTGTTAAAATAACATTAATGTTGAAACACATATGAGTAAAAGCAGAGCTATTCTGGCTGTCACCTCACTCCTAATTCACCTCTGTCTCCTGGTACTTCATCAAACTTGTTCTGCATGATTTGATCACAAGTTGCTTGTGTTTGGAGACTCCCTTCAAATGAAAACATGTCTGTACATCTTAGACATTTTCTTCCGTGTCTGGCCCTCCTACAGTCAGCAATGGATATTATCAATGCAGCATTGCCTTGAGGTGGCTCTGGTCATGTAATTCTGAGCCCAGAATCTCAGAATTACTGTCCAAATCTTTAAGATGTGAAGTGTGGTGTAGTGGTTTGAATGTCCACTAGAATTATTTACTCTCCTTCTGCTGTGAGATAGGATTATGAGAAAAAGCAGAGCAGGCTCAAAACTTAAAAGAGTATGAAGACAGGTTTATTCACAAAACTACAAGAGAGAAAAGCAAAGGTTTTCTTCATCTCTAAGAACAGAAATCTGTTTCTAGGGGGCAAATCTTTGTCTCATCTCTTTCTCTCTGTTCAAGATCCTCGTAAGATCACAGCTACTTCAATATTTACTTAGTCCACCACAAACACCTTTGCTTACATGTGCAATCACAACACTCTTTTCATCTCCCCAGTACATATATTCATGACTTAAAGGGATATTCCAGCGTTTTACAGTCCATTACCACGGCTTTACCAAAGAATTTCAGCTTAAGGCTAGGCATCTTCTCGTTCTCTTTCCACCTAAGACCCAACTCTTCCTTTGCTGACCTTCATATGGTCTCTCTACAAATCTCCACTCTGTCCCTTTCTCTTACTTAAGAAAGGATCAGTGGTTTGCAAGTTTCATCTGTGCAAAGAATGAGTTAACATTCCCACCCAAACCTTCAGAGGTCATGATTTTTTCCCCAGGCAGTGGCCAAAGGTGATAAATTCGGGCCGTGCCAGGTCTGGCCAGGATCTCAGCAGCTGCGGCTGCATTCAATTTTGATCTGTGAGGCCGCTCTGCCCGGCCACAGAGCCGCCCCTGGTCTCAGCCGCACGATCTCTCCCTCGGCTGGGCCCTTCCCTCCCAAGGGCTCGGCAGCGGCCGGGGCTGTGTGGGGAGCGGAGGGCTGGGGTCCCACGGCAGCGGCCGGGGCGGTCCGGGGAGCGGAGGGCTGGGGTCCCACGGCAGCGGCCGGGGCGGTGTGGGGAGCGGAGGGCTGGGGTCCCACGGCAGCGGCCGGGGCTGTGTGGGGAGCGGAGGGCTGGGGTCCCACGGCAGCGGCCAGGGCGGTGTGGGGAGCGGAGGGCTGGGGTCCCACGGCAGCGGCCGGGGCTGTGTGGGGAGCGGAGGGCGGTGTGGGGAGCGGAGGGCTGGGGTCCCACGGCAGCGGCCGGGGCTGTGTGGGGAGCGGAGGGCTGGGGTCCCACGGCAGCGGCCGGGGCTGTGTGGGGAGCGGAGGGCTGGGGTCCCACGGCAGCACTGCGGCTGGGCTCCCCACGCTCCTCTGCCCGGCGGCCGCTGGGGTGGGGGCCTGGCCCGGCTCTGCCAGGCCTCCGGGGCCGCGATGGGGAGGGGGCTTTAGTAGTAAGATGTTCACAGCTGCTGGAGGCCCTAACAGGTTGGGATGGGCATTCTCTCCTCCGCTCGCCCTGCCCGGCAGTCACCGAGCCCAGCCCCGGCCCAGCGGGCTTCCAGGGAAGGGGGTGCCCCTCACGGCATGGAGGGAGCCGCGCCTGATTGTTACCTCTTCCCAGGCCGCAGCAAGAGAGAACTTCTGGGACTCCTCTGATTTTAACCTGTGTGTCCATTGAGGAGTGTCACCTTTCTAAGTGGCTTCACCAGATGTCAATATTCAAACCTAATCACTGATTGGTTTTGCTGTAGCTTCCTTGGAAAAATCACTTCGTGCAAAAACCATCACATGTGGTCAAGATGGTTAGTCCCTGCTCCCTGGGGCAATGCAGTTCTTTCCCTAAGGATCAGCACAGCTCTTTTGGCAAGCAAGGACTTTCTGGGGACAGAAATGGATCACCATAAAAAAAAAAATAGTATATTTAAGTTAAATTGGAAAAAATTTAAATCCTCCAATAAAATAAAGACCATGACCAGTCTAACCACCTCCTGTTTCAAACGTAAGCCTCAGGTATTTGTCCTGCCTTCTCTCCCATAAATATGAAGAGATATCTATCTGAAAAATCCCACATCTTAAAAACCTGGTTAAATCCAGGCGGTGGTGCCATCTCTGAGCACAGAGTGGGCACTTTGTGTTGCAGATCCATCTGAGCAGGCCTGGCAGTGCTAATGGCAATAGCAAGACCAAAATCAGACTGGTCAACTGGAAACTTTAGCAAACGGCAACCCAAAACCCCTAACTGTATGTATGTATTCCCCTATAAGAAAAGGATGAAAGAAACAAATAATTTCAACGATGCATAGTCATGTAACTTAATGTACAGTTGGCAGACATTCAGCTCCAGTAGCAATGGCTGTGGTATAAAGTTAATATAAAGGAGTACTTTACAGATGAGGTAACTAAGCTACAGACAGATCAAGCTGTCACTTGTTACTGTAGAATTTTAATCCACCATCTCAGTTAAAACATCCTATTGCCGTATGCCTCATTTCCAAAGCACAGCAAAGGATGTTTGAGTGGCTACAACATTCCCCAATGAGTGCAGCAGAGAGGGGGAAATCCTGGGGAAAGAGGGAATATTTCACCCCTTCAACAGCCACAGATGAAATGAACCCAAAATACTGAATGCACTGACATGAGCTTCAGCCTCCGTTTGATTTTATGGTTCTCAGAATTAAGGACCTTTTTCCTATTTACGAACACTGTGTAAGTTTTCTTTATGAACAACTGCATTTTTTTCTTCAAAAAAAGAAAGACTTTTTACTGAAGAGAGGAAAAGGAAACTGAAAACTCCTTAGTTTGTATTTGAAGCAAATAAACACAGAAGCAAATAGGCACAGAAACGAGATTCAGAGTTTTAAAATGGAAGAAATAAAAGGGGGCTTTACTGTTTTTCCTGTCCTCTACAGTTAAAATGTGCACTCTGCATTCAGTTATTGTACCCATCCCCTACAGAAGTCCTTTTTTTAGAACATGGAGATATATTATGGAATAAACTTAAAGTTCCTTCAGACACAAATTTAAAAGTAGATCTCTCAAAAGCTGTGTCTTCTTTTGTAGTTATGGCAGGGCCTTTACTGTATTAGAAACTAAACATTGGTAAAATCAATCAAGTTCACTTTATGTTCTTACATTCCTCACTTTGTTTTTTTAAATTTTAATTAAGAAACCACTTCCCAACTGCAGGCCCGCAAAATATTTGGGGGCTAAAGTTAACAATTTGAAACCAATTTTTCTAATACTAAAACGGTGTTTAGTTAAAATGTAAGAGGAAGCTTTGTAGATTGCCTGAGCAGATGCATACCTGCCCAGTCCCCAGGGCTGGCTGCACCTGCGAGAATCTCTGCTGCCTTCCCGCTGCACCAAGTGCTGCCCCTGGTGCCCCAGGAGAGGCAAGAGCTCTTCAGATCTCAGCCAGGAATGCTGCAGTCACATTGTGCCTAGGCTGGAAAATGTTTGCATTCCCTCCAGCTCTCTCATGGCACAGTAACATCCACCTTTACAGACTGGCTGTGTAGTATTGTTTTAACTCTTTTCCCTTTTCAAAGAGATCTGAGACAATAGGACACTTAAGTAGTCCAATATTTTCACTCTAAATGCAGTGCTATAATGCAGGAAATATATCACCATCCTGACAGTGATGTTCTTTTAAGAAATTCTCTTCTAATGGAATACATGGATTAAAAATTAAGTCTATAAATTAACCTAGGAGCTGGATGTGACTAGATTATTGTTGGAGAAGAGCACCATATTTAACAATATTGTACAAAGAGGAACTGAAAAGGCTGTGCCAGCTCATATAACATTATTTTCATCAGTTATGTGCTAATGACAAGAGTAGAAATGAGACACAATTTAATGAAATAATACTTCCCAGCTTTCCTTGGTCAGACACAAATTTGCCAGGTCATCTGTATACCCCAAATGGCTGCATCCTCTGTAGTAAAAATTATTCTTAACTCCTCTTCATATTGGCTATGCAATCCCCACTCTTCCTTGTCTAGTTTTCCAGTTTGGGTATCTACTTCTTCCTTTCTTTTTTTGCCTTCTGGTAACATGTAGTCAAAACTACATGCAAGCAAGTCTATCAATGAAGTGCTGTTAACTTTCTTACAGGTATTCATGTTCTGTTTCCTCTCTCTCCTTTCAAATTCTTTTCTTTTGTTTGATTTTGTTTTATTTTGACTCAGTGTAATTCCTTTGGTGAAGCCAGTGAACAGAATGGCACCCCCAAGCGTGTTTGTTGAGCCAGAAGGGCAAGGCCAGCACATTGGCTTTGGCTGCATCTACAAGGTTTTGCTTCTCCTGCACTTATGTGCAAACCAGATAATTCATTGTATATTCACCACCAATTGTAGTTTGTTAATCTATTCTCTGACAATGCTTGGCATGACTAGGAGGATTCAGTTAGAGAGCAGCACCACATGAGATGGTGGCCCATTTCACACTAAAAATAATGGATGGTTTAATATCCTAAATTGAAATCATCAAAATTATCGGAGGGATTATCCACATTCTAAATTGCATACTTACCATTAATAAAAACAGTCAATTTATCTCAACACAGACTTTAAGACTGGAGAAAATTAAATACATCAGTGAGGTATCAGAAGTTTTATGGCTTGAAATAATAAATACAGCTTTTCTGCAAAATTGTTTTGGAGAACGTCTCTTACCTTTCTTCATTCAAGAAGACTGTAAATTTTCTGAAAACAGTTCATAGGTTGTCTACTGCAAAAGACTAAATGGTAAAAATACAAATACACCTTATACTAAATTTTGAGTATTTACTCACTACCCACTTAGATAATTTACAGATGGTCTTTATGTGTATTAAAGTGACCACAGGGCGAAAAGTCTAGAAAAATTCAGCAGGAATATTATTCTGGAAATAGAACAAAAAAGCAACACCTTGTTCCCAGAATACTGTTTGCTCTGTCATAACTTTTTACAGTGAAGGAAAAAAACACAATGGCTTAAGTAATTTTGCCCACAAACATGCGATAAAACTGGTGAATCTTCAGCCTTGGTGCTTTGTGCCCACGGCTGCAAATGAAAAGCTATTACCAAGGACCTGACATTGTCACAGTAGGTGTTCCCACTGAACCCTGGAGGTCAAAGACAGTCGATGCTACTCTTATTCACTCAAAAATCTCTAAAGTGGTGCCTTATATAGCAAATTATATGTCCTGAGAGCTCATGTAAGATACCGTGCTTTAGCTCTGCGAAGAAAGTAGACTTCAGCATCATTAACTAATCTGATTTATAATGAAAATTAATTATTAAGGTCATTAGACTAAATAGCTTCTGTCATCTGCAAAAACATAATTGGTACAGAAAATTGTTTCATAGCTAAGGAACAATCAATCAACATGGGCTGAACATGCACATGTATTTTTTTTCCTCTCTGTTCTCTCACATAATGAAAATCCAAATACAGAGTAGGGGTCTGGGATGCAAGGCAGCTCCTCCCACAATGAGCTGAGGCAGACCCATCCCAGACAAAATGAGAAGCTCAGAATTGGTGGAGAAAGGTTGACATGGGGCTTTTATGGCTAAAACAATGTTCCATTCTCCTGCAGCCGGTACTACCTTGGCCAATGCCAGCAGGGGAGTAACTACTCAGCAATTCTCTCAGGAAATCTGCATCAAATACATACAGCACAGTGTTTATACTTGTCTCTTTAATTCCAGCTTCACTGATATTTAATGAAAGGGAGCGCAACTATTATTATTATTATTATTATTATTATTATTATTATTATTATTATTATTATTGGATCTCAAGTGCAAAGAAATGTGTTCCTCCTTCCATTCCTCCCTTTGAAACCAAAATACTTGATAGAGCAATAAACCAAAATATTTGATAGAGCAATAACAGATGCAACACGAAAAGAAATTTTTCTTCTTTCCAATCTCCAGCTGTCTCTCAGAAGCATGAAATTAATATTGTAGTTAATTTGAATTTCCTCTGTTGTTTGGTTGGTTACCTCTGGTTCAGAAATATATCATAAGCAAAGGTGGGAATTTTCCAAACCACATCTGACAATAGAACAAAGCTTGAATGAATCATCTGAAAAACTTATGATTAACCCATCTTTCAATTACAATCTTCCGAGAAGATAATGTCTTTATTCAGCAAAGATTACTGCAACAAAAAAGGTACCTTTCACATTTAGGATCCTGTAAAAAGCAGAGACATAGAAAAGCAACATAGAGGAAGCAAAAAAATTTTAAATGGTTTGGGCACTCCTTTAGAAATTTGTCTTATTTTAAAACTTGTCTGCCAAAAATTTTAGTTTATTTATGTAATAAATAAACTAAACATCTAAATCCACTAAGCTACTTTATTTTAGGCAATTTAGCAAGAGCATTAATAACTTCAAAATACACACACACACACACACATTTTGTGCTTTATTTATTTTTTTTAATAGGTAAGCAAAAACAACCAAACTTTATTTATATTACTTATATTAATATGAATCATTCTTGGGACTCTTAAAATCTGCCTGGCAAGGACCTCACAACATCACAACTTTTTCAGCTGTGTTAGGCTGAAAACAGTTAAACTGATGCAATTCTTTGTGTGTTTAATGGCTTCAGAAACTGAGAGGTTGTTCTGTGGGATAAGAGATTGCTTGTCCTAATCTTGTCCATTCCCCAATCTGTTCTTTAAACCCATTCAAGATGATCTGGAATATTCAGAACCATAAATGTATTGAGTCTGGAAATTTGGAAAGAGAAAGTATTGAAACCAGAAAACCTGACTTCCTTAAGAAAGAATACAAGAACATGTGAAATCTCTCCAAAGGGTTTGTCTGGCTTCTGCATTCAGCTTCCAGGACGTTATTTGCCATTAAAGCTGGTTTTTCCATCAGAAGATAAGCTATTGTTCTTTGTATAGTCCCATACCAGAAGAACAGTTGGCATTTTAAGGAAGGGATTTACCCCACAGGACCCTGTAGTATAGTCACAGCACTTCCACATCTATGTGGATCTTGTTTCACTTAGTCAATCAAGATAACTAAACTTAAATCTATCAAAGATGTTTATTCTTGAACACTGAGGCATATTTGCACAGAACTTACAGCAGCAATAATGCAGTGTTGAATGTGATTGTCTCCTTGAGAGGACTGCAGGAGCATTTCAAAGACATTTATGCAGTAATTGCTGTTCTTATTTTGCAACTGGAAAAAATTTCAAAGCAGTAAGGTTGACTGGTTAATTTTTTAAGACTACAGAGCAAAGGACACTGATTAAGACCACACGACCAAACTGTAAAACCTGGTTTTAAGCTCCTGTCATGCTCTGAAAATTAACCTTTGCCTCTTCTTCAAGCCCACAAAATACCACTTTTCTACACTGCTGAACAGCCATGACGCAGCCCAGTCATAGGCAAAGTGATTAATCCAATATTTCCTACCAGAGAACTCCTCAGTGGCAGGAGTTGGAATCTGAAATGTTGGACATCTAACTACAAAATAATGCTTCTCCTCCTTTTTCTGAGATTGTAAACACAATTTCTTCCACCACAGTAAACAAAATCCTAAGTGGTATTGCTGTCTTCTACAGTACGTAATTTTGAAATGATTCAATACTAAAGAGTACCTCTCTCAATTGCTGTAACCTACAGAAACATTACTGCCTAGATTAATGTTCAGACAATCATGAGCAACAGAGATGCTTTCTTTTTTTCCTTTTACCACTGAAGAAATGAGTCTTTGATTTAAAAACATTTGTGATCTGCTGAAAATCCCAGGTTTGGCTGTAGATGATGTCAAGTTTTCAGTGAAATGCAACACTATTCAGCCACAGACAACTGTGTCTTATAAGTTATTGTGAATCAGAAAAAAAAAAAAAAAAAAAAAAAAAAGAGTTCCAGATTATTTTCAAGGAAAAAATAAAATATATATTTTGGCCTGACCTGGCTATGGATGTCAAAACATGTTTCAGTAGCACTGGATTCTGCGTTTTATTGAAATGCTTTCAGTTTACAGTATAAATTATCACACTGCTAATAATATTGAAGAGGTGGGTAGCTGGCCAAGATAAACACACCAGGTGGCAGAGGATGGGGTGGACTATTTGGGGAATGATGGGGACAAGCAGCTGTCACACAGTTCTTGTGTGTGCTATAATCAAGATCACTGAATAGATGGAATGTATTGAAAAAGAAGCATGTGTATATTCTTTCCCTTTCCCAGGCTGCAGCATTCTTATATGCATAAATTCTACAGACCTGTCGTGTTTTCCACTCCTTGTGCTGCTTTTATGGATTCACGCACATAGGGGAAAAAGGTTTTATGTATCCAATAAAAAATGTGAATGTGTAGGTATATAAACATGTAGAGTGGTTTATAATGATTTCCAAACTTTACAAACCTAAGAAAAAAAAGAAAGAAAAGGCAGTGAGAGAATCATTCAAATAGCTTTTATGAATGCTCCCCTTCCATTGTTGTTGCCTACAGCTAACAGTAGCTGAACAATGAAAACACATTGGAAGACTGACTGAAACTCAGTATTTCCCCAGTGCAGGTATGGCTGGTCTTTTCTTTGTGGGCAAAACCTCTGGGAGGTATTATGAATTAGTAGCAGTAAAAAAAACAAAGGCAACAGCCCAGCAGATGAATGGGACAAAATTTAGATAAAATTAAACTTAGTAGAAAAAAGTAGAAGCACGACACTTGTATTAAACTTGCAGGGTGAGGCAAGTAACAATAAAAATGACATATATCTGTTGTAATAGGTATGGCAAGGTTTCTGTTTGGTCTGACCAGAAATGGGCATTTTTAACACAACTTCTTCATATGCCTCATCCACACAACTGTTCACTATGCTGTGTTCATTTACCCTTGCACAGATCCGGTGAAGGCAGTCAGAAGAGGAGCTGTATTTGAAGACTGGTAGGTAGAGAATCACTGGGAAAGGAATTAACACAAATATCAGACCTTCCACCCCTGCTGTCAGTGTACAGAATAGACTCAACTCATGCTTGGAGTCTCAGGACAAGCTGACAGGTGACATTTGGGCACTTACCTCCTTTTATTTATCAGCTGGGTAAATTTCATAAAAAATCATGGAGAGGCAATATATACTGAGCATTGCAAATTCAATCTCTACAGAATAAATGCAGCATCCAGCAGCTTTAATGCTCCACATAGATATTGCCTCAGCTTGCCAACTTCAGAGTGGAACCACACTTTAAATATTCTGCAGACTGTAGTTAAGTGCTGTAGCATGTTAAAGTTTCCAGTCTTACATATTTCAATTGATTCTTTGTTCTCCTCTTTCAGAACAGGTTAATGAAGCTAAAGGAAGAGAGGAGGATTGGCCATTCAATAAAACTGCAAGATATGGAAAATCCAACATTTCAGGGAATTCTAGGAGCAAGCTAATACATCTATTCTGGTGAGACTAGTATTAATGGCTACTCATTCTTCTGTTTCTTCCTTAATTTAAGGATTTATTAGAACTCCTACACACACAAATTAGGCGTCATATCAGTTGCCTGAAGAAGAGATTACATTTTTTTTTTCCAAGAGAAACTAAGACAGATAGGTGTTAAATGACTTACCCAAGACTGCAGTAGAGTCCAAGTTACACTCTACACTCCTGGAGTTCTAGTCCCATTCATGACATCCCACACTCCCTCCCCTTGAAAGAAAAAGGGGAGAAGTTGAGGAAGATTACTTCAAGTTAATCCTGCTATATTTTCAGGATCCTTGTGCTGGAGTGTCTCAGTGGATGTGCACCCAAATAGACAGGAAATCAAAATACTTCCCTTTTCAATTAACTATTACAAAGTTTCCCAGTTCCACACATATATAAAACGTGCATTTTGAGCAGAAGCATTTAAAGGGATAACATAAAAGTCAGGAAGTAAAAAACAGAACATCAAAGTCACGGTAATTAGCTCCACATGTCTAGCTGATAATTAGAGATGTCTTTTTTCTTTTTTAATAAAGAAAATGAAGACACCAGAGTGAATACTACTTGATTAAATAAGCTATGTAATTGCTGTGGCCCCATAATCACAAAGTCAGGGCACATCCCTTAGTTCAGACCATGCATGCGTCCATGCCGCATGCAGATTTTCTTCATTGTGTCAATCACCCTGTTCTCCACTTCTGTGCACAGAGGAAGGAAACATTCATAAATAACCCTGCTCCATGAGTGCGTCTGGGAGAAAATTACTTATAAATGTCAAGAATGGCTGATCATAACTGAAAAGGCAAGCACAGAGGAAACCATTCTCTGTGTGTGTTTGCAAGCTGGTTTGGCCACAGCATGATTAGTAGGTCACAATTTGGCACAGCAGTTTGTGTTTAACTGGAAGTTCCTCCCAAATATGCAAAAGGAGCCTATGAGCTATGGGAGCTCAGCCTCTATCAGAGGAAGCCCTGCAACATTCTCTCAAGGAAAGTAAAATTAAATATGTTTTTCTATATACCTTCCAAACAACCACTGCCAGTGTCCTAAAAGATTTCAAAAGCTAACAAGTTAGCAAATTACTGTAAAATATATTGAAAGGTACCTGTTGTAGTCAGGACTCTTACACGTCTTCCAATTAGAAGTATCCCTTTTGAAAAGAAATATATTCTCATTATCCTAACTCTACTGCTGCTGCCTAAGCCCATGCATTCCTCTCAACATTTGCCTGCTCAGTCTTCACTCACCACTACTACTCACACACTCTGTAATATAGCAGTTACTTTAGGTTCAGCTGTAAATAATGCATGCCCATGCCTGCCATCTAAATCCTCTTAAGTTAGAAGTTATTTCCAGTCATAAAATCATAGAAATTAGAGGCAGAAAAGACCTATTAGGTCATTTAGACCAAAACACCATGCCAATGAAGGATTGTTCCCTACAGTACACTTTCTACTGCTTTGTCCAGTCTGGTTTTAAATGTTTCTGGAGAACACTTTAAATGTCTCCTAAGCGTTGTTGCTTCTGCTTCCCTCAGAAGGATTTTCCACAAGCTGAGAGCCATGCTTGACAAGTGAGTCATGCTTGTTTGAAAGCACTGGTCCTGGTAAAGCTCTATGGCTTTAGCTCGTGCCTTTTGATGCCTGACTAGCATTGTCTAAGGTATGTCAGCTGAGAAGGAAAAGTGTATGAGGAGTTCACTGTTTCTGCTGCAGTTCTGTGCAATTAATTGAAAGGAATTTAGAGCTGGCAGTCTGGCAAATGTTGCAGCAGTTTCATTGCTTTAGGATGTTGCAAGACTACATCTGTTTCATCCTGCAACCTCTGTCAAATGTATCTTTACCTGTTTGGGTGCTATTACTACAGGATGAGTGTACCACAATGAGAACACTCTACAACACGGGCACTTGTATCATTGAAGAAAAAGGCCTGACAAGGGATGGCGAAAAGGATGATGTGCTGTATACCAACTCATTCATAGTTTGGAAAAGGAAATTTTAAGGAGGAAAAGAGTAATATTCTTTCCTGAAAAGTTTCTGGTACTTCAAGCACTGGCTTGGTATTCAGATCAGAAATGCATAGGAATGGTGTTGGGCTCAACCTGCTACAGCGTCTGGCCAGTTTTCTAAAGGTACAGACTGATGGTAGCCAAAGCATGTGTGAAATGCTCTGTCAGCTATCTAGTGCACAGAAAAAGTTCAGAAAAAAAAAAAAAAAAAAAAAAAAAAAAAAAAAAAAAAAGAGTGCTCATATCATGAAACAGGATGCGATGGAAAACAGGAATGTGATATGGGAGTAGGGTAGGAAAATCGTCTTTCAGCAAAGTTCATTTTGACCCACACACATTCACTGTGAAACTGCTGTCAAGCAACTCTGCTTCCCCCAAAATGCAAATACAAAGTAGAACTCACTGTAGCAACAGAGCAAAGCAGTGCGAAAAGGCCCCTGTCTCATAGAAGTAGATGTAGTTCAGTTTTGAAGTAAAGAATTGTTTTGGATGTTGTCTAGAATCAGCTGAATTTCAAAAGCTGTGAGAAGCACAACCAACAAACTGTGTTGTGCCTAATTTAACTGAGTCCTAAAAGCACCTTGTCTTCTATGTTTATCTTAAAGCCAGATAGCATTGCCTAGAAGGTAGCACCATGTCTACACAAGAGAACAGAAAACTGCATAGGAAACTGAGGATTGGTTCTCCACTGTCAGCTGAGGAAACAAAAGAGAAGATCATATAAACAAGCAAGGAAAAAACCAAGAAAACAGCATTTATTCAAAGATGGCATTTATTCCAACAAAAGCTTATGCAAAAGCTGATCTGCTTGCAGGATTACTCCAGCAAAGACATATGCCAGCTGAACTGTGCAGCTACCCATTGACACCAATGCAGATGCCAGGGCATTCACACTGTCCTATTCCCTCTCCAGAACTAGGGTTCCTCCAGCCTTTTGCTTCCACAGAAAACAACAGCCCTCAGACAGAAATAAAGAAATTACTTTCTAAATGAAGTTTGTAGGATTTACCATGGAGGAGCATGTTCATGCAAGTGCACTTTGTGGGAAGGGAAGAAGAGCACAAAACAACAATGGCTGATGATCACTGAATCTTCTCAGAGATGCTTGTACAGGATGGATGAGTTGTCATCACTTTCTCAGCCATTTGCCACACTGTGCCTCAGCTCATGTCCAAACCAAAGTAATACATCTGTAAAATACCATGTGACTCCTCTAAAGCCTAACCTGTACGTTTCTGCACAAAGGCTCACTATATTGTAAGAAATGATGCAAAATGTGATGACAGAAAACTTATAACTAGAAAGCAGTTCCTCCATAGGATCTGGGGAAGGAATGTTCCCTCAGCCCATGTTCTTCTACAGAAGTGTCATCTCCCATGCTTCACGCCCCACTTCACCTAAAATTCCAACTGTGGTAGGTTGTCCACTGTAAAGAAACAAATAAGTAAATAAAAGTTAAGCCAGCATATTTAAGTGAGCACCAATGCACTTCAGCTACTCTGGTCCTGGCTCTGTTTCACTCCACATGCACAGTCTGGAAGAAAGGAGCTCCAGATTGGTCGTAGGATGCAAAGCGTTCCGCGCCGAATGAACCTACAAGCTTCCACACAAGCTCAGGCAGATGTCTCCAGGTGCTGAAGTGGTAAGGACAGCAATGGAGGATTTGCAGAGTAACAGGATGACTAGCTTTGCCACAGATAGAGACTGAGAAAGGCAAAACAGTGAACAGAGGATAGATTGAGGTAGGGTGAGAAAGCTGTCCATGACCTGGCCCTGAATTTCCTCTCAATTCTCTACCCACAGGAGCAAGCTGATGTGATTATGGCTGTGACCACAGCACCTATCAGACACCTCAGTCAGCATCAACAACACTAAAAGCCTGGAGAAGAAGGCAGGGAAACAGCTATCCTGCAAATCCACGTCCAAGATGTACAAGAATGCAGCAGCATCCATTATTTCTTACTAAACCTCTGTGTTCACCTGGAAAGAGCTTTTCCATGCAGAGGCTGAGCCATGCACACAGCAGACAGGAACTCCGTATGTTTGTGGTCATGAGCTTTTCCACCACCTACGAGCCCAACTAATGTGGTGCATCCCAGTGACAGCTCAGGAGGTGCTGAGGAAACTGCAGATCAGATTGTCTCACACAAGGTATTCCTGCCCACTCCACAGCACCACTGGCCAGCAGTAGGCTGAGCAATGAGAGGAGTAGAGGTGACACTGTGATAAACCACAGAAGAAAAGTGGAAATGGGAGTAGGTCCTCTCTGCAGTCTCTTTAGTTGAGTACACAGATAAGGGCTTCTTGAAAACAGATAAGCATTTCTTGAAAGCTTCCTGCTCATGGGTCTATTCTCTTAGGCCTTAATAGAGAATTAGTTTGTTCAGACTTCTCTTTGGTTAATGGAAATAAAATGCATAATGGATAAAAATCTCCTCCAGGAATATACATACAAAAATATGGTTGTAAAGATGCCCTCAGTGCAGCCACCCATGCTCTGACTGGCAGTTGCTCAAAAAATATAATTTCTTGAATACAAAATATTAAGTAACACCATATTTCTTAGCTCATGTCCCACCACAGTTTTATTTCAGCACAGCAAAACCTCATTAATTCGCACTTTGCTTATCCACACACCTTATAATTCACACGTAAAAACAGCAGTCAGCAAAGATTTAGCAACAATGTGCTTTATTGAGGTCTCATGTTGCTGAGATTTCATTATTCCTGCAAAATACGCTACCGTTCATTCACTAGTACAGTAAGATTTCAGCATCACTATAAATATCTCAACCTAGAGATAGGTTCACACTAGCAAAGATTGGCTCCAAAGTCCACAACTAGGAAATGCCAAAGTTTTAAGTTGGAGGAAAAATAGTTGTGCATAAAGGCAAAATGAAGCTAGATTATGATCACAGCTTGTGGTGTTTCCTGCATTATTGTATTTCCTTGCCTTTTAAAAGCACCTTTTCATAGGTTATACTAAGAAGTGGATTCTTGCTTGCATCCAGAGAAACTTGTATCACAGAATACAAAGGAGGCTTTAACACACATTTGTACTTCTTCAGCTCTGGAAATATCTTCAGGAATTCTGGACAAAGGTTCTTTAGTGGTCCCAGTGCAATTCACAGGTACTTTTATGGCAGGGGCTAACCGATCCCAAACATCTTTTTCCCCTGCTTCCCAGCAGTTATGGATTTTGGGGAAGCAAATGAGAACTCTGAGCCTCATGACGAAGTTTATTGCTGGCAAACACATGGCGGGTAGGAACCATGTACAGCTGCTTCATGCTGTTCCCATTGCAGCAAGACAAGCCATAGGAGTCAAGATACTCACAGCCCAGTTTGTGTGACAGATATGGAAAGTTGAGGGTTTGGAGATTGTGTGAAGTTTAGGCTTGCAAATTAATTTCAGAAAGTCTGGAGAAACTGTAGCAACAAGCAGTAGGAAGCATTTGATACTTGGACACCCCAAAGAGAGGTTAAGATGTGGGTGTCCCTCTCTTCTACATGCTGAAAGACTTTCCCGTGCTACCTAACTCACTGCCTCAGACCTTACTATGGCTGGTTGATTGTTATAATTCCCTTTAAGAAGACTGCATTTTCTTGACGATCAGCTCTTCAGGGTTAAGTCTGCCTCCTTGCTCTATCTCTAGGGACAAACACATATTAGACCCACACTTCTAGCCCAAGGACTGCCTCAGTCTCACCTTTCTCCCTCCTCTGAAGACGAGGACCAACACACCATTTCCACTCCATTCTTCTCCCAGACCTCTACCCCACTCATTATAATGTTCTCAGATTCTACACTATATCAGTTTCTTTGCCTATTTAAAGTCTGTTGAGTGGTGATGTTTAGTCAAATATTTAACAAATGAATTCCTAAATGTTGAGTGTTATCCCTTTACAGAGTACAAACGATTGCATTATTCAAGCAGTTTTTCTTTCACTGTCCTGTAAAAATTGGAGTTTTGTTCCAACTGCCATGTTCATTTCTATGTTCTGCTTATTTCAGGAAAAGATGTAACTATTTTCATGCAACTTGTAGCAGAAATTATGGGAGTATTTACTGTTGGTATACACTGCTTGTCTGAGATTTCAAGAACAGAAAGGATAGGCCCCTAGTAACAGCAGTGTATGCATATTTTTATGAAGAATAGAGTGACAGTTATTACCATTTTATAAGATTTCCCATTTGATTTTCACATTAACAATTTTCTTTAGCAGAAAAGCTGTTAAACTGCTCTCAGGAATAACCTCTTTGTTCCACAACTGTTGCTCCACACCTCCTTCTGCCCGCTTTCCCTGCAACCGTGTGCCAGATCACAACAGATATCTGATGCCTATTGCAAACTTCAACCACATGATTTAAGTCACAGGTTTGCCATGTCTACACAAAAGCTTTTTAGTATCTGAGCTCTTTTGGGTATCTGTAAAACTACTTTCTTCAACACCCAAAATTTAAAAGTATGAAACCATAGAAGCAACTGTCAGACTAGTGCAATGATGTGAAACAGACATCAATGCTCTGTTTTGCAAGAAGATGTGAGAAAATCCCTGGCACACACAGAAAACTCAATTCCCACAAAGTTTAAAAACTTAATACTGTTATAAATTGCTTTATCTGGTGAATTACCTCCAGCCTGTGTTGTTTTCATGCTGATTCTACTGCAGCTAAGGATGACCTTCTCATCCACATAAATATCCAGTCTTTCCTGAGTTTGCTCAATCTTTAGCCTGAAAAATATCCCAGGAAAGAAAGTTTCACAGTCCAAGCTCCAGAAGTATTGCTAGTTGTCCTTGTTTACCACTAACACAGGCACCTTTTTTCTCTCTCTATTTCGTGAAAAGGCCTATCAGTATGCTTGCACCTGTCAGGAGGGAGAATGCATTAGAGGCAGCTTTTGAGACATTATTTTGCTTCAGAGTGGTAACACAATGGGAAATGCAGGCTTTGTCACAGAAAACGTGGTTCACTTCTTCCTAGAGCTGATTCATTCCTGTCCTTTGGGGAGAGCAGCAAGAGCTGCAGAGAAGCAGCAGTGCGAGTCATCCCAAGACTCTGAGGTGATTATTCACTGCCATTAGCTCTTCCTATTCCCCTCATTACAAATGCAGACCAAAATACCTTGCAGCTGTGTAATATATGCTTAAAATATTCTAATCTAGATTAAGAAAATGAGACATATGTTTATATCCAAACTATGAGAGAACCAGTCAGCAGTCTGGTGCCTGTTTCAGGTAGGGTATTCCTCAAAGTGTTAACGGAAAGCAGATCTCAGGAATCTAGACTAAATTTTTTTCTTCTTTTTTTTTTACTATTCTCCCTGTCAGTATGGGCAAAATGTATGTGCTGTTTAGTAAAAGAGGGAGAAACAAATTATGCAAATGATTAGGCAAAGACAGCTGCACCACCTGTAGCTAAACTTGCTGGTATCACTTTCATTTAAAAATTCTCAAAAGTTACAAGTAAGTTTACTATTAGAAAACGCTCATTTTTTAAGACTGGAAGATCAAATTATTTTAAAAAAACCCAAAAAGCCAACATAGAACTGAGAGACAAGATTTAATTTTTCAACACAGACAAAGGTGATACTGCTCTTCTCTCTATGTTTTCAATTTTTTCATAGTTTATAACAGTAATAGTGAGCATCTAGATTAGACGTTTTTTGATAGTTCATATCTGCCTGGGTTCAAGGCTCTATTTCACTTGGGGGCCTCAGCTGTGCCACCCAGCCACTGTGGCTCAAAGAAGCCTGTCATGATTAGCTCAGCTTCCAGTGTCACTTCAGGTCAGTGTGGGAAGGCCACTAGATGGAAGACAAAAAAAATCATGATTTGGTGCTCTCCCCAGTCTAGTTACATACAAAATTTCTAGACAGAAGTATGTGACCACATGCCATGAGATCAGTGCGTGTCAGACTCACCATGCATGACTTGCATGGACAAACAGTATCCAAGAAAATGACAGATACATTTTCAGAACTCTGAAACTCTTGCCAGACAAGATTTCTGTGCTGGAAGTATCAGGAAAAGGCTTATGGCTACTTGGAAGGCAAACATCAGCAAGGATAAAGAATCATGAAGAACTGACTGGTTTTTGTCAGCCCTCTTACTGTTGCAGCCTCTTCTGTGCCTGTCAGAAACACACAGCAACCAGATTCAAAACTAAGTTAGTGCCAAGATTTTCAGTGCTTTTTTTTTTTTTTTTCCCCCCATAAGATTGGTTGAGAAAATCTTTTCTAATCAGGAAAGAAGAGCAAGGTGCAAACTCAGGACCTCCTCCTTTACCATGTGTGTCATAAAATCATTGAATATCTGTTTAGCTGCATTTGATGTGCACCAAGCACAAGAAGGAAAAATTGTCCATAGCCAATTATGACAAGGATGTTTTAAATCTCTCCTAGGATCACCCCAGAGGAACTGGAAAGGCTCTAAATTAAAGGCTACAGGTGTTCTATATCAGACATACCCATTTAGACACTTTGCCCTGATGCTTTTTATAACATACTCCTCCAGGATCTTTTTATGTTTCATGTTCTTTTACTGCAGTACCAATTAGCTGAAACAATGATATGAACCCCTCACCCTGCTGTGAATATTAAAGAATGCTGGGGATTGAAATAGAAAGCACTACCAGAGAAATAAAGTGGATTTTATTAGACAGAATTTGAGGACAAGAGAAGTCTTGTTAGTTTGTCTTGATGAAGTGCATTTCAGGGAGATTCAGGAAGTGTATTTAGGGACTCCAATAAATGTATGCATTTGTGTATTTGGCAAGATACCTCATCATGTGTACAGCTCCCGATACATCAGGACTTTTTATTAGCTGGCACTCTCAAGCTCACATAAAGATCAATAATACAACCACTCCTATCCATGATGAAATATCTAACTACCACACAATCACACAAAGTTTAAGGGACCATAGTGGGTCATCTGGTCCAATCTCCCTGCTGAAGCAGGGTCATCCTAGAGCACATTGCACAAGTTTGCCTTTATCCTGACTCCAGACAGGACAGGATCATTTTTTACAGTAGCCAGGAGGGGCAGGGACAGAACCCAGAGGTTACTCTATACCACCTCATGTCCATTTCCAAGGGTGAGGTAAAGGGAGTCTCTTCTGAGGAGAAAGGGTTCCTTCCAAGCAAGTAAGCATGGCAGAGGGAGTGATGAGGTGGCCCTGGTTCCTAGCTGGCCAGACCTGCTGGGTAACACTTGTTCTGAGCCAGAAGGAGTGGCTGGATGACACCGAATCTGAGCTGGGAGCAGTGAGGTAGTATGGCAGAGGGAGCAATCAGGCATTTTCTATTGCTGGGGGTTTCCACAGTGAGCAATGATGTTTCTTTTCTTGTACCCTCTCTCATTATTGATGCTCTTACTGTTTTTCTTATTTCTGTTTCTAGTAAATTTCCCTTATTTCAGCTCATGATCTTTACCCTTTGTGCCTCCATTCTCCTTTTCATCCCACTGCAGGGAAGAAGTGAAAAGAGGGAACAAGCAAGTAGTGCATGGCTTGGACTGGTTTCAGTGAGAAGACTAAATTGGAGAATACCATTCCTAAACCACGACAGCTTTCAGACAGTTTCTTAATATCCACAGTGAGGGAGACTCCATAACCTCTTTGGTATCATCATCCACCTGAAAGCAGTCAAAAACAGTTTTTTGTCTCATTTGACAAAATGATGTCAGGTACATGGATGCTGCAAGAAAAGAGTCTAGCATTATCTATGTCATCTAGAAACGGAGAGTAATCAAGTGATAAGCTGCCTTGAGAGAGTTGAGGAGCTTCCGGTTCAGTCCTTCTAATGGAGTCTGGTTTTTTAACCCTTAAGAGTGTCACAACACTTCCATTGTGTAGGGCAATTTGCAAACTGATAGCACTGTTCTACCTCTCCATGCCACGGAAAGGGAATTACATGCACTAAGATACTCTGCCTATGCAAACCTTCAAGATTACATTGTTCTTTCCTTCCCATTGCCGCTCTGCTGTACAATTCCCCATCCACTGGGAGTGCACCAAGCACCTCCTTATACTTCAATTAATGTTTTAAGTAGATTTCCTTCAAAACTCTTAGCAAGATTTCCAGCATTAAGTCAAGATGTGAGTTTTGCTTCCTTTCAGAACTCTCTACCCAGGTAGAAAGCCATAAAGCCCAGCAGGCATGTGTGGTTCCAGGAGCAGTAAGGGAAGGAGAAGCTCAGTCCTGGACATTGAGCTGATCTTAGCTCTACTAGTATGTGCTACATCTGAGCTCACACCCATTTGTAGTTAGTGAACTTTCAAATTATCCTACACCTCCACCAAGCCTGCTAATTTTGAGATGGCAGTAACCGTCAGGCTCCAACCGGAGCCATTGGGTAGGTGCAGCCTGAAGCAGGCATTATGTCATCCTCAAGGGTGTTCATTTTAGCTCCTTCATCTCATTGGCACCCAAATATGTGTCTCTTCAAGCAACAGCAGCTAGTAATCTATGAATGATACCCATGATGAGATATTACTCTCTCCTGTTTTGTAACAGATGGATCCACTGTATTAAAACCAGGATATAACAGAAAACCTCCCAATCTGGATGCTGTGATTTGTTATTAAATGTCATCCCTTTTTTTTGCCACATCTGGGAGGTTGATTTGCAACATGCTTGTTCTCCTGATAATAGAAAACCAGAAAGATGTTAAAAAGCTTCCTCCCCTGCAAACTAGAAGAGAGCAGTTTCCAGCAATGCTGCTTCTTCCCCAGAGAGAAAAAGCCCACCCTGTAATGATTGTGGAAGGTCTTATTTAAATGGTTTTAAAACAATGGGAAGGAGAAAAAGGGAGTGAAAAAGGGACATTTAAGTGTTCCAGAACTTTGAACAGATTTGTTCTTCTCATGCTGATGCACACTGTGCAGCATTAGATCACATGCTGCTAATATCATGTTGATTTATGGTCTGCATAAATGGAAATAAATGGTATTTTCTGTTACCCAGAGAATAATAGATGGCCCTGGAATGAACACAACACCACATTCACACAACAGGCTCTGTTCATGTCACAAGCAAGGGGAGTGCAACTTCGTAAGGGCCTTCTCTGCCATTCTCACCAAAAATCTTTGATACCCACTGATTTTAATGAGTAGGAGTAGACATTTAGGACAGCATTTTCTGAAGTGTCTGAATGATTTAGAAACCAAGCTGTGGTATAACAAAGCAGGGGAAATGTTGGGTGAATTTCTCCCTTGAATAAGAAACTGGAGACTCCCCAGGTCTTTCCACAAAGTTCACCAACCACACAAGCTGGTCAGGATCCTCTGCGTCATTTCCTCCACTTCTTCCCTTCCCTGCAAGAAACCTCAGGGCTTTTTCTCATCACTTTCCTCCTGGCCTGAGTGACTTGAGCTCCCTCTTAAGACTCTCTTCAAACATGGTGTGGGCCCTGAGACACAGGGTAGCTAAGCCTCTGATCTTGTGAAACTCCCCTGCCACCTTTGAAAATGTGAGTTCAGGTGCTAAATCACTCCAAAATCATTTCAAAACTTATCCATAGTGCCTGGCACTAAAACTTGAGCTCCAATGCAGTCTCTGATTGTGGGCATACAAGCAAACGCACTAAATTACTTTGGTTTAATGACTCATTAGTTAAGCTATTAGGTTTTACTTTACAACCAGGGAGGGTAAGTTTGTGCAACTAGCCAGTTACCATTGCTCAGCTGATGAGCAATACCCTGGTAAGATGTGGCAACCTTGTTGCTTTTGAACATCTGCCCACGAGCTCCTCCATTATAATGGGGTCTAATAGAGCTCCAAATAGCTTTGGTTCCAAAACAATCTCAAACAAAACTTCTCCTTTAATAGACTTTCAGCACTGCCAAAACATTCGCATTTCAGGCTGAAAGACTGAGTATTTAACCTCAGGACACAGATGATTTTCTGGTTTTGTTGCTGTTGGCAGAGAAGGGAAGGTTAAATAAGTTTGAGACAATTTCATTTTTGATTCTGTATAAATATAGTCATGTCCATAGTGTTTTCTATTTCTCTGGTTAGATGATTAAAACCGTACAATTAATGTATGTTAAATTCCATGTTGTAATTGAAGGAACAGCTGATGAAGCCACAAGTATGTATATTAAGGTTATCTGATGCTTCATGTATTAAAATTTTGCTTCCTTATGGACAATTTTGCACTACAGCTGAATTCTTATCTTTATTTTTGCTTCCTGACATGGTTACATCTTAACTGGACAGTCTTTACAGCTATGAGTTTAGGTGTTGTGTGAAGTGTGTGTGTGAATATATAATTAATAGCCTAATATATTAATACTACATTGAAACTATTGATACCTACTCAGTCACCCTTAAACAGGTGTTATTATATAACATGGTGATGGCAATTAGAAGATATAACTGAGTTCAAAAGATCTAACTGGGCACGAAAATCTTGGTGTTGACGCTAACATTTTTCATTTATTTGGCTACTCTACTACTCTACCTCAGTAGGGATAACTAAGATGATTTTAAGAAGATAAAACTTACACAGCCATTGCCCTTCACAGCCAGTGTCTTATGATGCCCAGTACCTGACACTTCATAGGAGACTGAAAACTCACAACAACTTGACTGGATGGTTGAGCTTGCAGTCTAATGGGGAAAATATCTTCATACCTGCTCATCTTCTGGAGCTGACAGAGACAGGAGAAGTTGTTTATATAAAATACTTTGTTTGCTTTGGTGTTCTGTGCTCTCCATGACACACAGGGTAAGCACTGAAATACAACTATCTCCATCATGATTGCATGCAACAAAACTAGAATCGTAATACAAATCCTTGCAAAAAAAAAGGATTTCTGGAATTCCCCTACAGTGGATACGCACTAACTTAGGTCACTGTTAGTAACCTAAAAGCATTGGATTCCTTGATCTCCTGTGACTTCAGCTAATAGCGCTAAACAGGTTGAGAGGACAAACTGATATAGGCACATATGAATACCTTTTCTTCAGTTGCCACAGCTAAATTTGCCAAGGATCTTGAATCACAGTCCGTAGTAACACAAAAACAGTAATGGAGTCACCAATGAAAGCAAACTTGTGCCTTTTTTCTGACAGATATTTGCTAAAGAAAAAAAAAAAAAAAAACAACCAAAAAAACAAGACTACACTAATTAGGACAATAATATATGCTGGATTTACACTGCGTTCTGTCCGGTACCCTCTGCTTGGACAACTCAGTGAAACAGGTGAGGGAGAGAAGGGTAGGAAGCAAGATAGAGATGAAGTTAAATGAAATCTTCAGTGTTCCTTAACAAATAAAAGCTAGAGTTTTCTAAATGCTTTCCTGCTGAGATGCTTATATAAGAATATTCACTTTCTCAGGAAGGAGGTAAATGAGAACAAAGATCATTTCTTCTACTACAACTTTCATAAGAAAATAAGCCATTATCTTATTTCTTTAGCATCTGAAGCAAAAACTACCAAAGCAGACACAGCTGAAGCAAAGCAAACCTGAATAATCTCTTGACTTCAGCTTCATTTGATCAAAATCAGCCAATAATACATATAAGTGTATATACGTGTGTGTGTGTGCGTGTGTGTGTGAGTATTAGTAGTAAAACTGTAAAAATTGAAACTATTCACTCTTCACAAAGAGAAACCGTTGAACTAACTACCTCAATACCTATAAAGGAAAAATGAACAAAGGAAAAACTATTCTGTTTCTGACCAAAAATAACTTTCATCTCCAAACAGAACTTGCAACAGTACTAAGTTCTACCTGTTTAAGGGCAATTATAGTGGAAGAACTAGCTCACAAATAGATTTTCTCCAAATAGCATGCCTATGTTTTATACTCATTGAAATTCTTTAGACTAGAATTCTCTAAACACTTTTTTTTTCTTAATAATACTTTACTTCTATTCAGGTAAAGCTAAAACCAGAAAAGTAGAAAAGAAGGCAAAGTCACCACAACATTTTGAAAGGCCAGCCGTGAATCCAATACTGAGTCATCCAGGGCAGATAAATTGTGTATGTCCTAAAGAATTCTCCAATACATGAATGTCATTCCAGTAGGCACAGCACCACTGAAGTCTGAAGTGGTTCTTAAACCTCAACTATGTTTTTGTACATAGGGGTTATATCCAAGGAGATTTTTTTCTGATGTGATGGAGAGAAGGAATGTGCCACAAGTTTGTCACAGAGCTCCAGGGATTGACTGAGAAGCCAGCAGTGTGATATGACTTCTAGAAGCACCTAACAGCTGACCAGAGCAAGCCATCCAGATAATAAACCCTTGAGGTTGGAAGGAAACTAAAGACCTCTCTCATTCAAAAAGCACTGCACTACCTTTGGGTGGCTGAAGTGCTGCTAATAGAAAGGAGTTTCCTGTGTTATTTCCTTCTCCCATGTACTTTTAGAGAAGAGAACTTTTGCCACTTGGCTGGGGAATGTCAAGCTTTTCAGGCAAATGGATCACTGCCCTGGTGTGGAAGAACTCTCTTTCAGCCCTGCTGAAAATACCAATGTATTTCCTTTAAATACCTAACCATGGCTGCTCCTGCAAGTTGGGTGGTAGAGCACAATATGACAGCACTTCTTCTTTTTAAGTCACAACACTCTACATAATACAGATCCCCAGAGAGATGTGAGTGCTGCATTTTATTGCACTTTAAAAACACTGTGCTAATAAATTCCAGTCTCATATAAACTACATGGACAGAAGTGCTCTGCCCATGCAATCCATCTGCTCAATAGAAAATGTGTGTTATTCTGAAAAAGTCCACAGCTTAAGGTTCCTCACTGGAGCGGTACAAATGAAAGGAAGAGCTCTGCTACTCTTTCTCCCACTGAAAAATAAGGGCATCACAAAATATGCCAGATACAATAACTCATGGACTTATGGCTCCAGTGTTCTTGCATAGTTTCTTTTATTTGCCAACTGCAGTCACTATCTCTTTATTCTAAGAAACATTTCCTGTAGATTGTTTTTTATTCTTTCCTCAAAATAACAATGCCCACAAAAGTCTTCAGAGTTTGCTTTTAGCACAAAAGCTTCTTTTTTTCTTCTGGAAATTTCTTCCATTTCACATTATAACCAACTGAGACAATTAGATCAAATCTAAACTGGAAAATTCAATTATCTGGTCTCCTAAATTTTGCAGTTACACAGCTTTTTTGAAAGCTAAACTCCTACCTCTCAAGAAAATAAGTTACATGAACAGTTAGCAGTTCTGAAATAAAATCAGAAATGGAAGAGCCAAGTGAGAGTATGGTGCTGGTCTTAATGTTTTCAGTTTTGTATCCCAGATTCTTGTGACTCAGAAAAATGTGGCTGCTGTTTTTGTTTTTAGTGAAGCTTGCCATAACCTTACTTCCTTAATCTGTTGGGATGAAATTTTGTTACCTTTTCACAGCAGTGAGTTTATTTGACATCTTCACTTGTGTCTTGTACCTGGGCTCATTTTAGTCAGATCACATTCTATTGCTCTCTCCTTCCTTTCTTACATGCGTCCAAATCCCCTTTTTGGTCTTCAACAGGGCCCTTCCAATCAGCAAGGACCTTTCAGGAGATGGTCTCCAGTGCAATGCTTCACCTGATTGGCAAAGATACGGATTTTGACAAGATGCTGATTTTGTGGCAACAGCTCTGGCCCAGTGATGTGGTCTGTATCCTTGATCCTCCAAAAAACTATTCCTCATTCAGAAAATTGGAGAGCAGTAGATGGACTTGGAAAATCAGTTTCATAGCTTTTAGCTAATTCCCAATCTCCTCCAACACAGAGGGAAGAAAGGAAAGGAATACTCTAATAATTTCACAAAAATCCATTAAACAACCAGCTAGCATTTATGTCCATTACAGTAATCTTCACCTAGTTGATTTACCTTCCTGTACTGGAATGCTTTTGGTTGCTAAAAACTTTCAGTGATGTGCTGAGCACTTTTCCCTCATTACCAGAATGTTATCTCTGCAATGCGCAGGTCTCACAAGGGCTCAGCCCTTCTCTTTCACACCTGCTCTGCTCATTCTCTTTTATCTCCAACAGACATTCAAATATTAATATCATTCATTATAAATGGTAAAACCCATAAACACCTGAAGATGAAGGGAAATTTTGTTCAGGATATACTAACCTAGCAAATGAACTGCTTAACCCCTCCTTCCCTCCTCTGCTATGGCTACACTTACTTTGACATAAACTGTACCTCTAATATCTTTATACTTACCAAGTTATTTCTCTGTGGGAAAGGAAATCAATTTTATACCCTTACAATCAAATTCTCCCCAAGGTGTTTACTGTATGGCTCTCTATATAATAAAATCATTCTTCCCGGATGAATCATGCCCCAGTAAAGCCCCAATGGGAAAAAGAGGCCAAATGAGAAATAAATAAGCCTCCCTGGTCTGTGTCACCACCGAGCCCAAATGTTGGCTCTTTGCTGCAGGTGGAGTCTGCTCTCAGGAGTGGGTGGGATTTATGTGTATTCTGGTCCTCAGCCCAAGCACAACCCTGCTCTGAACCTCCCCTGGGCAGGCGCTCAGCAGGCTACCCTGAACGCTGAGGTCTATGCCACCAGCTGCTCTTCCCTATTTTTGCTTGGCATGGCTTCTACATCAAATTAAACATCCTTCCCAGTGTACCAGTTCTAACCCCTACAGGACTGAAAAAAGCAGCTCAGGGCCTCTCTGAAAGACTTTCCTTTCTAATGACCAGTCTTCTTGCCTAAACGACAGTGACAAAACCATTGATTTTTGCAAATCTCAAAGAACCTTGGGTTTCAGCTCATTTTCATGGCCCATGAAATATCAAGAAATTGCATTTCAGGGCAAGGTATAGTGGGGTTCATCTCCTGCATTGCAAGGCAGATTAAGTTGGATGTCTAAAACTAAGTTAGGCATATTAAACTCCTGTATAGTCGAAGGAGAGAAAGGATAGTCCTTTTCATCTTCTTCAGTTACCCATCTATGGAAGAGATTCATCACCATCTGCAAATAAGCAGTTTTGTATAAAAAGGGCTCTACAGTGAAGTGCTAAGCCTTGTACAGCTCTACATTCTACATCAGGACAGAGCAGTTATATCAGTCTTGTATGGCAGCAAAATAAGACATCCCAGAGTTCTGGTTCAAGACCACTACCACTGTTCATGTGTACCCTGGCATAGTTCTGGCCTGTACCAGCTACCACTACCCCATCAATGCCTGCACATTGCTGGGAGATAGCACAGGTCAGGCATCAACCCCAAAATCAATAGGGATAAGGCTAGGCTTTTTAGGGAGGAGAAGAAGAAAGATAAGTTAGGCATGTGGTTGCATGCATGACACAAATAGTAGCCAGCAGCCCATGGTCTGTCTAATTTGATATGAATAGCTCCTTCTCTCCTTGTTTTCCTGTGTATGCTGTGACTGTGGGACAGGGACCTGCCATGTTCCTGCTTGGAGAAGCCACACACATTTTAAAGCAGGACCTTTCCTTTCCTAAATGCCTGTGGTGAGAGGGAGAAATTCAGCCATCCATTCTCTTACTCTTCTGCTGAGATACTTTCACTAAGATACTGAGGAATTTTGTAGATTAGAGAGCTGTCTGGAGTATATCACAAAAGATGTGCCTTAATCAAAATCCAAAGCTTATCCATACATTTTTTATTCTGTCATGACTTAGCTTTAAAACAACTAAAACAGGATTGCACACAATTTTTCAAAACTTTATTTCCCATGTCCAGTGAAAGAAGGATTAAAGGGGTTAGAAAGGATGTGGAAAATACTTGAAAATGAATCCTTTTAAAGAAGACAAGCTGGTCACTCCTCAAACTGAAATCATCAGGCCTGTTGCTCCCCACTCACAAATCTTTATCAATACATGATAAAAATTAATAACTAGATTAAGAAAAAATCAGTTCCCCATTGCAGGCATGGGATAGGTACTGTTTGAGACACATTTTTCTTTTCTTTCCATCTCAATTTTTTTTATTAATTTGCAGTTCTTTGTTGATAAATTAATCAATTGTTTGATAAGAAAGAAAGCATGTATTTACCTTTATAATCACAATTTTAATCATTTATCTCATTTAAAAAGTCACTGTTAGTAATTTTTATGGTTTTTTCTCCAGCATTTTATTTCAGCATAAAGTGTTAAAATGTTAGCACTTCTCATTACTGACTGATTAGTTTCCTCAGGATTTTAAGTTTTCTTTCTCTCTCCCTGTGCCTGAAATCCAATTTACAACCTGCTAAAGGCCTCATAAGATTTTTATGGATTATTTCCTGAAATCTCATTAATCTAGCTCCTGTTACTTTGCACTAATTTCACCTGCCATTGTATGAAGTAACTAAATTCAATTGCTTGGAAATGATCCCCCAGAGACTTCTTCGTGAAGCGAGAAAAAGAGAAGAAAGTAACCCTACCTTGATGAGGTTATAAATATGGTGGGAACAACAGGCCCATAAATTCACAGTATGTGGACCCTTATACTATGGCAATCAGAGATCTTCAAATAACATTTTTCAAATAAGATATAGATAAGGGCTTGGATTAGATAGCATTTGGTTTTGTCTCAGCTACCTTAAAGAAGTCAGTCTCTCTGGCCTCGACAAGTGATACACTATTTATCGCTGTTTTAACAAGCTAGGGAAGTTGTCCTGTAGCTTATCAGCTGCACACTGGTTCATTAGAACATCAGTTCAACCAGCATTAACTATGCCGGGCATCAGCTATCAATTAGATGTGTCCCTTATTTCAGGGAAAGTCTGCAGATAACTCTGCAAGCCATCTAAAAATGATATTTAAAAACAAGGAAGCAGCCTGGTCTCTTTGACACATAATGCTGTCTGCTCCACTTGTTTACACCATAAAAAATCCATCTGGTCCAAGCCTAGTCACTGGGTAGTTTAAGAGCAGCAGATATGCTTGAGATAGAGTAATTCAATGTAATTCCTCAGAGTTGTAAGAAAAGTTATCTGGCTTTCAGGTGGATGGTGTCTGATCCACACATGGCTTCCCAGACACAGTGGCGCTTTCATGCAGCTGGCAGGACAGCACTCCCTGGGCACAGGGATTCATTCACACTGAGTGCAGGCAACAGATAAAGTGCAGATTTGGGTCTTCAGTCTCCTGACCTCTGGACCAAGCTCCAGCAAGATGCCATTAGGACTCCAACTGCTTCCTGGTGCTCCTATGTGCAGTGTCTTCCTGGCCTCTATACAGCAGCAAAAAGAGATTGGGGCTCTTGGATGTTGTCCCCACTAGCCTGTGCTGGGCTGTGCTCAGATTCCTAAGGAGCAGCAGTGTGACCACAGACCTGGGAAGAGTTGAGTTTTCTCTTCCTCAAGTGGCTGCTGAGTCTGAGTCAACACCAATGTGGACCCTGGACTTATCCCAGCCACCAAGTACTTTTTCTTAAAATTCTTTTGATTTTTGTTTCTTGGAATAGACAATAATTCTCCTGTCAGATATATCCAACAGCAGATAACTAACTGGACTAACCCAGGTTATCCACACTGAAATGCTCTTATCTAGGCCACCTTAATTGTACTTGGAATCAGCCTTCCATTCCTGTGTCTCATACTTGGCACTTAGAAATGCTTCTTCCTAAGTAGTATATAGAATCAGTATCACATAGGGGAAGATTTTCAAATAAGTCATCATACAGCACTTCCCATTTAGAGATCTATATAGCAGAGCAGTAGGCAAAATAAAATGCGTGTTTCTGGTTTAAGCCACTATAGTGATTTTTAATGTATAAAATGTTAGTCTTAAAGTAAAAACTTCCTGAATTGAAAAGCTAAAATATGTATCTTTGCAGATGGTAAATTGCTACGTGAAATACATCTGTACCTTTACACTTGGGCAGTTTTACCACTAGGGTTCTGACCACAAATTGCCCTAACTGGGATATCATTTTGAGATCAATCCCCCAAAGGGGTTGTCGCTTGTACATCCTTAGTCTTACCCTTTATGGCTAAGTGTCAGAGCACTGGCACAGGACATGGAAAATATATTTTACCCTTCAGCCCTAGAGGAATCAAACTCAAAGCTTCCACTTTTCAGGAAACTGGCCTCAACTCTAGGCTGTGGCCTAAATATGAATGAACAAGAGAAAGGCTCTGTGAAGCCTTCCTGCTGAAGCTGCTCCTTTTCACATGATGTATTTGCACATTTCTTGAGACAGAGAAAAAGGATAGATGCAAATAGGAACCACTTCAATAGGATGGATTTAATGTCCCCCACCCTAAGAATAGTCCATAGGCTGGTGGTTATGGCACTCTCCAAGAAGTATGAGATGTGAGTTTACAGCCCCTCAGGCAGAGGAAGGAACTGAACTTGGGTCACCCACATCCTGAATGAGTGTACTAACCACTGAGCTGAATAATAAATAATAATGAAAAGGAGCACTGTCCCACAGCAACTCTCTTCTAAAAGGGAGAAAGATCTCTGCTCTATTTTTCAAAGCATATGTATTCTTAGGCCCCTCACTCCAGAAATCTGAAGATTTTGTAGGAGTTTAAATGCTTCTAGCCCAAACCTGGGACTCACAATATTAAGCTGGCCTCTGCCTTTTTTTTTCAGCTAGAAGAATGGCTCTGTGGCTGTTTGGGATCCAGCTCTGAAGCCCCAACTCTCTTTTATTTATATAACCAGTTTGGGTCTCTAATTGGGAGCTGCATGTTCACTTAACAAGCAGGTGCAGGGGATTGAATGCAGCAGCCGACGTTCGTCTTGTGGTCGCTTTCATCTCCTGGTCTGGTGCATATTTAGGAGCTTAACTCTCTGTGACTTCTTTCTCATTCTCCAAACTGGTCCTACCAGAATTATCCTGCTTCACATCGTGTGACTCACTAGCTGCTGTGAGATGATCAGATATCCACAGAAAAAGGGAATGTCTGTCCTCCTAAAACATGGGAGAACTGTGTGTGCATTATGTGCTGTGTTTCCAAAGGCCATTAAGCACTTCCTTATTTATATTTTCATATTTTAAGGTAGTCCTTGTTGTTCACTATAAACATTCCCCATTCCCAGAGACTGGGTTATTTTAGAAAGAAATGGAACAGGCAAATTGTCTTACTTCTTGAGATTTCCAGTAATCAGATTATCACATATTCATAAATTGAGACATTTACTGCAAAGAATAATGAAGAAATACAAAGTACAATTACAGGCAAGTACATATTTCCAAACGCCCTGGTGTTTGAATATTCAAAAAATACTTCATGTTCTTCTATGTCTTGCCAACAGCTGAAATGCTGAGTCTTTATTAGGGGTGTTTATGGTAAAATAAGCACATGACATTATCTCCTGTCTGATCAAAAAGAGTCAACATACTACTTTAAATGTCAGAGGTCTATTTCTGCAGCTTCCAGTAGTTATTGCTGTAAACAAGGGATTGCTGCATTCACCCATAGGTTAGCCAGAATGTTAATGTTTCCTATTAAACATTTTCTTCTTTCTTTCCTAGACCATTTTGTACTACCACACCCAGCTGCAAACATCTGGCTCCAAGCAGTGACACCAGCTGATGAGAAATGGCATTCCTGCAGCTTTTCTTTCTGAAGACTCATCCAGAGGTGGCTGTTCTCCAGCAGACAGCACTCTGCACTGCTGAATGTCAGTGTCTGGAGTCCCACTGGACAAAGGCTCCTGGAGGAGTTACTCACACAGAACTGTGTAAGATAAAGAACTGGGAGCCTGATTCTCAGAACAGTGGTTCTACCAGTCAGCAAGGTCCTCTGGCCAGTCACCTCAAACACTCTGTCACCCTGATGATGTATGGACTGAAGCATTTGGACATCCAGTCTGAAGCACAAGACAAATAGTGATTACTAACTCAGACTGGTCTCCTGGCACAAACTGCAAATGTGCCAGTGGCAGTTCTGTGTTTGAAATCAGCATAGATGACAGCAGTCCAACTCTGACACCGCTTTATGTAATCTGGCATGCCATGGAGCCTTCACTTCTCCACCCAGTAACATTGGGGCAGCTTCTGGAAAGGAAAACTTTCATGCTTTACACGTTGGCTGGTATGACTACTGGAAAAGAGAATAACATTCAGTGTTAAATACCAAGAATTTATAATTCTAATTGGAAATAATAATTAATATTTGATGTGTTTAATACTAAATATAAATTCATAACAATATTTTAATAATAACTTGACATAAAATCCTTTATGACAAGATGTCAAAACACTTCAAAGATATACCCCAGCTAAACTTCCCATTATCCACCTTTGTGATCCTTCCCACTGGTTGCTCTCTGGGTGTTTTATAAGGGGCATGTCGCTGCCATCATTGCGATTGGGAGACTGCAGGGCAAGGAAGTTAAACACCTTGTTTGCATTGCCTCAGAATCAGTACTAAGATGATTAGAGATCCTATGTGTCCCTATATAGAACGTATAGCTATGTGCAGCAAATTACTGTAGGACTTGAATAACAATGAACAATTTCCAAAGCTGCCCTCCAAACTAGCGCCGAGGTGGTAAACGAAGCAGGTTTTGAACTGTTTGCCTGCAGGGTTTGGTACATCTGCACAACCTTTTGAGGTTAGACCTGTGCCTGCCTCAAGCAGGCTGGTTGCAAGCAAGTGAGGGTTCAAAAACTGCAGAATTTCATTAGTTTTGGGCTGTTTCTCTGCAGAATTTACTGTAACTGCCTTACAAGCAGAGGATGGCTGACATTCACCTTGCTGTGTGTGGGGGGGGATGGGCACAGATGTATCTGTAAATGACCGAGAAGCCATGTCCCTTGCTAAGCATCACACATCTATCAAACTCAGGACAGATTTAGCAAGGACATTTCAAAATTCATTATTCTGGGGGGCAAAACTGGAACTGAAAATGTTACTCAAATACAGGATTTAGCTCAGCAAGCAGACTACGACCAGTTAGAAAGCATGTCACAGAGTGTATAAAAAGTATTACAGCATGTGCTAGAGTTAGGACCTGAGCACTACAACCATGGAAGATTTTCATTGTATTGCCCATCTATTTATTGCCATATACTGAAAGTACTTTCAATACTTTAAAGTCAAGTTTTCTGTTTTCAAATTAGTTTTTCTTTCTGATTGTCCAATTTAACACCCAGTTTAGTGATGAATTACAGATTCTTCCAGACAGGAACTAGCCCTCAGCACCCAATCCTTACATTATAGGTAGCAAAGCGAGGAGTCTTAAGATGCTACTCTGTATTGACCTCAATGCCAATTAAGATACACAAGATGTAAAAAAGAAGTCAGTAAAATGTATTCCCTTGTAAAGACTATATAATCTAGAATCAGCTTCTTCACCACACATTCACCTCTCAGCTCTGAATAGCTTTGTTCAGGTACCTGGGTCTCTCTCCATGTGCTACCGTGGGACATGATGGCAATTTTAGTCACAGGAAGTACTTAAGTAGTTAGTAAGCAAATAAGTGGTTAAGTACCTAAGACTAGATTGAGTTAATCAAAGACCCTTATATGAACTCCTAAAAGCAGAGCTTCCCTTAGAAGTCTGCCTATAAGTCCCTCTGCCTTATTCTCAAAATCCTTGAAAGAGTGAACTAAATCCATAAAGCAGTTCCTCATGGTACAACATTTTCCTGATTTTTCCCACACCACAACTTTATCCTTAAAGAACTAATGTTAATTTGGTTTTCTTCTACTTGAATTTGACAGATTGTCTGTATAATAAATATCTTTAAACAAATTTTTCAGATGCCAGTAAAGATAGACCCATTGAAAGGGTAAATAACCTGTTTTAAATAGTGTTCTTTAAAAGAGTAGCCAAAACTATCGATGAAATCTGCAATCATAAAAGCTTTCTTTGGAACAGATTAGAGACAAAATATTTCATTTGCTTTGTTAATGTCCTTTCATTTGAGTCATAATTATATCCAAACTGCAGCTTCTGAGGGCCACACAGAATAATACAAATGCCTTTGTTTCCATGGATTCATGTTCTGTTGTTTCCATTCCCATTGCAATCCTGGTTAAATGAATGAGGAATCTGAATGCAAAGGCATGCAGTATTCTGGGACTTATAAGAAGCTAAAATGCTTTGATGTTCTTTCCAAAGCCTATAGCCTGATTCACTGTGCTTTTCCCACTCTATCCTTGACCATAGCTTTCCTGTGTCTTTGTGTAAGCTAGAGAGCACCCTCCAGAACTGAACTGTGTGAGAGATGTTATCAAATTAAACCATCACACAACTAGCCTAAGTGCCTCACCTGAAACTGCTGTGTCCCAGAGAGGTAATTCCCTTGGCAAGCCTGGGCTCCACAAGGTGCTGCACTAACTGCTCACAGGTAATCACTAGAATGGACAGTGAGTCCATGCCTTATTTGCTAAATTCCTCCCTTCTGAAATTAGAACCATCTTTTTTTTACACATTTTGTCAGCAGTTAATGCTGATATTCTAATTTAATATCTAGAGCTTAATGCCAGTACAAATTTAACAATGGGGAAATATAGGCAACTTGGGCAAGTCCTTGATGAAAAATGAAAAATGCAAAGGTTCAGAACCTTTTGCAAAACTTAGACCCTGATCCAGACCCAGAATGACTTGTGTCTCTTGTGTGTAACATGAGGATGCAAAGGTTGAAACTAATCCAGAGAATATTAATGTTGTGACACAACCTTTGCGGCTGAAATGCCCTTTCTTACTAGGCTACAGAATTCCCAACTTCATGGCAATACTGGGAACATCATCGTACATGCTTTGCCTTAATTTAGTCCTCACAATACCCACTCTTAGATGATAGATATCCTGAATAAAGAGGAATACCAATTTGATCCAAGACAGCTGAGATGTATCTAAAAAAAGAGACATTATTTTCTGCCGGATGTAACAGTAAGAATAAGAGAAGTCCATAACTCAAATCAGAACTAGTACACTATAAATTATTTCCAAAAAGCACTCAGAAAGTCTTTCAAGTAAAATCAACAGACTTTACCACAGACAGGCTAAAATACAACACATTTCTAACATCAAATGCTACTAGTGTAAAAGAAATAGAATAACTAAAGTAGTAAGACCATGTTCATAATTCAGTGTGATAAACTAATTCTAACCAGCTAGACAGTGTTACCTAAATTCATATCACTAATCTTTTAAGTCAATGTCTCATGCTTCTTCCCTGATAGCAGCTCAGATTCAGAAATTCTTTTCATCCAAGATGCATTATAAAATATTTTTCTGCATGTTGACATTACTGATACAGGCCAATTCTCCTGTCCACACTGCAGGAACTGTGAATTATCTGCATGTGGAAATTGTGATAACAACCTGAGCCCAGCACAGAGGATGAGAATGGAATATCCAATTGAGATCTGCAGTGCAGATAAGCTTTCTGCACCAAGAACAGAAGAAGTGAATTTTACCCATACATCAAAACCATGCAGTATTCTGAAATTTGCTTATCCTCAAGTGGCATGAAATTACAAAGAGAAAAAAGTCTTTCTGATGTCTGATAATGAGAAACATGGTCGACTTTCAGATTTGAAACTATTTAACCCACACACACAAAGACAGAACGAGAGAGAAATATTTGAAATAATTTGAAATTAAATGAAAATATTACTTATTACAGTAGACATCAACTAATGGATCACACTTACTTTGTGTCAGTTTAAAAAAGCAGGGGGATTTTACTAAGTGCATCCAAAAATATTCACTAGAAAACACAGCAAATATGTCATAAACTCATTTAAGCCACAGAGCTCATCAACGCTGTTTGCAATTATGAAATCATTTGGGGATACAGTATTTTTTTAGAAGGAATTGTTTTGCTCTTAGATGAAAACCACATCATAGTCCTTCAGACATAAATCTTTTATTGTATCTTCAAGAAAGAAACTGGAAATTTTGCAACAAGGCGCCACTGATAAAATGTAAGCATCCCCTTGGAGTAATCTGGATGAGCTCATTACTTGAGGAAGATAACAGGGTATGTCATGGTTACAAAACACTGCTTTTCCTTTTCAGTTAGTGACAGAGGAACGCAATGAGCATAGTCCTGTGCACAATGTAAAATAAAACACTTGGCTCTTCAGGACAGCAACTGCTTCTGAGTCTTGGCTTTGATTTACTTCACTTTACAGTTAAAAATATACCCCAGTCAGCGCCAGGTGGACAATTTCCTTTTCATTCTGTGCAGGTAGAATTAACATCATAGCCAAGGGCTGCACATCAAAGACAAGTAAAAGGAAAATAATGTATGATGTAAACTGATGCATTGGTCTGACAAAACTTATTTCAGATGTAACCTGTGACAGTCTGAGCCTTCAGACTTCATTCATCGTTTGTGGTCTCACTTTCATCCACATCTTCTGTGTACCTGCTCTCCATCTCCATTTGCCAAATTCTATTGTAGTGCTAAGGATTTCTCACTTCTTACGGGACTCAAATACATTTGGGTAACTGAGCCACAGTCAACACAAACTTTTCCCACTAATAAGAAGTGAAACTTCAAGGCACTGATTAATTTGCAACACTTAGTCTTTAACATGGCTTGGTAGGCCATGAAGAACATCTTCTGTGAATGTCCAAACATAGTTTCAGAATCACTTTTGTGTGTTCCTCTGTATGCCAAATAAAAGCATAGAAGAAACCCTACAAATTCTCTTTGTTTGAACACAAAGGCAGAAGACCCAGACCCAGGTTCTGTACTTTTCCTCTGATTTGAATGATTTTCAGGAGCAGCAGTTCCAAGCACCACTTCCATCCATGTCACTGATCACAAAGCAACCACTCATTTGGAACGATTTGATTAAGCAGAACAGAAAATGAGGGAATTAATTTCGCTAGGGATTGTATGAATATGAAGGTATGTTGTACACAGTATTTATCACCATCACAACATATTTGCTACATTCAGTTGAATGCCAAATGACATTGCCTCACCATAACTGCTATGTATTGAACATATTATTTGTGTGTACAAATACAGAGGCCATGCCTTCAGTTTCAGACACTACAGAGACATTAAGGCCATTAATTCAGTCCTTTTCCTCCTCCTGTAAAATAGAAGCCTACTAGACACTGATGTAATAAAAAATATCTGGTGCCATTTCATTTGTTACTTAAATGATCAATATAAATCTGTGATTCTTGAGCTTAGTTTGGGCTTGCCATGTCTTTACAGCAGAAAACTCATGCAGGTATGCAGGAGGGAGGACTTGAGGTTTTCATTTTAGCCTTTCATCTTTGCCATTCCTCTTCCTGCTGTCCCAAGAAGAAACCAGGCAGCCATAAATGTACCCAAAACCAGGGAACAGAATCACAGAATCACAGAATGATTAGGTTGGAAGATCATCAACTCCAACCCATGCCCTAACACCTCAACTAAACCATGGCACCAAGTGCCACATCCAGTCTTTTTTTAAACACATCCAGGCATGTTGACTCCACCACTTCCCCAGGCAGATCATTCCAGTACTTTATCACTCTTTCTGTAAAAAATTATTTCCTAGCATCCAACCTATATTTCCCTTAATATGTGCAGCTTAAGACTGTGTCCTCTCATTCTGTCAGTTGCTGCCTGGAGAAAGAGACCAACCCCCACCTGACAACAACCACCTTTCAGGGAGTTGTAGAGAGTGATAAGGTCACCTCTGAGCCTCCTTTTCTCCAGGCTAAACAACCCCAGACCCCTCAGTCGTTCCTCACAAGGTTTGTGCTCCAAGCCCCTCACCAGCCTCATTGCCTCCTCTGGATGCGCTCAAGGGTCTCAATGTCCTCCCTAAACTGAGGGGCCAGAACTGGACGCAGCACTCTAGATGTACAAAACAAAAAGAGTAGAAGTTAAGATCAAGATATATCTGTGAAATAAGAAGGACTCTGAGCTGGAAGGTCTCCCTGTGACAGCAGCTGACTCTTGAAGAGTGTAAGAGACCTTATCCAAAACCAGTTTGCTGTTGCCAATGAGAAGGTAAAGAAGACTCAATGGCTGGTGTCTTTTATGCTCTGTGTCCCATACAAGTGATCCTGATAGGCCCAGTTGGATGGACATGTATGGTTCTTGGTTCTTGGCAGTATCTCTGATTGAAACACGTTTCCAACATGATACATGTTTGGGAGTGAAATCCATTAGTTTTAAAATAAATAGAACTTTGCATTCCCATAAGGTCTCTTGTTGAGTTTGTGACATCCTATTCTGCTCTAATTAATCCTTATGCCTAACCTGATATTCCTGATAAAAATATTCTTGATTCTGAAAATAACTAGATATAAATGCCAGATTTTATTGTGCAAAAGGCAACATACATTTCTTCTTCCTGATAAACAGCACTAGTACATCAGCCAAAGCCTAAAGAATCTTTCCATGTCTAATACTTTTGTGGTAGTAGGAGAAATACAGTTCAGCAGCACCTACTGAAAGCAAATAAATTCAACTCATTAAAGTACAGCTATTTCAGGGGAATTCTTTGTTATGTGCAGATCACCACCTTGTTATGCACGTATCTTCCCACAGAACCACAAGCCTCTTCCAGAGAAAACAGGTACATACCAAGTACCTTAAAACTCATTTGTTGGAATCAACAGTTAGAGCGAGTGGAGCTGCCTACCATAGCAGAGAGAAAGTAGTTGTCCAAAGGACAATATTCATTTATTACCAATATAATTCTTCAACTAACAGTGTAGCATCCATTTCTGATTTCTATTGAGCACCAGTGATATTAATTGCTTCCTGTCGTAAAAGCAGAATTTTACTTCAGTGACAAGAAAGGTCAAATCCTGACTAGCAAAAGGGGCACAGCATAGTCATCATTTCAGAAACTAGGTTTACAGATTTCATTTCCCAAGTATCAGTTACTTAATTGTTGATATTTACAGTCATCTTGTTCTTTTGTTTCCTGGACCTAGTTAAAAACCAAATTTCCACATGGAAATGATTCCTAATGCGCAACCTAAAAATGTCATTGTATGCCTCTACAAAGTGTGCTGGAGTCTTCTGAGGAATGGTTTAACATAAAAGATAGGTGTCTGTTAATATTCCTAATAATTTCTAAATGTGTTCTGACAATATCCAGCTCTTGCAGAGCTGAATTGTTATCCATGGTGTACCTGAAGAGAGGAACGTCCATGACCAGCTGTAGTGGGCTCCAAACACTATTTGCCATCGATGGCTCTGTTGCTCTCAGTGTGGGACCTCTCACTGCCCCACCCTTAATGGACTTTGCTGCCTCTCTGTCAGTGCAGCAATGCTTGGGTTTTGACATGCCTCCAACAGGCAGGACTTAGTCCCACCTTTCAGGAATGTTTCCCCATGGCAATACATTGACTGAAATGCAGGAAGGAACATAGACCATGTCTTCAACAACAAGGAAGTTTTGTCACAGTGTCTGAAGAAATATGGATCCCAGAAAACACAATATAGCATGTTAGATAATAAAATAGTTGAATTGCCTTGTAGGACCACAGCTTGTGGAAAGCAAAGTAAAAGCAGAGTACAGAGAAATGGTGTATGCTCTTGTTAAGACATCCACCCAGTGAAGCCTACTTTGGTCTGTCTGAACTAAAAGGGACAGATTAGACTCTTTTTGGGCCTTTTCAACTCTATGAATCAATGATCTCGTTTCACTGCTTGAACAGATTTCACTAACTTTGGGTCAAGATACGGCCTAGCTCCCTAAGAAACCAAAAATATTTGGGTTTTATTATGATCTTTTAAATTTGAATGTTTCCATGTATTGTAGTCCTGAAAGTTAACCATTTCCTACCTTTCCAGTAAGTTAACCCTAATCTACATGCAGCTTAAGTATTACATTCAGAGAACAGAGCACGAGGTATTATTTGGAAGCATGTATAAAGCAAGTTGCCAACAGGTGGGAGAAAATAATAGGTTCATCCAATGTAGTGGTAAAATTGACATTATAGTGCTGGCTAACAAGGAAAAGAAAATTAATAAAATACTGTATCAATAAAAATATTTAATTGAATGTATAAAATGTCCAGAATTCTATAGTAGAGATATGCTTCTATTAAAATCTCAGATCAAGTAAACAGAGACTGAATTAAGATGTCTTCTTAGTTTTAGAAAAATGTTCTTCCATTTTCTTGAGGAACAAAAGAACAAAATTCAATTGAGAAGTAAGTTTATTTCTTACAAATACAGGCATCCAAGTATCACTGTACATCCAAAATCCAGACAAAATGAGAATTCTTAAAAATTCTATTTACATTCCATGTAACATAGGTTTGTCTGCACTGAGCTGAGACACACAATTAAGCCATCTCTTGCAGGAAATCCAGTCTTACCTGCAACCCACATGGTGATGTAGCACAAAGTCACGGTCTTTGTTTTGCATATAAAGTCATCAACCAAAAGGAAGGACATTTGAGTTATGGCAAAGTGCTACAAGGCACAAGCGCATGCTCAGAGGAGCCACTGAGAGAGCACAGAAGGCTTAACCAAGACCATATGATGCTGTACTGTAAGAAGATACTTCACTAATTTGGTTTGGATAGACATAAGAGGGTAGGTACATTTATCTATAAATGATATGTAGTCTTCAATTTATTGAACAGCAATAGCTCTACAATACAAACACATAGACATTTTCAGTGTCAAAGATGAGTAAAGCTCAGTCTGTGCTCCCTTGCTGCCACCCAAAGTCTGCAATTTTGGCAGGTGCTTTCACTCCTTCTGAAGATTAGATTTCCCTGAACAATAGATAGAAGATTTGTGTGTTGGCATTCACAGATCTTCAAGGTAAGACTTAAATAATTTGGTAGATCTATCTGATGCTACTACCTATGTTATGATGGGTTGCAGAAGGCCTTAAAACCCAGTGAAAATAATACATAATGACATAACAATAAAAATTTAGATATTAGGATAACACAGATTTTGCTGACTTACTGCAAGTCTGCATATAATAGAAATGGCACACACAAGTGTGTGGTCTGTTAACAACTTTAAACTCCTTTTTTCTGTTTCCTTTTTTATCTCAATGTGTATTATCTGAAGCAAACTTTTAGTAGCCAAATACAACTATTTTGTGTGAACTCTACCATTATGAGACACTATCTCAGAAAAAGGGAATCTAGATATTCAAGGCAGTTTCTGCTTTGAAGAGAGGAAACATAATTTTTTTTGTGAACTATGACAAGAATAAGTTTGTTCAATCACAAGCTAGGAATTCTTTTTCCTCATTTTAATGGCAAGGAAAGATGTACTAAGTCAATTAATGCCCCTCCACTCACAGGTGGTCATAAGCACAGGAGCAGCCACACTGGCCAGCTCAGAAATCCACCTTGCTCACTGGCCTCTGTCCAACTGTAACCATCAGTGGATGTTTCATGGAAAAATATTAGAAATAAAGAAAATTTAGAGTGTTTTTCCTGGGTTTGTTCTTTTGGTCTCTGAGAATTATTCAGCAGGGCCTTCCTGAGGTATGATTAGATCTGTACCATTATTTTCATTAGCTGTCAATGCGTGTCTTCATCTTTTCCTGCAGAAAGTAATTTTTGAAAGCACTCTGTCTTGATTGCTTAGAATTATCTATTACTTTTGTGTCATTTTGTCTTCCATGATCATCTGCTATTACTTTATGACCTTGCCTTTACACATTCACCCACGTTTAGTGGGATCCCATGGTCCTTCAGTTACAGAGGGTTTTTTTTTTATGACAGTCATGACTAAGTTCACAAAAAGATTATTTCAGAAAGAAGATTCCAATCTTTTCCTTTTATGAAAAATTACTGAAATATTTTCAAGAAGATCTATGCCATGCATGAGCAGGTTCTGAAATCCTGTTTTAAAATTATGTTTGCTTCTATAATAAAAATAAGGATAATAAAGGACAGAATGTAAATATGCTCAGACCACAGGATATTTAGGGCTCAGGTATTGGAATAAGATTCACACCCTTGAAGGGAGATGCATTTCCAAAAAGCTTGATATATTTGGTATAAAATCTATAGACGTAATGACCAAGCATGTTCACCTGACAAGCAGGTAAACTATTATATTTCAAAGTTTATCACTGCTATTGTCACTAGGTCATACACCTCAATAAATCAAAAAGAAACAAAAACCTCATTAATGTTATAGCTATGTCATCAGAACCAATTATTTTTTGCATTAGGGAGTCCTATGTGATTGATTTTAAAAGGCAGTTAAAAAGAAAACTGTTTTAGTCGACTGGATTAAAAACAAACAACAAGGCATTAAAGGAGTAACAGAACTGATGGATTAAAATTCACATAGGAAAGACAACAGTGAATTGCCTGGCATTTTTCAAAAGCTGGGATAAAAAGAATTCAGTTCAATCAACAAAAAACTGGCAAAAGGCAGGAATACAGACTCCCTCAGATTTATGCTTTATCTGCCAATTAGCATTAGCAGGCCTGATCTAGGTGTCTAGCCAGCTTGTGGTATCATAAAAAAACAACAAACCTTGAATGTGTTATCAGCACAGAATGTGTAATTACTTTAGGCATCAGCTGAAAATTACCATGTGATGAATTTGTAAATTTGTATATATTTATTGTAGAGATAAAATTGTTGGAGTAGATATAATCTATACTTTTGCTTAAAATCCTGGTTTCAACTATTTCAGTGCCAGCAAATTCTGTATTGAAAATAAACACTAGTAAAATGGTAATGGATTATGATACTGGAGCAACGTATAAATTTTTCTGGGCAACTGCTGTTCCTTGTCTGAGGAAAATGATCTTGAGTCACTGACAACACAGATGCTTATCCATGTGACTGGAAGGATGCAAAGCTAAACATGTTTACATGATTGCAAGATGGGATCACTTGTTAAAGTCAGCCTGATCTTTCAAGACTGCCATTTAGAGATCACAGACAATAGCACATAGAATATCTGCTGAATGATGTTAATATCGTAATTATTAAAGACATTACAATTAAACCCTAAATTATTCAAATGTGCAATTAAGAAAAACAACTTCTTTTCCTTCTGAAATGACTGAGATCTTATTTTTCAAAAAATAAACAAAGATTTGCCTATGCCAAGTGTTATTCAGCAGCAACTAAATGTATATGTACAAATGACCTGAGGGGAAAATAAAGCCTGCATTATACTCTATCTCAAATTTGATGATAAAAATTATCATTTCACTTTTCAGACCTTCTATATATGAATTGCTGAGTAGTACTGTTTCCATTTAATTCCCATTTACTTCTAGCTTCCCATCATCTCTCAAATGCCTTGTACTTCACAAGCTCTGTGAAAAGAAGACATCTTTTTTTGATTACTCAGCATAGTACTTAAGACAGTGAAGCCTTTTTTTTTCAGTGAAAACTCTCTATCATTCTTCCCTAACTAAATAACAATGTTCCTGTGGATTTGCAGGCATAATTTATGAAAGTTTTTGAAAATCTCCACTGGACTGATCTGAAATATGTACTGATCTGTTACCATTGACACATTTTATAAATATAAATATAAATATAAATATAAATAATATAAATACAGAGGAGAAGAATTTCCTCTTCAAGTTAAGGTTGCAGTTCCTCTTCAAGTTAAAGTTGGAGAAAATTCTCCAGTTTCCTGGTGAGGTGAAGCCAAGGCTGTTTGATACTAATCACCTAATAAAAGGAAGGGGCAGACATGTCAGGACAGGCAATAGCAGCATGATTGCAGGGTAGATCCAAATCACCAATCTGAAGCAAAGAAAATGTTGTCAAAAAACCCATGTTCATGCAAAATATTAGTGTGTTGGTAAGGGGATTTTTTTTATATGTAAAGGTTAAAAGGACCTGTTTTGTTAGCAGAGTCCTAATTGTTTCTAAAAGAATATCCAAGGGAAGAAGCAGAAAAAAACTGTGAGATATAAATACTTTTCACAGACATCATATTACCTTCAAAGAGGTAACTGCAACAAGTGCTCTTCAGGTCAAAGTTAATAAACTGGAAAATGAAGCTTATTTCAAGGCTATAGCAGCTGAAGATGTTTGCCTGCTTCTTCCCTCATCAATACTGTGTCTAGTAGCAAGGTTAAAGAAAATAAAAACCAGCAATGAACATGTTCAGTGAGGAAGCAGAAACAAATGAAAATGTGTTCAGTTCAACCTGGTGTAAATCCATACCTACCATGGATGTGACATGGCCTTCTGTACTATGTTGCAAGAAATATCACACACAATAATGAGGCTGGGATAAAAACAGTAACACTGAAGAAAAAAAAAATGTAGATAAATCCTATTCTTCATGCCAGCAATTTTTTGTAGATTTGTCTTCTTTACCTTGGTTTTACTTCTTTAGAGGAAAACCAGGTAGATAAGGCTGAAAATTTACTTATAGAAGCAGGAGCTGATTTGCCTCACGACTAGAGGCAAAGCAGGAGTGGAAACAGCACTGGAGCTGCAGACAAGCAGAAGGTGACCGATCAAAACAGCTTGTCTGAGTCTGAGCAGTATCCAGTAGCTCTCGGGCTTGTTAGACTCCAAGAAGCGAAGGGGGAAAAAAGTGTGGTAGCACTGCAAGCAAAGCAGATGGAGCACCATGCTGTTCTTTTCTTGTATTTCTCTGTGTCTTCAGCTTTTGGTTGACTGCTTGCAGGATGAGCCTGCTTGGCTCAGGGAAGCAGGAATAAAGCAGATCTCTCAGAAGCACTGACCTGCTACTCAGGGCTGACTTGCAGGAGCAAGCTGCTCGTAGTCCCCTCCACTGTAAGAGCTTTACTTGAGGAGTCCAGGTGAGAAGACCTGTTACTGTAGGTCTCTGCAGAAAGATATTTACTTTCTGTATGGAATTGAAAGCACTTTCATGAAGTGCCTAAAGTTACATTAGGTGATTCTGGGCTCATAATTAAAGAAATAATGGTTATCAGTGGTGATCTAGTACTGTGGCTTTTCTTTGTCTTTGCCACATCAAAGGTGTGTCTTTCCATTATGGAAGGAAATGCCAAAAAAACACCATCCTGGTAGAAGAAAGTCATCATATACATGAACACCAGATCTGGAGTAATGGTTCCATCTTAGGTGATGAAAAGTGAAAACTGCTCCATGATTTCTTTCATATGGCATACTGCACCTTATCTAACATATGCACTTCCCATTGAAGACCCAGATGGCAAATACCTCCCAGAGTGTGAAGCCAGCTTGTCCTCCCAGCCCTGAGGGCACACTGCTGTGGGATCCTTGTTTGTGCCATGAAGCCTGTGGCACTAATAACTTTTTCTCTACTGGTTGGTCTGTAGCTGTAAATGCCCACACTATCTCCTATACCTTTTTGGATGCTATAAAAATATCCCCTACCCATAAACCCAAATGTCCAATTTTTTTCTAACCATTTGTCACAGACAGCTATAAATTTTTCAACAAAGCTGCAGAGATTAAACAAATGATTATCTGCTTAGCATTCTTGTGACTGCAGCCAGTAAATCTATTTCATCATTACAGTGTTACAAAAACAAATATCCTCTATGGTATTTGTAGTTGCCAAAAATAAACAGAAGAGAATGATACACTGCTTCTGTGAGACTGACACCTAAGCTGTTTGTGGGAAGATAGCCCAAACAGGATGTGCCGATAAAGACTGATACACCTGCATGTACCAATAATTAGACCTCAGTCTGTATTTTCTCAAATATTCTATATAGCAGTATTTCTGGTATATTATGCTTTCTCTTCTAAGCTTCAGAAAGTGGCTTGAATCATCCAGTGTTTGGTTCATCCTGAATTTAAAAATTAGCAATCAGAAACTTAGAAAGCAAAGACAAATATAAGTAAATAGAAATATTGAATGGCAAACAGATCAAATATTTGACTGATTACATTATGTCATTCCATATTTAATGCAATAAAATCTAATTTTTTGTAGTCCTGTACAGCTGTCAATTTTTTTACTTACTTGTAGGAGTCACCATTTCAGTTGTGCAGTTCCAAAATTCATTTATATATTTTTTATCTAATCTGATCATTCTAATACAAATATGCACAAATAAAATAAATCACATGCTATTTATCATAAAGCTTACACACACAGTTTCCTTCCTTCATACCTATTCATAAAAACACATACATACACAGTGTGTATGTACACATTTCTAGGGACAGAAGGGCAGCTACAGAGCTTCAACCACTCCATCCACTTGGGATCCTGAAGTTTCTCCTCCTCAAATGGCCCACACTGCCAACAGGAGTTTAGGTTAAATGCATACAAGGTGGTTTGTTTTCATAATTGCATCCTGGTTTTCCCCCATCATCCATATACGACTTTTTCCTACTTAAGGATTCTTCTTAAACCATTAGTGCACAAATCAACTGTGGAACAAAAATTTACATTTTTAAAGTAAAATAAATTTATGTGAGGCATTAACAGATAAAGGTAGTGAATTGATACATTTCTCTAGCCAATATGTATTTTTTAAAGCATAGTGGACATAATTTACTTCAGAGTGGAAAAGGAAGCACTAATTATATCATTAAGCAGTCTCTGCCTCTTAGTCTTGGTTCTTTCTAACCACAGATTACATCTTTCTCCTCCCTTCCTCTTCTCTGATGAGAAGGGGTCTTATAAAAGAGTAGCAGGACACAGTAGCAGGACCCTAAAAAATTAAAGGGTTCAACTTAAAAGCAATGAAAATCTTTGTAACACAACACAAAGTCAAATAATGAGGCAGAACCCAATTTTGTATTGTTTGTTGTTTGGATTTTTTTCAAGAGTGAAAATGTACTGCAAGGATTAGAAAAACTGTAGCTGCTGCAAGTTCAGCTGGAAAGCGGTAACTAAATGAAAGGTTCTGCTCCATCCCAAAAAGGCAGCAGAAACTATTCCAGGACACACAAGTGGCAGTCTCCTAAACCTTCTGCTTTACAGGTTAATAATTTATAACCTCCCGGGTTTAGCTACTTTTGGAAAACACTGGATTTAAATACGATTTTTTTTTCCACTCTTGCACACAAGGAGCCGCCCAGCGCTACTGGCGGTGCCGCGGACACGGGAGCCGGCCGGCCGCTGCCAGCCCCCGGCGGCTCCTGCGGGTGTCAGGAGCCGGGATCCCTGTCTGCGCGCCGGGCCGCAGCAAAACAAAACACCACGTCTTTTGGCAAACCTTGTTTCTCCTGCAAGGAGGAATTTTTCTGTAATGATAGGGGTTTTTCTGGGAGACACTGAGCTCTTTGTTGGTTTTGCATCTCAGCGCCGCTCACAGAGCCGCGGCCTCGGAGGGAAACGCGGCAGCGACGCTCATCAGGACATGCCTCTGGCCCGTGGGCTGCTCCTGAATGCTCCTTTCCCCACGGAGTGAAGCTCTGTATGAAATACATGAGCAAAGCTTTCATTCCTGTGGTTATTAAAGATATTACACAGTCTTTCACAAGATGAAACATGCTCCTTGTCCTGATCAAATTCAGAGAGATGTAATTTATCTACCATCTTCTTTTGACTGGATAAAATGTTCATGCCCTCCTACCCACTGTTAAATGAGGCTGGTTTCCTCCTAATGATGACAGAGTCATACCTGTAAATAATTTCATGTCTCCAGTCATTCTTCACAATGAAAAAAATATACACATAATTTTCAATCTCTCAGGTCTACTAATATGATTTTATTTTGCCTACTTCCATGAATAAATCTTTCAATACTGAGGTATTTGGGGCAGAGGAAGTTACTTTTCTTAATTAAGTCATTTAAACTATATATAAATCTGTAGCAATCTGTAAAAACATGTCATTATATTCCCAAAGAACAAACAGAAATCATAACAAGCAATTGCTGTATTTACTAGCAAGGCACAAGGGCAATATAAACTGTAAAAAAGTCACTCAAAGACTCCCATGGTTTGGCTCTACCAAATTTTAAAAGCTAGTCCCCAGAGAAAAACCCTGAGGAATAAAATTAATTTGTAAGTAAACAGCACATCCAGAGGTGAGGATGGTTATGTGCTTAGTCTCCAGCGTTTTCTGTACCCCTCTGTGACAAATCTGCCACTTTCTGCACTAATTTCTTTTACAATTTCTCTGACTCTTTAGCACCCCTGCTGAAGATTCCCACACAAAATATTGTTTCTACAAGTGAGCCACTGTTGTATCAGTTTGCTGCAGTTATATATCAATGACAACTGATACCACAATAATTGTCTTCATTTTAAGTCTATTAAAAATCCTCTTGATCTTGTATTATTTCCAATTTATTGCATAAATTCTAGGACTTGTGCAGAAATAAAAATAACAATAACTTTAGCTGGAATTGAATGTCTCCATTCTCTATTTTCTAAGTGGCAGACTCCTCTCTGTACTCTTCCCTTGGTAAGTAATGTTTCTCCCAGAAAACAAAATCCAAGTCTGCTTAGAATTATTTTTGACTAGTGATGATAAGTTGTTTTTATTATGGTGTAGCCCTTATATCTAAAACAAGCAATGACTTATATTGTATGTGCATCTATACAAGGATTACATATAAAATATCCATGAAAATGGGGCTATAATAAGCCTGTGCTGTGCACCAGCATATTTAAATTGAAAAACAAGGCCAAATAATTCACAGTTTCCCTTGCAAATATCTTAAACAGCTTGCTTCAATAGGTTTTCTTCCCTGGGGGAGAGGAAAGGAGCACAGCTATAGGAAATAATGGCTGAACAACCTCAGTTTTGTTGACAATTCAACTGCTCTGTGAGAGTTGATGGAAAAGGTCAACCATAAAAGCAGAGAGGAGTGAAAATTAATTAGGATAAAATAAAGCTTCCAGAGATCCTCCACCATAGGGGGAAGGAGCTATCATCAAACAAGTGCAGACTGTTATCATGCAAGCCCACATTTTGTAGCCTGTGTCATGCCAGACCCAAATCCTGGAGCACAGAAATCCCTTCAGGTCTCTATCCTGGCTGCTCCTCAGATCTGAAGCAGCCTGGGGTGGACGCTCAAAGAGAAGAGCAGCACTTTCATTAGGTTTATTATTAATGTAAACAAATAATCCAGACTAAAGAATGCATATATGTGGGAAGGGTGGAAAAGCTGAGCAGAAAGTGGAGATTTTACCAGAGAGAGAATATTTTTGGTAGATAAGGAGATAAACTGGGTCAAACAACTGGGAAGTTGAGTTCACAGGTTGGGTTATAAGGGAACAGTTACAGAACAGTAGGTAGAGTTTTGTAATCACTGTCACAAGGTTTAAGAGCTGGAAGAGAAAAGGAGACAACAGGGAGTGGATTTCTGGGATGTAGTCAATGGGTGACATTGTCCTTCTGCTGCACGTGCCAGAGCAAACCTGTGCTCCCGCTCACAGCTGAGGGCAAAATCCAAAGAAAACAGCAAGGTACCTAAAGTGCAACTCATGCACAATTTAGATGCCTACGTAGAGGACAGAGAGCCAAAAAAAACTTCATCTAACTTGTTTAGGCACCTGAGAGGCTGTAGGCACTGAAGATTTGCTTTAAATCTCTAAGCTCTGCTACCGTGTACCCAGAGGCAGCGTCGCCTTGGCTGAGCTGCCCGAAAATGATGGGGAGTCACAGCCTGGGTGTCCCTGGACTGCAGGTACCGTTCCCTGGCCTCCTGCAGCTAAAGCTCATCCCCTGCCTCTACGGCCTTGCTGCCATTCCCGTGACACTGGGATCCACCTGCTGAGCGACCATCCTGTGGCAGTGGTTCTGTGGTGCCAGTCACTGCCTGACTGGAGGAAAGTGTGGCTCACACCCCAACATTCCAGGCCCAGGAGAAGCCACATCAGGGAGGAGCTGGAGAGGGATTTCCGGCTGCAGCTAGGGTCCACCATAAACTAAATGTTTCAGACATGTATTCAGGAGGAAGCAAGAAGAAGGGAACCTAGTCCTGCTGCATAACTGCAACTCTTATGTCTCTGTCTCTAACACTGCCTGTGCTCTTAGCTCTGGAGAACTATGGCACAAAAAGCAAGTTAAAACTCAACATAGATCTTCCACATCTTTTCTGGTTTTTTTTTTTTTTGTAATAACCATATACACAACAGAGAACTTCTACTCTTCGTCTGTGGGTTGGGAGAGGTTTTATTAAAGTGGCCAAAACTACAGTGCCTTTTTCCTGAATTCCACAGAGCTGCGTGGTCTGGGAGCACAGCTCATAGGATGCCCCTCAGGGGAGCACAGCAGAGGAACACTTACTTTATGAATTATAAATGGCCCAAGGCAGAAAAGCAGTTACCTACGTGTTTAGTTCAGCCAAGAGGAAGGAACCTCTGGGCAAAAACTGCAACAGAAATTAAGGAAGCTAAAGAAGTTTTCTGCTGCAACTTAAAATGTCTCTAATTTTCAGAAAGGTGGAGAGGTTAGGTGGGTTGCTGTAGGTGGGATTGCACTCACAGTGAGATGTAAGTCCCTATAAAAATGCCAAATTCTTCCTGACCTCAATGTTATACAACTCCGTCTTTTTGGATCTTGCTGTCTAAGGCTTCTTCCTTAAGATACAGAATTCTGAGGGAGGCAAGCAGAAAGTTTCTCGCATCTTAAAGGCATGACAGAGCCTGTTACTTTTCAGACCATTATACTTTGGAAAGTGTGAAGCAAGGAAAGCAAAGAAAGTTAAAAAAATTATCCAAGAAATGAAAAAATTCCATACAGTCAAGCATGTCCTGGCTCCACCACTCAGCTCCCACCTCGTCAAAAGAAGGGGGATTCATGGAGTCAAATGATACGGAAATATAGGAGAAAATGTAATTTTTTCCTGATGATTTTTTTTAATCATTAGAGATGGAAAAGCTGCCTAACGTCACGTATTAACTCCAAAAGCTGACAAATTAGGAAGCAGTTCTTCCTTATTGCTTTACACAGTGACCACGTTGACTGACTCGCTTTGTCTGTCCAAAACTGCAACCGCTGCCTGGTTTTTGCATTAGGATCAGAGAAGCTCCAGTTTTCCTTGTTGGTATCACAACAGAGGGCAGACTGCTCACTGCCAGCCCAGTGCAGCAACACTCTGCTGCTGGTAAACCGCAACACATTTCAAGTAAAAACCCAACCCTTTGCTCTGCGTCTTTGCTGCACAGACCTGCATGGAGAACAGGGCTGGCATGGAATGGAACTTGAGATGTCTGCAACACAACAGAGCTACTGGCACAGTTTTAGCACCATTTAATGGTACCTTATCTATTATTTATTTACATATACACATATACACAGACATGTCTGGTAAAAGTAGTTGCCATAGAAATATGTAGTCAGGGTGGAAAAGACTACGCCCTAAAGTGGGCTGAACATGGCTGTTCAATTCTAGGGAATTGGCTATGCATGAAGTTATGGGAAAATGTACCTCACTCTTGGCTCAGCTTGTGCTATGACTGAAGCTTTTATTGACACAGTCTGAGTTCAGATACATCACTGAGTTTCCACACAGGTCACTCCCTTGATCAGCTAATTGATTTTTAGATCTGTCCTTAGGTAATTATTTCTGAGAAAGCAGGGATATAGGGCAGGTTTAGGATGCCAGCAGCTGCCTAGGGCTGCTGCTGGCCCAGTGGCTGTGCTCTGCTGTGAAACTATCCCTTGATGCTACCTGAACCGTCTCCCGGCTGCAGAGGGAGAGAGAAGAGAGGCTGGCTGCTTTCCTCTTCCTATCTTTCTTCCAGCTGGTGATGTCTCTCACTTTCCCAAAATAAAAAAACCTCCTTTTCTTTCCTCCAGCTGCTCTCCAAGGGAAAAGAAAAGGGAAAACTTGTAGCTGCTGGGGCAGTGGCCAAGCCAGAGTTGAAGTGAAGCCAGGAGAAGGGACCCGCATCCCAGGTTTCCTCCTTGGCCACTACACCATTGCTATATGGCACAAGGGCCCAAGGGATAGGTTTCAGTCTCTCCCTCTGCATACAGGACCACATCAGCTTGGATGCAGGGAGTTCAGGGCATTAGTGTGCAAGTGGAGACATTAATCCAATTTGAATTTCATAAATTAACATCACCCCTAATCCCACTAGCCTTCTTCAACTCCTCAGGCTCTCACTGGATGCTTCATCTCCCAGAACACACATTTGGTCTCCCCCAGAATTTATATTCCTGAGGAAAAGATACAATTTGGCCTCTGAGCCAGCTTTGGCATGGAACTTGAAATATTTCATCAGAGAAAAAAAAGAAAACACCAGATTTTTTTCGTCTTTTTTGAGATTTTATAAATGATCCTGTGACTTGTATAATAATGACAGTGTCTACAGTGGAGAAAGGGACCATTTGATTCCATATTTATAGTTGTAATTACCAAATATTTTCACTTCCCTTTGGTTTTTAAGTTTCCATGAAAGCCATTTATTACCTTGTATATCCTTTTTAATATCTCATCTTCCAATTGTTCTCTACAGAATAAAAACCAATGATTGACAATGCTCAATTTGTTGTAATATAAATTTTATTGGAGTAGTATGTATATTATAATCCATTTCATTTCAAGATCATCTGTGCCACCTGTTTTTGGTGGTTAGTTTTACTCTGAAATATTTGTTTGATGTCAATAAGATTTCAGTGTGTAATCAAGCTGTACCATTCCAAGACATGTTGACTGTGCACTACCATCACCAAGTACCCCCCATACCCAACCCTACAGTTCACCATACTCTCTGTAGAAAGAAAAAAATAATTACTCTTGTGGGGCCTCTTACGTCAAGAAATTGGCTTATTTTATGATTTTTTTCCATCAAATGAAACAGACTGCTGAGGCCAGCAGCTTTCTTTCTATGAAAGAGAGATGCTACCATTTTTGAATCTACTTCTTCAAACCACTATGTTTTAGTAGCCATTTCTTATCCGTTGTGGTAAGATTTGCATCCTACTCCTCTCCTCACAGTTTTCCAGTGAGCAGCCAGCTTCCTACTTGATCTCTGAGACATCATACAGCAGGCTGCTCTCCCTCTGCCCTTGGACTCCTCAAACATATTTTTCTGGACAAAGCACTCCATGTATCTCACATTCTTCAGCACTGTGACCTCTTAGCCAAGCCTGTACTAACCAGTGTTTTTAATTCAGTTTGAAACTAGAATACTCAGGTATTACATGGGTTTTCATGTGTGACTCAACTTAATTGATTGTCAATTACTTCCTTTTGGCTAATATGCTTATAAATGAAAGTTGAGACAGTCTATAAATGCTCATTCCATGAGGCAAACACTTGTGAGTTATTTCAGTGCACAAGTGAAGGTAAACCACAAATGTCTGACTGCTGCAACACATCTTGGAATGTTTAGATTATCTTTTACAATTTCAAATGTCTTCAACTCTACTAGCTAATTGGCAAACAACTAATAAACACAAGTTACAACAGGAGAGCAAATTCTAGTCTAGACATATCTGTAATAGAAGACTGAGGTCAGACTGTTTTCAAGTTTTGAACAAGCTCAGAAGAGTTTCCCTACTAAATGACATTAAAATAAATGTGTTGATTTTGGCATATTTATTTATTTAAGAAACAATCAAACAAACAAATAAATTAATGGGAAAACATACCAAGAAGCTCACAGCCTGTGCTTGTTGTCTGGGCTTTCAGGAATTTCATTTTTTAATAACTCTGCTGTCCTTTTGAATGCAGCATGATCAGGATGATGTGAAGTGTTACCCCTACAGATGCCTGGCTAGAATATGAAAGTCTCATGGGTCGAGATAAGGGCAGGGAGGGATCACTACCAGTTAACCTCACAGCCAAATACATTCAACTTGAGGAAATTAATTTAATGCCGAACAAATCAGAATGGGGTAATGAAAAATAAATATTAAATCTTAAACCAAGTTCTCCTCACAACTCCTTTTTTCCCAAGCTCAACTTCCTTTCCAAGTCCTCTACTGGGGGTACAGGGAATAGGGTATGTGGCCAATTCATCACTCATGTCTGCTGCTCCTTCCTTCTCAGTGGAAAGGCTCCTCACACCCATCTCCTGCTCCAATGTGGGGTGGCTCCCACAGGAGACAGTCCTCCATGGACTTCTCCAACATGAGTCTTTCCCATGGACTGCAATCCTGCATGGACTGCTCCAGCACAGGTGCCTTCCACAGGGCACAGCAGGCTGCTCCAGAGGCCTCTCTGCTCCTCACAGGGTCACAAGTCCTGCCAGCAAACCTGTTTTCCAGTGTGGGCTTCTCTCTCCATGGGCCCACAGTTCTGCCAAGAGCCTGCTCCATGCAGAGCTGTGCACAGTATCACAGCCTCCTTGGGCATCCACCTGCTCCAGCACGGGCTCCTCCCTGGGCTGCAGGTGCATCTCTGCATCCCTGTGATCCTCCCTGGGCTGCAGGGGCACGGCTGCCTCACCATGGGCTGCACCAAGGGCTGCAGGGGAATCTCTGCTACAGCAGCTGGAGCACCTCCTGCCTCTCCTTCCTCACTCACCTGGGTGTCTGCAGAGATGTTTCTCTCATGTGTTCTCACTCCTCTCTTTCACTGCAGTTGTTCCTGTGCAGTATTTTTCCCACTCTTAAACACTTTATCCCAGAGGTTATCACAGTGGCTGATGGAGTCAGCCTTGGCCACTGTGTCTCTCTTTGAGCCAGCTGGCACTGGCTCTGTCGGACATGAGGAAAGCTTCTGGCAGCTTCTCAGTGAAGCCCCTCATGCTGGTTTCAGCTGGTGTAGAGTTAATTTGGCTGCTATGGGACTGTGTTTTGGATTTGTGCTGAACACAAAGTTGACAATATAGAGATGCTTTTGTTATTGCTGAGCAGGGCCAAGGCCTTTTCTGCTTTTCATACAGCCACAGTGGGGAGGAAACTGGAGGTGCTTGGGAGGTTGGGAGGAGACACCGCCAGGACAGGTGATCCAAACTAATTAAAGGGATATTCCAAACCATATGATATCATGCTCAAGACATAAAGTGAGGGGAAGAAACAGGAAGAGGGGGACACTTGGAATGATGGTGTTTGTCTTACCAAGTCACTGCTGCATGTGATGAGGCCCTGCTCTCCTGGAGATGGCTGAACACTTGCCTGACAGTGGGAAGCAGTGAATTAATTCCTTCTTTTACTTTACTTGTGTGCTCAGCTTTTGCTTCCCTATTTTTTCCCTGTCTTTATCTCAACCCATGAGTGTTCCGGCTTTTGCCCTTCTGATTTTCTCCCCACTCCTGCTGGTGGGGGTGTGAGTGAGTCTGAGGCTTGGCTGCTGGCTGGGGTCAAACCATGACACCTGTGAAGCCTCCCAGCTGCCCAGACCTTGTCAGTCAATCCCAACACAAGTTCCTATACAAAATGTCACTTTTTCCTCTAATTCAGGTGTGCAACTGCAACTGAGATAAACATCGATAAGGAGCAAAGAATCTATGGGCTCTGATTCTTGCTCACCAGAAGAAACCAGGCCATCATGATAGACACAGGCAGCCAACCCATTCTATCTATTTGAAGCATGCAAAAACTGGAGATAGAGTTCTATGTGATAGCCAGGCATCTTGCTTGCAAGAAGCATCAGCTTCTTCCCTGCTGGAGAGGTGTAGGCCCTTATCTCCTGGCAATATGCATTAGCATAGATTATATGGGGGTCAAGACAGTCAGGTAGAAATTAAGGGTGAGTGAGGAAAGGTAGCAGCAAGCTGGAGACAGCTGTGTGGTGTTGGTGGAGAGCAGGGGGGAGAGGGTTGGTCACCATTCTGATCTCTGTCTACTTTATCCAGTAACTGTTTAATGACCACAGTGAGCATGATTAATGCAAGCACAGTGCCAAGCTGCTCAGGTCTGTCAAGATAAGAGCAGTTCTTACCATCTGGGGACCTATAAAGTCAGAATCAAGGCAATCCTGGTGCTTCAGTCCTTCAGTGTCAGGCAACACTATTTCCAGACTTAGCCTCTCAGAAACAGACCCCTAAAATTTTGCCAGTGTGCCCCTGAGGGTTTGTGAAGGAGCTAGTCCTTGTCTTCCTGTATTTTCCCAACTGTCCTGGTCATTGCAGAGCAGCTCAGTTCTCTGTATGGAAGAAACTGCATGAATAGCATTATCAGAGAGGTTCTTGTCTCAGCTCGTATTCAAAGCCCACTTGTCGGTTTTTAGTTTGTTTGTTTGTTCACTTGTTTGGTCTCAGACTTTTGAATATGATTGATAATTAACTTCTTTTCCTTACCACATTCCTCTATACTCTCTGACATTTCCACAATGGATTACTCATATGTAGGTATAAGCCAGATAGTTTAGAAAAAAAAACTTGTCATCATCTCTGTTAAGCAACATAACATCATATTTGACAAACCCTCTGACTCAAGGGTTTTGCACTGATCACTTTTAAATAAGTGTACATGAGACAGTACTCAAGTGACTGAAATAGATCCTTACTGTTGCCATTCCTTTACCAGGGTGTGAAAACAGGAAAGAGATATCCAACAGTTTGTCACATTTTACATTTAATTTGTCTCATACCACATCTCCTTGCAGTTCTGTACATCGCGTACACAAATCAGTACATGGAGATTGATTTCTCTGGTATCAAGGCTGGGCTATTATTAGCTGAGTTTCTGAACGTCATTGCTAACAAGATAGAGCAAGTATTTGCTTGCTGCATCACAACAGAGATCCCATCTTTCATCCCTTGTTCTTTCCTTTGATAATAGTCCCAGCCTTCGAGCTTCCACAGGTTGTAATCTGAATCATTTCAGGCCTGAGATTTATGTTCATTTGACTCTAAGTATTTTCTTCCTTAGGAAGACTTCAGCTCCTCCAGTCCCACTGGGAGATGATCTGCATCTCATGACAGTATGTGAATTTATGTAGAACATCATCAACACTCTCTGAGGACAGGAGCTCTGGCGTGCTCGGTTCTGAGAGACCTCTTCTTCTGACCAAATTCCCATAGTCTTCCTCATATAGAGGATTGCCTTCAGAAGATTCATTAGTAAATATGCTGGTTTTGTTGGGATAGGATTAATTTTCTTTAGAGTAGCAGGTATGGGGCTGTGTTTTGAATTGGTGCTGGAAATAATGTTGATAAGGTAGAGATATTTTCATTATTGGTGAGCAGTGCTCACATAGAGCCAAAGTCTTTGCTGCCTCTCGTCCCACCCCACCACCGGGATGCACAAGCAGTTGGGAGGGGACACAGACAGGATAGCAGATCCCAGCTCACCCAAGGGATATTCCCTAGCATGTAGCATCACACTCAGCACATAAAGCTCAGACAGACCAGGAGGTTCCACACCGCAAAACAAATGAGTGATGTGGTTTGTGAAGGCATTAAACAGGCTAGGACAGGTAAAAAGGGCAGTTTCTCTACAGACTTAATAGCCAGAGAACAGGATTTCCAGACCCACTGGACATTTCCCTGGGCATTAGGTTATGCTGTAACTTTGTCACCAAGGCAGCCCTGTGGCAGAACTGCTGTGGTTATGACACTTCCCTATAACCGTGCAGGCCACAGCACTTTCAAAATATATTAAATAGTGCTTGCTTGTTTTTGCTAGATCTAACTGACTTCTGTGTCTGAGTCTCATTGTCAAGCCAGATGGAGCTCTGTGCCTGGTTCTTAAAAGTTTACAGTTGTTGAACTTTGGGAAGCCAGGAAGACTCAGGAAAGAGCAGACATTCCAAGCGTAAGCCTACATGGTACAACTTATCAAGCTGACTAATTAATCAGTCCAGATATAGCCCAAGCATTCTATCCAGGTCCTGGGCATAACTGAAACCCTTCCAGCCTCCTGCAGGCTCCATTAGCTAACACCGGCATCAAGATCCCAGAGCAGTTAGCTTGATGCAGCTCAAAGAGCTGTGCTCTGTGCTTTCCCCAGCGCAGGCAGACAGTGCCAGTGTGCCCACACACCAAACTTTCCTAAGCATTGGCAGGACAAGGCAGGAGCCTCAGAAACAGCTAAACTAGCTGTGCTGTCAGAAGTGGAATGGCTAAATTTGTAAGGCTATTACTGGTACTGGTATGCCCTACATCCCTCCACTTGCCAGTGTCTAATGCTATGAAGATATTCCAAGGACTCTACAGTTGCTAAACCACTAAGACTTCCAGTCATCTTGTTACTGTAGGGAGAAATTCCCACATTCCTGAAAATATTAGGACTTTATTAAGTTAAGGATGCAATTCAGTTAATATACATAGGTGTCAAATCCCAGCATTTGAGATATTCTGAAGTGGACACTGGACCTCCAAAAAGAAGGCTGTGGGACTAAGACATGACAGCTTCACATGCATAACTTGGATACTGTGGAGTCTTTCAAATGGCATTACATTCAGAGAGCTGAATCATCCTACAGATGATCATGGCTAAGAATGGAAAATGTGTGTAGCCACTCACTCCAAAGTCCCCCACTGATGCTCTTTTGGCTGGACCAGACTTCCCCAAAGGCTTGATTATGCCACCTCCCAAGCCTCTGAGCTTTCTGGATGATTCACATTGGACCATGAGACTGGGAATGAACAACAGATCACATGATGGAAATACTTCTGCATATACAGTCATGGCATGCCCTCACATGCATGCGCTCATGAGCTGAGGGAGTGGCTGTGCCTTTGACTCTGCTGGAAGATGGTGCTTTCCTTGCAAAGACCCTGCAAGCTTTATCTAGTTTTCATTGCAAAGTCATATTTCTTCTCCTCTTCCTTGGCACCTGCCACCTAAGAAACTGGTCAGCAGATCAGGCCAACTCACTGGACCTGCACAAGTCCCAATCCAGAAGGGAGAGCCCAGCATGGTGGTGGGTGTATGAATGCTGTCAGGCAGAGCAGGAGTGAGTCTGGTGTAACAGAGAGGTCTGATCCTACCTACTGTACCAGTTCTTACCAGTTCCATCTCTACTGAGCAAATTCTTAAACACTGAGAATCTGAGATTAAATGTGCAATTTATTAGCAGAAATGTCAGTGTATACCTACACATTTGACTGCTTTTTTCTACTCATAGAAAAATGTTTGCTTCCAAAAATGGCTTTTAATTGCACATCAAGCATAATTCAATCCTGAGCCCACAGATCACACTGCAAGTCCAGCAAGAACCTGAGAGCCCTTCTCTTCTAAGAGGAGTGATTTGGATTTATAGAAACTAAATACGTTATTATCAAACTGAAGGTTAATATGGCAACACAGTAGCAGGAATGGCAGTTGCTGTGCACATCCCTTTCCCTTGCCAGGTTGTTAATTTCTATAGGCATTATGAATGAGCTCCATAAAAGAAAAATAGGCCCAATTATGATACAAACATTTTCCCTTTGTGGCTGTCCATCACCATCCTCCTCTCGCTACTGCTGGACTGAGAAGAATTTATTCCCTGTATTTACATAGTGATATACTTTTTCACTATCACTTTTGAAAATAGAAAGTGACTGTGATGATTCATACTGTGCATTTTAGTAGTAACACTGCAATAGAAGTTGCTAGATTGTCAAGCTGTCTTCAAGAAGAAATTGTCACTTTGGCTGATTGCTTAGCTGCTAAAACAAGTATCGTTTTGAAAGTTGTCAGGCCAACACAGAATGGGAGCCTGGCACCCATAAATGGTATTTATGTTTGATAACATTCATTTCAGCTACAGCACCTCCCTGCATGGGGAGCGCGATCTCATTAACATTGACTTTGACTTTCTCCACTAAATGAATGACTACTCATTCTTTAAGGACAAAACTCACATTACCCTGGGCAGAGACCAATTAAATGGAATTCCTGTAAGTGTCCATATATAGAAGACAAAAGGGATGCAGTTTTCATTGTTTTCTTCCCTGCCCCTGAACATAACCTGGATTCAAACTTGTTTAGTTTCTATGCATTACTGTATTGGTGATCACTTTACATGAGGAAAATCAGAGAGCTTTTTGAAAGTATTTTACAATACATATCTATTCTTACTAGTCTTTTGCATGTCAAAAACTACAGATGCAAAAGATATATGAAGGAATGGCATCTTCTTCACACTCTTATCAATTAATGCTGTTGGACATATATGACTTGGCAACACTCACCAGAACTAGTGGAAGTTGTGAGAGTGTATTAAGTCACACACAGTGTGGACTGGGAAGGACAAGGATGTTCCATTTTGATAAGGCAGTTCCCCCAGAACTTAGCTCAAAGCATACTGAGAAGCCAAATGGGAAGCTTTTCTTTTCCTTGAACACTGAAGTAGTCTTAGACAAAAGTTTGGGAGGAAAACAAAGTTTTGCCAAAAAGAGTCGTTTTCTGAAACTGAATGATCTAAAAGTTTCAGAAGATCAAAACTAGACTTGAAGTCACCTGGAATCCAGCAGGCAGGCCTGGGAACCCACAACTATAAAACCTATGGCAACCAACCATGCCAAGCCTTTCCAAAGACTTGTGGAGTTATAAAAACTCCAAAAAAAAAAAAAAAAAAAAAAAAAAAAAAAAAAAAAAAAAAAAAAAGAAAGAGCCCAGTTCCCATAGAGCATCCACAATAGCAGGACTTACAGCCTAAAAGTCCTGATACAGATTCTCAACGAACATTATTCCAGGATAGTTATGCCATGATGGCAGAAAACAGAAACTGGTTTTCCCCATTACTTATAGGTTTTGGTGTGGAGCAGAACCTAGAAACATCAGGCCTCTTCAAGGACTCATCTTTTAGTTGATCTTGCAAAAGACACTAGAGTACATCTGCTGAGAATTTGGACCTCAAACAGTACCCAAAACACGCCCCCTGACAGGCCTCTATGGTTAAATCCACTCCTGTTTAGGGAGCACAGACTGCTGTGCTTCCAGGAGAGGAGGTTTTATCTCCAGAGCCATCAGCTGGGACTCTCAGGCTCGAAGGTGCTGAGCCAAGAGCCTGCTGAGTTAGCCTCTTCCTCAGCCCGTTGCCACACGCAAATATCTCAGCCTGCAAAGCTCCTTCTGGTGCAGGTCAGGGATCGCAGGCACAGGCAGCATACATAACACACACACAGAGCGAAGTCAGTGCATAATGAGTTCAATTCACACACAATCAGCAGCCTTGTGAAAACAACAGGCTAATTACATGGAAGAAACAGAGGAGATTATAGAACAGCAAAGGAACTAAGAGCAAAACCATTGTACATACAAAATGAAACCACAGTTCCAAATAATATTTAACCATCCAAACCTCTTTCTAAAATAAATCTTTCCAGCTCTCACAGAGACTAAGATCACACTGGGTGTTTTTCCAAGTTTTTTGGGGAATTTCCAGTGCCTACCCTTTATTCTTTTAGATAGGTTCAACTCAGGACTCGAGAGCATGAGGGCTAAAACCTGGGAGATGCTGGGCACTTGCATCTCTTACTGAATAGCCTTTTATCAGCCTATTTAGGTTATCCCAGTTTAACCCTATAATCCCTCCCAGAAATTCAATGACTCAGATTAACTAGACACTTGGCCAGCGCCAGCTCCAGGCTGAAGGTTGGAGAGAGGCTAGTCCCTAGACAAATGATGCATGGAAGTTGTATCTGTGGGTTGCCATGCCAACGCTGCTCATAGATTGCTCAAGATCCAGCAGGACTTGGCAGGGACCTTTTGCTTCCCAGAGACCCACTGACAGGTAATATTGCTGAGGTTCTGTCCCATTGAAATGCTCAGTACAAGCATCTAATTCATTTTCATCTGACTTTGCATAGCAAAAAAGAGAAGTGGGAGGGAGCAGTAGGGCAGTGAGGGACCTTCCTGTTCCCAGCACAATGTGGGATTCACTTACTGTGCAGGGCAGTTTTATCTTTTTTCTGGGCATGCAGAACAGTAGTGCTCTGAATAGGCTCAGGCAGTCAAAGGCATGTGAGGATATTTCATAACTGGTAGTTGCTGACAGTGTATTCCCACAGCCTGCCCTGTCTGAGAGCTTGGGGTACTAACCCACAGTACAGAGGATGGATACGAATTTTTTTTTAAATGACAGAAATCCAGCAGTGGCTTGGATGTGAGTGCTCAGCTTCTCTTTGCACAGGTGGAACATCTGTACATTGGACCAAGCAGCATCAGACCCAGCACTCGATCCACAGCTCACAGAGGAACACAGAAAGGGCAGCAGAGACATCAGTAGCCATTGGTTCAACTCAAAAAGTCAGATTCACTCCTCCCCTAGAGAACATTTAAAGCATCCAGTATCCATGTCCTTGGTAGAGCTGGCTGAGCAAACTGTTATGAATAAATTATGTAAATACATTAGCACCCTGCCTTCTGCTCACAAATCATTTAGGGACCTCTTTTCTCCTCTATCAGCCTCACTGTTCTTGAGGAATTTATGCCAAAGAGTTTCTGTGTCAAATTTCTGCCTTTAGGCTATTTTCAAACTGTCCGTCTTCCCTCTGCCCCTTCCCCCTTTGCTGTTTGTTATTCAGTGGGTGTAAGGTTCTCCAAAGTCACATGAGACACGGTTTCCTCCTCTCTAACTTTCCTGGCTGGGAAATAATAAATGGCTGAGTGGCAGAGACACATTCCCATGTGATGCTTGGAGATAAATTATTGTGTTAAACCCTGTGCTTTGTTAGGGAGACCAGTATTTAATATGGGGCTTGGGATTCCACTACATGGCCCGGTGCCTAACAGTTAAGGGCTCCAACACTCATTGTTGCAACACCTAGGTCCTTCTGTTGACTTAATGCCTGTAACTTTGCCCAGAGCAAAATACACTGGAAAGATAAAAACAATCCAAATAAACAACGAAGCACTGGCATCACTCACTGGAATAAAGAGCAAAACAAGACAACTCTGTGTGTTATGGCTCCTAGCTGATGTTTTTTTAGTCAAGTACAAGAACAAAGGTTTTTTTGCTGGCCAAAATTAAGGCACTTGTTGTGACACATCACTCTAGCCTTATCTAATTGCAGACTGCCACCAAAAGAAGCAGCCCAGTGCATTTGTGTTCATTTGGTTTTAGGTTTCTGCTCTTAACACCGTACAAAATGCCTGTGCAAGTACTGGGTGAGATTCACCCTATCCCTATCCTTAGGCCAGTTCAATCCTGTTTCTGTGGGCTACCACTTGGCTGAATCACTGAAGTGTGCTGTCTACCTCTTTGCTCCCTTGAAAACCAACACCAGCCACACTTGGTTGGACCATGGTTGGTGGTCTGAGAGTGAGAAGTGAGGCTGAGGAGGGACAGAGCTGGACTGACTCACCCTGTGGGGTGCTGGGAGATACATTGCCTGTGCTCAGCACCCACTGTTAGATGGCTAAAATTAGCTGGTATCCACTTGTGATCACACAGGCTTCTTCAAAGGTTGCCTGTTGCCCCTCAAGTGCAGCAAGAAAGAGCAGGAGCACTCTTCTCCATCTCCCCAGCCCAGTCATGATGCCAGTCTGTGGGGCCAGAATCACAGAGATGATTAGAAATTGTCCTGCCAATGTTAACACCAATTCCCTCTCCCTGTCCTCTGGATGAGGAGGACCCAGGACTGAGGCTTAGGACAGAGAGCCACAGGGACATCCGTCATCGACAGCCATATTTTGCCATTAATGGCCTTTTGAATGAAAAAGGGTGGAAATTTACCAAAAAAAGTGAATGCACTTAGACTAACCATATATTTAACTTACACATCGATTTATGCATCAACAAGTTTAATATCACACACAGCATCTTCATGGTCCATATTCGTGACAAGTACAGAGATTGCTTATGGTAAATATATGCCAGTCTGGCCCCAGAATTTTTTAAAAACCAATCCATTATCATAGAAGCAAAGAAAATAGGAATAATTTATCAATCTGTCTAAGGCAAGACCAGCTCTACCTGCAGCATTCCTGGCAGGTATTTCATAAGTCTGGTCTTAATGGCCCTCATCAGAGGGATGCTACTGTTTCTGAAGAACCTATTCCAGAAAAAAGACTTTTCAAAAAATCAACTTAAATCTTCATTAAACATATAACTTATTGTATTAACCACAATGAATAGAGACACAAAGGTTTATTAACTTCTCATTGGAGTAGCATTTTTACTTATTTGAAGCCTGGCAGGCACAAGTCTCACCAGTCTTCTCTGCATAAATTAAGCAGACATATTTCTTGACACCTGCCCCCACAGAGCATGTTTTCTAGACCTCTGACCAGGCTCATTTCTCTCCCCTGGACTTTCTACAATTTTTCTTGAAGTCTGGTACCCAAAACTGGAATTGGCTCCCTACTGGAGATTTTACCAATGGAAGGATTACCTCATATGTCTTTTGTACAATTCTGCTGTTTATATATCCCAGAATAATATTTGCTTCTTTCACAACAGGATGCCATTACTGACTCATGCTGAGTTTATGATCCACTACAATTCCCAGATCTTTGCTACCTCTCCTCTCATTTACCATTAAGTATTCAGGGAAGCATTTAGTCCTCTCTAGATGCCAGTTTATATTCAAGGCTATCCTGCTTCTTTTAGAGTATTTCTTCAGTTCCTCAGGCCTTTCCCTCCAGTTGCTTGCAACTTGTCAGTGCTTAGAGTCAAACCCAGATTTAAAATATATGCTCTTTAGGGCATCATCCAAGTCACCATAATGATAACAGTGGATCTGGACCCCAGGACAGCCCCTTGCAGAACCTTACCTGCTAAATCAAATCAGCACAATACTGAACTGCTGACAAGAGATCCTTGGCTGTCATTTACCAATAAATACTGTGGCTATTTTGCAGCAGCTTTGTCAAGAGTCAGTGGTCCTGAAGCCGTGACTTTTGGGCAGCAGAGCTTCAAACCAAAGCGGACATGGAAAGCAATGTAGCATGCTTTCCTGTATTATTGTTCATTGAGCCCAGTGAAGTTAGAGGCCCATGATTCAGACCACAATTCCCTGGGTGCTTGTGAAAATGCCATTTGAGGCGGTGCAAAAACCTTACTGAATTCTTGCCTATCCACATGACTTGTTACCCAGTCACAGGAAAAAACAAACAAAGGAACAGGCTGGTTTGTGACAAATCACATTGATAACTACTTATCACTTTGCTCTCTTGCACGATATCTGAACACGTGTCCCCGATGATCTTTCTGGGAGATGAAAGTTAGATCAACTGGTGTCCTCTTTTTTCCCTTTTTTTTAAAATAATAGACACTCTTTCAGCCTTTTTCTAGCCCAGCATCATCCAAATTCTCAAGATAATTACCATGGCCTTCAGGATTGTTCAGCCAGTTCCCTCAGTAACCTAGGGTGAATTACAGGCCTGAATGATCTGAAAAAATCTAATTTATCTGAGCAGTTTCTAAACATTTCTTTCACTATTCTTGCCTGAGTTCTTACCCTTTTGTGGCTGGTGTTAACTGTGTCACCATTTGATTACAGTCAGGCTTTTTAATGAAGACTGAAGCAATAAAAGGCATTAAACACTTTGGCCTTCTTGGCATGTTTTGTTATTAGCTTTCCTGTCCCATTTATTAGCTGGCCAATGCTTTCTCTGATCCTCCTCTTACTGCCAACGAAGTTATACAGTGTTTTCATTTTATCCTTTATATCTCTATAGCTTATTTTTTGCATTACCTTTTTTTATTTCTCTAAATACTTGTGCAATTCTTTTATACTCATTTTTAGTTCTCTGACCTGGATTTTACTTTCTGTATGTTTCTTTTCCACTTTTACAGTTGCTAAAGTATTACTGACTTGGCGAGACTGGTCTGTTTCTAGAAATGGTATCTTTTCCTTCCACTGAGTGAATCTGGAGGACAGGTTTACTTTCTTTAACAAATACCAATTCTTCTGTTCCATTCTTTTTTCTCTTAGTCCTCATTGTTCGTATCTATCACTTTTATGAGTGTGCTCAGACTTACTTAGCACAATTTCTCTGATTAGATCACAAAGATTATGAAATCTTCCCTAAAGGAGGCTATTGTCTAAAAGAAAAATGTAGATATCTGGGACATTCTTTAATGAGGATTGGCATATGACTTTTCAGGAATCCAGATGACAGGAGCATAGTCTTCAGTCTTGAGCTAGTAATATATAATTCATTGACAAAAGAATGGGCCAAAAAAAGATGGCACAGAGAACTTCAATAACGATGTAAATGAAGCAGTTAATGATCTTATTAGATCTAAATGCTGGACTAAGGTTAGATATGCCTGATGGATTTGCTAATGATAATGATTTGGCTGATGCCTATACATACAACACTAATGAAGATCTATTGCTTTCTGGCTTTTCCAATTTTATTTAGTGAGGTTAAGAAAGCATTACTTCAAATGAGTTGAATAAAAGTACAGTGGCAAAGTAACCTTGACCACATATTATTTAAAATAATTGCTTCATTCAAGCTAAAATTAGAAACAAATTTATGTCATGTCTTTCTTCGTTGCAAAACACTGTAGTGCCACTGTAAATGATGACATTTTCCAGTGAGGCAGCATAAAAGCAAATGCTTTCTGTTCCTCAGCTATCCAAAAGGTTGGTGCAGGCTCTAGTTTCAACTTTGTCAATAGAGTTTTGATCCAGCAGAGTGAAGAGTTTAAAGCATTCTGCCACTCAGCCTGAGGTAAAAATTTAAGAGGAACTTTTCGTTTAGGAAATTTAGAGCGATTTCAGCCCTCTGGGACAGGCAGTGGCAGGTGGTGTTCACAGGCAGCACCTTACCAGATTCCTTTAGATATCATCTGAGAAAGGCTCTTCCAGTAGGCAATTTAAATCTTGGGTATGTCAGCTCTCCCTTAAGGGTAAAGAGGGAAGCAAAGGTTCCTGACTTGCTCAAAGCATCTGCAGCAAGGTCTATAACATGCCCTTCCTGGAGGCTGGAGTTGCAGCTGTGTTGTATTTTGAAAACCAGTCCTATTCTTTGGCATCATCCAAGTCTGGAGAAACTGATGGTGACTGGATAAACTCCACCCTTGAGAACTGAAATCTTCAGTCTGACAGATATATTCGTAAAAGACATAAGCAAAGATTTACTGGATGCCCTCTTGCACTGTTGAATGTAAATATAGGAGACAGCTGAAACAGGAAGAGGAGGAGATGTGAGGTGAATATCTGAGATCAAGCATATAATCAGGCATCCCAGGGAGGAGAGGGAGGCACCCGAGTCTTAGTTTCCTAGGCCACAGTGGTTTTCCTACTATGTACCTGTGCCTGTTCAAGAATATAAGACTAATACACATAGCAGATCCTTTTCCTGTGTGTTTATCTAAAAATAACTAGAGATGTGTGCTCAGGAAGAGTGACTGTCTACTGAATCGTGTTAGAAGTGCTATCACTGTCTCAGGGTTTTTAAACTTTCAAAAACAATAACTTACAGTTTTTCCCCCTGCTGAAAAAGAAGGCCAAGACATAACAGCTCTAGCATAAGAGGCAGAATTATTTTTGTCTGTTCGTTTGGCTGTGAGGTTTTTGTGTGTGTGTTTGTGTTCATGTGTGTCTGGGTGTGTACTTGTGCATATGTGCTCATATGTTGTAAGTTTTCGATACCCTTGTAGACAATGACAAGGAAAGCTTGTCAAGTTGGTCTATTCATGCTGCATAGCAAACAGGGAGGAATGTTTTCCTTATCAAAAGCAAAATGATAAAACCTCTCATAATTTATTAACATTGACAGGAATGCAAGGGTCCTCACAGTACCCTTCTAGTGAAGAGTCAGCAACATTTGTGTGATTCTGTATTAATCTAAATAGATTTAGGCTAGTGCAATGTTTTATTTTCACTTCATATTAAAATAAGCATCTATTTGTGTTCAACATCATAATAGGGAGACAAGGGGACAGGAATTATCTGCGGACAGGAATTATCTTTCTCCCCAAGTTTGGTGGCTGTGATGAGGCCACAGTCCTGCAGTCTCACCCTTAAAGCTCGGGGAGCTGACAGGCATGCACACTACTACATAACTCAGTATATTCTGTGATTCTGTGATCTCTCTACCCCACTAACAGAAGCTGTGCAAGCCAGCTCAGAAACAGAGCTGATTCTAGGAAATCAAACCCATCCACACCTTATTGTGCAACTGAACAATGTGTTATTCATTGTGTACAGAAACATCACATGTGAACATCCTAAACCTCCATGGGGCAATACAGGGAATGAATGGTGCTGAGATGCTGCCTGGTTCCCACCAAGGTGAATGGGAGGAGAGGATATTCAGCACATCCCAGGAAGACATCCAACACCTTCAAGATTTTATCTGAAGCTTGATGTGCACTAGAAAGTCTTGTTGACAGAGTGCACTGTGGGCAGACACAAGCCTGCTCTGCTGGTATTTGGAGCCAGGAAAGCTGTGTGACCGTGTTAGTACGGAACCAGCCAGTGGTGGTAAGCCCTGCTGAGTCTGGGTATGTTATTTCAGGCTTGGCACACTGCTGCCATCATCACCTGCTTTTTCTTCAGCTCAGAGATTCACCAGGGAGCTTCAGTCTGCACAGAGCAGCTCACATCAGCAGCTTTCATTTTTCTTCCAGGCTTCGTACATGATGACATACTTTTAGCTTATAAAGCTTGAAAAAAACCAGAAGCACACACTAACCCCTGTTCCTGCCTTGAAGAAAAGAGGAATGGCAGTCCTTACACCTTCAGGATTAGGGATTGGGCAAATCCTACTGCTGCAGACACAAACCTCTTCATATGTTTGTGCTGTTCTCACATAAGTGAGTTGTAGGAGGACAAGATATCAAAGGCTGTATGTACCTGTGGTCATCAGCACTGAAGCACTGTGAGCCACTTCTGCTCCATCTTTCCTACAAAGGTTTCTCAGCAAATACCTGTTTCCCCAGTGCTGTGTGCTGGCTACTGTAGCCCCAATTTCAAAGTCTGCTCACTGAGATTAAATTGATCACTGGTTCCACATCCCTTGTATGTTTTTAACAATATACTTCGTGTTGGAAAATATTCTTTTCCTGACTGGTTCCATATGTGAAAAGGGACATTTAGCTTACCACAAAGAGACAATGCATTAAACCCTTGTTCCTGCCCGGAGTCAGCAAAAAGCACCATTTTGACACCCTCAGTGTTTAGGGATTGGGTGAATCCCAGTGCCTACAGGAACAAATCCTTACTGGAACCAGGAGCAATTGTGAACTTCAGAAGAGTGAGCAAGGTGAAAGCTGGTCCAGCCATTTCTATCAGTTACACTGGGGACATTTAGTGGAATGAGTAAATCCATTGATCATGTGTCCTCATGACAAGAAATCCCTCCTGTCTGAGACCACCCCAAGGGAACCTCCAGGATCTACAGAGGAGAAAGCACCCTTCTGGGGTAAAAATAAACTGCAACAAAGTCACCTTACCTGGGATGGGCTCAACAAAAAGGTTTTATTGCACTCAGAACCAGTTTGTGGAGAATAGTGGGGGAAAAGACAAACAAAAGTATTTTTATTTCCTTTCTAATGTTAGATTTTCCTCATCCAACAATGTCACAAAATTATTTATCTAAAAGTAGAGCCCTTTCCTACACACATGGTAAGGTCCTACACAAAGACCCTGATAACACAGTCTCAAAAATCTTTATCAAGTGTGTGCTTCTGAGTATCTGCCTCTGTGAATCACATTATCACTCATCAGCCTGTGGTCTGTCAGTGCCTTTGCTGCACAGTTGATCTACTAGCAGATTTTTCGAGGGGAAAAATTGGAGCATGTGCCCTGACAGTTTCTCATACCTACACATACTCTAGGAAATCAATTATGCCAAGCTTCTCCAGTATTTGGGCCATCGTTTTCAGATCCCCAGCTCTCCCCAAGAAGCAAAGATTTGGACTGCTGTAGGACTTCCTGACCTCATATGGTTTCCACAAAGTAGCAATCAGTCAATGGAGTCAGTATTTCCACAGCAGAGCCACACCAGCTTGTGGGATAACGCATCTGGTCCCATGCTTGTGGCAGTGGTGTATGCTTCCAGAGAAGTTGCTTTCATCATTCCAAAGTTTTTCATCCATGTATCATAATACATGTGTCTCCATTGCAGGGCAGATGTCCTTCCTACTTTCTGTTGCAATCCTAGTTATCCAGACTAACAGACCTGCTGGAGCACACCTTCCTTTCTCAGCATATGAGGTCCCCTCTAGGAGAGGGACTGTGCCTTTCAGGACCCCATTGTAACACACATGCCACCAGAGAGTGCAGCTGCACCCAGGCCTGGGAGGTCAGATGTGCTCTGAACTGTTCCATGCTACTTCCATGAGCCTAGAAGCAATGGCCACTGGGATGTCTCAGTCACATCCAGTTCTGAACACTAAAGAGACAGGCAGAGAAAATTACACAATGGCAGGGTTGTCCCTAAGCACTCACAAACCCCTCATGCAACAGTACCTCCCATAAAGCCATATACTATATCCCAGAGTGTAATCCATCTGTTGTTGCCATGAAAATCCCTGGGATAAGTACATGTATTGCAGTAGTTCTTCAGTTAATTTTCCCAGAGTAAAGATACACAATGTTGTCACCTATGTATCTTGACTATTCAGAGCTAATGGCAATGACACATTTTATGAGAAAGTAGTAAAATATAAATGTGTTTGAATTCTCCAGATTACATCTTGCTATCTTGAACCTTTGGAAAGCATTTCTGCAGATTTTTTAAGCTGAAACAGCTTCCCAACCTCTTTTTATTAGCTCAATCTTAGAGCCAGGGGCAGATTGCCTCAAGGCTGTCCCATTTATGTTGCTAGAAAGTCACAGCAGCCATCTACCATCATGAGGGTATTGCCAGAGTACAGCATGCACAATCCATGCTTCCTGCCTTGGGGGCAGTGGGACCAGCAGTGGGGAAGGAAGGTATGTCTGGGAACCAGAAGGGGTGTCTATACAGCACACACAGCACTAAGAAGACAGCCAAAGGAGCTCAGGCTCTTCTAAACTTAAACAAATACCAGCAGCGGATAATTTCAGAGGCAAATCTCTTATTCTTTTGAAAAAAAAACCCTAGCAAACTGTTTTAATTGTAAAGAAATAATCAGAGGGAATGAGTTTGAGAGTTAGTCTATTAATCATTTATTGTGTTATTTTTATATGGTATTGTGCTGCTGCTATGATATGTTAAATATTGCAGCTTGATGTGTGGTCCCCAGGCCCAAGGAGTCCTATAAATTAGATGGATTTTTCTAAAGTTTTCTCAGTGAGAAAAGTTCCAGAAAAAGTGAGAATAGCTGCATATTGTTCTATCTCCTTAGATGCAAAATAACCCGAGTTGACTGTGTATTATCCTAGCTGCACAATATTATTATGGGAATTGTATCCACAAGAATTCCCTTTTTTAATGGGGTTTTGAACAGGAGAAGTAAATGGCTATTGCAAGATACAGCATCCAAATAATAGGAAATTTTCTTGGGTCATTGTAAAGAGATTTAAACTGGAGTAAAATTTGACTCTGTCTTTCTCAGAACAAGATGTGAGAAAGGTAACCAATGTTCCTGGCCCAGCCTTCTTTATTAATGAGCTGGAGTCAATGTCAAACTTTTTCCTACGAAGCATACAAGGAGGTAATCCTTCATTCACCCAAACAGGTCAGAAAGAATGCTCCCAACTTGTGTGCACTCCAGATGTGTAATCTGAGGGACCTCAAAGCCTTCCACTGCTCACAGAAAGATTACAGAAGTCTGACCTGCTGTAAGTAACCATCTCCAGCCAAAGTCACAAAAGATCATGTTTCCTCCTATCCAATCCAGGGGACCAGTAAAGCTATTCTCCTTGCAAATTTATTATATCCCTGCCCTGGCAGTGGCAAATGTACACCTGAAGCAGCTGCTGCTGTAGTGGGGTGAAAAATAGGTTTGTCATTCACTGAGAAAGAGAGCTCTTCTCATGCCTTTTTCCCTTTAGTTTTAAACCAGAATAATATCGGGTCCAGTGTATTAACAAATTAAAGCTGATTGTGCTCAGCACCTCTCAGGAAAACCCTACAGGAAACATCCCTGGAAGAGGTATCAGAATCACCAAACATGGTATGAACTGGTAACACTGGAACTAGCAAAAAAGATTAACAAATATTATCTTCCATATTTAAAAATAAACCTGGTCCAGAGACTGTGAAAATAAGGTATGTAGAATTCTATATAAAATTTTTATTATTTTCTGCTCTATAAATTAATAAAAAATTTTAAAAATTTTCTTTTTAAAAACCCCAAACAAACAAACAAACCCACTAACATTAAAAAAACACACAAAAACAAAAAACAAAACAACAAAACAAACCAAACCAACAAAACAAAAAAAAACCACAAAAAAAAAAAAATAAGAACAACAACACCAAAAAAAAAAAAACTTAAATAAAATAAAATCTGGGCTTGCAGTCTTTGTGCCAGCTTTCCCTTCATACAATGTCTGAAGAACCAGGTTTTGAAATTGTGCAGTGGAGTATAATTTGGTACATAAAATTATCAGTATTGAAAATACTATAAGAAATGGCCACTACAAATAGTGTCAAAGGGATGGGATGTTTCCAATGGTTTTCACTGTTGTGAACCTCTCAGCTGATTTGCACTGAAAGTTTTGCCTGAAAATGGACCAAGTAGAGACTGCAAGATTTTGATTGCTTTTTATTAATTCTATGGAAAAATATTAATATGATCCAACTTTCATTGAAGTCAATTGAAAACTCCTATTTAAGGAGCAGGCTTACTGTGGCCAAAGAATAAACCCTAAATTCCATCTTTCTTTTGGGATCTTCAGCCAGTCTGGTTCAATGTAACCTTGGACAAAATTTGGCTATTATCCTCTACAGAAGTGTATCAAGTTTTTATTCAAGTTTCAAGATGACCCTAGTGACTTTTTGGCTCAGGCCACAAAGTGCTTTTCAATCACTTGAACCCATCCAGTGATATTTTTTTAAGGTCTAGACTGGACAATACCAACAAAGCAGACTGGGGAGTGCTTCCTCTTGCTCCTCAGAAAACTTGTTTTAAAAAGGCAACCAAACAAAGGAAACAGTAGTAGAACCATCCAGGTTTATGTGAAGGCATGATCCTGGCTGGAAGGCTTTTACACCATTAAACTAAACTGATGTTATAGCTTGTGAATACAGCAGAAGCAGCAGGACACTTGCCAGCTCCACTGAGACTTGCACAGCCCCATCAGTCATGGCACTCCCACTAATGTTTCCTGCCTCTCCACAGGGCTTAATGCACTACACACAAGGCAGATGCACAGACTGCCTGGATTCTGGCAGTAAGCAGGGCTTGACATACATTTTAACCTAAAGCATGACTCTTGGGGCAGGCAGAACATATGGCTTCCCGAGACAGGCTACATCCATCAACTCAGAGCATGGGTGGAGCAAGCTCAGGTCTAGCTGCAGCAACTAGGCTGCAGGGCCAAACCCATGCAGGTGTGAGGATTAAGGCTGTCTGAGCTCCTGCTTGCATGTAAATGTTGCCATACTAAGTCAGCTAAAAGAAGGGACTGTTGGAAAGCTGGCTACCTGCTCAGGTCTGCTTGGGTGTCTTGAGGTGGGTCTATTAGATGCTGGCTGGTGAAAAAAGCTGATTATCATCTAGAGTCAGAATTGTCAAAGACCTACCTCAGTTCTCCTTCCTCTGCCACCCATGTGCTCCTCACACCTGGAGGTGAACAATGAATTAAATATAATTTCTAACCTGTGCTAGAAATATGCCTCTCCTCTCACACAAAATGCTGGGTCTTTTATTAGTGCCCTTTGAGAGCTAGAGGCTTCACTTCTAGCAGGAAAAAAAAATACCAGGGAACACTCTGGATATCACAAATCTGCCAGTGCTGCTCTTGTATTTCTGGAAGGGTCCTTGACATGGATACAGGCTGGTACAGGTAACATTTTCCCAAGCCATTCCCACTTCAGAGACCTCAAAGATCAGGAGCCACTCTCAGCTTGAAGTTTGTGTACAGCCACCCTGTTTTGAAGACTAGAACAGGTCAGTGGCATGGACAAAGTCCCTTTGTGCCAGCTGGCATCAGAGAGCAGTGCCAGACCTGGTGAGTTACTGTTATTGATGTAGCCACCACATCCACGTGAAGTGGGTTATTTTTATGACTGTATTATTATGCAGAAGGGAAATGAGGTTGGAAAATGGAGGCCTCCATTCAAACAGTTGCCAACAATGCCAAAGTGTTTACCTCTGGCATTGCAATTACGGTAGCATCTTGAGTGAAAAGAGAAGTGATGTTTGTATCTCTCCTCTTTAGCTCCCCCAGATTCCAGTCTTCATGCAGTTAAGGGAGAGAAACCTGCTTTACAGTTGTCTGAGCATGGCTGTAACTGCCTTGGGCAAGATGAAACAGAAGGTCTGCAATAAATCAAAGGGAACCTGAACTCAGACATTTTAAGACCTTCTTTCTTCACCTCTGGTACTCAATATACAATGCCAACCACCCAAGACCTTGAATTCTCAGAGCAGCCCCACATCTGCAGGTTTTATTGACTTCAGCTGACTCTGTGAAAATCAGATTTCAATTCCCTATGTGGAATTCCTGGAAAATAATGAAGAAAATATTAGCAGCTATTTTCAGAAATTTGGAGGGAGACTTCTATGCAGCCTCCTACAGGAACTTTATGACAGAAGAAGAGATAGAAGCTATACCTCCTAGATCACAGCCAATTACCTTAACCACAAGACTATTCCATTTCTTCCTGCTTTGTATGTGACATAGGCCTGCTTTATTCTCTGTCCATCAAAGATACACTGGAAGAATCAGAAGTCCTGTGAAAAAATGGAGTTGATGAAATAAATAGAGTGTCACATCCTGACTAAAGGTCAGTGAAAGGTCTGTAGGAAATGTGTCAGCTCTGTCATTCTCCTAGAGAAAAAGCAATGTTTAGGTTCTATTTAATTAACATGGACTAATTCAAATCAAGACTATATATCTTATATCCACATAAAATATTCTGAGATGAATTTAAGTCCAGCTTGCTTAGTTCATGTTAGCCACCTTTCTAGTATCGGCAAGGCTCCCATTCCCTGAAAAGTATGTGATGAACAACGCTCTGCCTCTTGGTGCATGAGCCGCTCTCAATTTAATGCAAATAAAAAGCTGCAGGGTTAGAATACAGTATTAGTACTGCTTCAGCAGAGCGTGGTTGTCAGTTTTCCAGCTGCACTCATATTTATGCACATGTTGATGGAAATGGAGGTATTGATGTTACAAACAATGAAAAAGGAAAAATAGTAGCAACGTAAAGTAAACAGGGATTATGGAATTTGCTTTGACCTCAGTTTCACCCAGAGAAAAAAGAATGATGCCTATGCAGTCATTAGAGTTGCTTCAGTAGTGGAGGACCGGTGTCACCAAAAGGCTCTGTTGAAAACAAATCACGGTCCCAAAGTAAGGTCACCTTCTCCACAACATTGTACCCAAAACAAAATCTGAGTCCATCCACTCAACAGCTTGAACCACCTATCATTCAGTGTATGGAAGTTCATCAGCATGGTCCTGCCAGTGGTCTCGGGGTCAGTTCCACTCACAGGACATTTTCTCCAGAGCTCTGCCTGTTTCAAGAGGAACACCTGGTTGTGAGCCAATGAGCAGGGGTGTTCCTGCCACTGCAGTGCCCGGCCAGGTCCTCAGCACCCATGCTGGTGAGAAGAGACCAAGTTACAGCAACATGATTCATAAAGGATCCCAAACACAGCTTCTGGGTCCTGTGGTTGACTAGTCTGAGCCAGCTTTGGTCACCCAACAGCTGTAAGAACCCCTACCTACCAACCAGAGCTGCAAGATCCTGCAGACAGCCCTGTCCCACCTCCTGCCTTCCCTCACACTGTCAGGTCCTTAGCTCAGCACAGGAGCTGCCTGGGTAGTAGCACTGAGCTCTGCAATTATGCTGTTTACAAGATACAGGTAAGAAAAGCAAATCTGAGACCCCATTAAACCCTACACACACACACCCGCCCCTGTAAATTCTGCAGCTGCTAAATGTACCCTAGAAATCCAGCACTTGCCTCCCAGCAGCTGACATGTTGCCATACCAATACAGAGGCTGGAGTTAAGCAGCTCAGAGGAGCTGGGCATTCCTGCTCCTGGAGACACTGTGCTGAGCTGTCACCCCTGGCCAGACAGGCACGAGGCCATGCCATCCCTTGCTGTGCCAAGAGAACGCAGGAGCTTTGACTTTGACTTTCTCTTTACAAACAAACAGAGGTGAAAAATCATATTACTTTACCAAATTGCCTCCATACTGGAACTGGGATCTTAGCTGGATCCCTTTCCAGAAGCCCTTTCCTGAGAATGCACACTCAGCTGAGGCCTGAAGTGTCACCTGTGCACACACAAACATCCCCTGAGATGCACACATGTCCTGTGTGTGAAGGGCTGTACAGCTGTGCCTGGGAGCCAAACTGTTCATACCAGAAGTGTTTACACTTCAGCTGCTCTGCAGTGTAGACAACACAACCCTGCAGATCAGGACCCCTCTGGGACACTACTTTAGCATCCTAGATACATAGGGGTTTGCAACTTTTCCTAAACTGAGCATAAGAAGCATCATCTTCTTTCAAGATCCTACTTAGTTTCCTATCATTTTGCATGAACAATTGGAAAAATTTGGAAGAAAGGCTGTTTCAGACTGATTTGTCAACCACCCAAAGTTCAAAGCTATAGCTATCTCTTGTATTAAAATGTTCTGTTGTTCCCTAAGGAAGAATTTTTCATTTCTGATAGGGCTTGTGTCATATAAAAATTGCCAGTGAGGGTAAGTCTTTGAAAAATTATGTTTTATTCATTAATTATTTTTTCTCATAACCTCTCTAAAGAAAATCAAAGAGTGAAAAACTATGTTATGAAACTGCAACTTTTCCCTCTCTACTAGAAGTAAAAATGTTGTTTTGCAGCACATTTTCCTTACTACCCAAAACCAGTCTTTATCTTGGAGGAAACCAAATCACTAATGGAAGATACTGAGTCTCAAAACTATATTTTTCCAAAGGTATTTTCCTTATTTATCTAATTAAAGGATCATGTGTATGGTAATGCCTAGCCCACGATTCACATTAAGTTAGTTTTAAAATAATTTGCCATTTACATATGTTTTCACTAGATTGAAAATTTAAAACCCACATTTTATGTAATTCCAGAAATAAACAATAGAAAGAGTCACATATATCTCCCGGGTTTGGTTCAGCAGGCCTGCACTAGATCTTTGTGCCTCGGAAAGTGATATGTTTTCAATGGTGAAGGGTTAAAAGAGGATACCAAACTATCTTCTGGAAATCATTAACTTACAAAGCCCCAAGAAGATAAAAGTTTCCATTTTCTAAAATGTAAATCTAAAACATATTCATTAGTATTGCAAAACAAACATGCAAATCTTCACCACTTGAAAAGCTCAGCTAAATATGTACAAGGGCAATACCCAAAAATACATCTGGTCCTCGGTTAGAAAACTTGCCTTTTTGGTTTTATCTAAAGAGCTTGTCTGTCTTCCATGGTTGGCTCTCTGGATTATTGCAATTCATAATAAGCCTTTTAGCTAAGGATGAAATAAACAAAGATAAAGTCTACGTCCTAGTTTTAAATGGTCCAGATGGGATGATTTTTCCATATGTTTAGCACACCAAATGTTTATTAATCATTGCTAGCAGAACTCTGAAAATTGCAACAGCTTATTAAAGAGTGAAGGGTATAAAATTTACAATTTGTATCATTTTGCCCACCTTCTTAATCCTCCACTAACCTAGGGTGTGATTTTGTACTGACTCAGGTTCTGTGTGTTGGTGAGCAAGGTTGTGCCCGTGTGTGTGTGTCTGTGTGTGTGTGTGTGTGTGTGTGTGTGTGCGCAGTTGTTACAAGGCAGGGAATTTCAGTTAACTGATCAAGAGAAGGTTTTGTGCCCTAATTTGGATACAGTATCAGTCATGAGGAATGTGTTACATCATAACAATGACAGTGTGGGTAAAACTGGCAGAACTTGACTCGTTCCTCATCAGAGTGATTTACTTAGTGTCTGGCAATCTGTTTTTCACATGATGTTTATTTCCCATAAACAGTTTCAACATGGGAGAGTATGGTGTCAAGATAACACGCATATCATCAGTCATTGCAGAACATCTACATGGGCTGCCAAGAAAATGAGACTCTTTTATCTCTAGCTCCTCTAAGTGCTTGTGCTTTAGTGATTGTTTCTCATAAGGTGCATGATTGTTTTCTGAAACCTGACCATCAGCAGCTCCATTATGTTGTCACCTCAACCTAAGCTGAAGTCTATCAAGGGAACAGGGCTGCCAGGGGGAACAGGGTAAGGCTGTGGAGAGACTGTCTTCCAGAGCCGCTAGGAAAACAGTGCTTAGAAAGTAGCACAACAATAGAGAGACTGGAAGTTAAACCACAGGCAAACACTGAACAATCTGTGAGAGATGCATTGCACCACACTGTTTTTCTGTGACCTTTCAATTCAAAGGCTTTTGGTATTAGTCAGATAGGATGTGAAATTTTCCGTCGCATTTTGTGTGTATTCCTTGTACTTAAAAACATTCTATGTTTGAAAGAAGCAGGATGAATACAGCTTCAAATAGCAATGAGGCAGCTAACAACTGAATCTCAAGGCATGTTTTGATGGAATGTAGGCATAACTTGAAATACAAACAACAGAAAATAAGAATACAATCCTATCATTTTAATGTCATAACTCACCATTTTATTTGAGATAATTTACAGGAGCTTTGGGGTAGATTTATCTCACCCAAGCAGAACTGACTTATAGCTAAACAAAGAGGGTGCAATGTGTATTTCTGATTTGAAAGAAAAGTATTTTGAGTCCTGCATATGGCTACAGAAAAAGTTCTCCCAAAAGCAGAGGGGCGTCAGTAGTCTCCACACCTTAGGAACAGTTCAGTTCAGTTTTTCACAACAGTTAGCCTGCCTAGTTCTGGGCTTCTGACTTAACAAAGGGAACTGGTGACTAAAAATGAGACTTCAGTGCTTCTGAAAACACTACCCCTTGTGGTCTGCACAGCCACAGTGTCTCAAGGCAGGAGATGCTCTGAGTCACCTCACATCCCTTCCAGCCCTTTTTCCCTAAGATGCTGTGAGTTCCTCTGGAGCTCTCTGGAGCAGTAATGGAGCTTGGCCGGCATGTCATTTATAAAAAGGAGTAAGCCACTAAAGCATCCAGTCATGTCCTGGCACCTGCAGGAGAGCTAGCTGGATAAGAACCTCTGAGTGGATCTTAATCTTGGCAAAGAAAAATAAAACTTTGGACAAAAACAGTGCAACTCTGGTATGAAATCTCAACCCCATATGCCAGATGAAACAGAAAGTGCTCAGGATGGCCTATTCAGAAGTGTCTGCTCAGGCTCGAGGAAACCGGCAGCTGCAGTTGTCCAAAAGAGAAGCTTTTGGCTTGGCTTCTGATTAATTTCTATAGCCTCTACTTCTGGGGCTTAGAAATATCTTGGCATCTTCTGGCTCCTCAATGTCCAAGAAGAACAAGACTCAATTTCCTATCCCAAAACATTGCTGATGCAAACGTCAAGAAAAAATTACTATCAGCTCTGGCACCAGTGACGAGGATGAAATTCCTGTCAGCAAACTACAGTGTAGCCCAGATCAAGGTTTCATCCAGGCTACTCTGTAACTATTGTGTATAAATTATTACATATAAAAACTACAGTCGGTTTGCAAAGCCCAGGGCCCTCTGACATGCAGAGCCAATCCATACTGGCCCTAAGCAGCTCAGCCCTGTGCTGGGTGTCCCCAGCTGAGCTGGACTAACCCCAGACAGTACCAGGAAGGGTGCAAGCAGAGGAGTCGGAGCGCTCCCATGCAGGCCTGGCCACTGCAGCTGGCAGTGCCTAGTGGCAGTGCTTGGTCACCCCATGCACAGACCTGCCACCTTGGCTTGTCACTTCCCTGTTTCCATCTCCTGGGGCTGGGATACAATGTCAGCACTCTTTGCTGCCACAGACCTTCTCTTCTACCTTCACATAACCTATTGCCCCATGATGTCCTCACCCACCGTCTCTTTCATTCATTTCAAGAGTTGTCCTACCTCCACCCACATTCCAGTTGCTTCTCCCACCAACACTCCAAAGAGTTTTGGATCTCTACCTTCCTTTCTGCACCCCATCACTTCCCAGCTCAGCTCTCACACCAGCCCCTTCATGCAGTGTCCTCATTCACATCCACGAGGATCATCACTGCTCCACACGGTGTTAGGGGATGGCTGTTTTCAATCCTTCCCTCCCATATTACCTCAGTGCCAGAAGTGACACTGAGTCAGAGCCCAAGAGTCCCAATCGCCACATTTCAAGCTCTGAATATCACAGCAGCCCCTGGAGATAAGAGGAGTAATTACTTGGAAAGTCCTACTCCATCCAGGAATGGAATATGCCCAATACTTAATCCAAATAGTGAAACTATCCTAGCTCAAATTTTCATTATAATCTACTAGGCCAAGTGCAACAACATTTGCAAAAAGGCCAAGTTTCAAGTGAAACTGGACCAATTTACCATCTGGGATGGAAAACTTCATTTTTCCTGCTAAGTTTTGTTCTGCATCATGGGATTCACTGGAAGCCAAAACAGAAGGTAAACTCATGTGATAGAGATTCTCCTCAGTTGAAACATAAGAAAAATTTGTGTGTTCCTGTGCAGATTATCTATAATTCTATGTCTCTCTTCCTTTTCAGAAATTTTTTTGCAGGTGAAGACAGAACAGGCACAATGTATTAATTCTTATGTATGTTGTGAGGGACTCAAACATAGGATGCAGTAAACCAGCCACTGAACAACATATGTGAGCACAATTTGCATTAATAAGAGCAAAATGTTACAAAGGAACAGAATACCCAATCATTTGGGGATTTTGTCATTCCTTCCTGTGATTCTCTTTAACAGCATGTTACAATTATTTGTCAAGACCTCCTAATTTTTCCCAGAGACAAAACCTCTGAGCCTCAGGCAAAGCCTTGGCATTGCAGGCAGCCCAGAGATCCAACAAGATTTTGAATGTAGTTACTTCCCTATAATTTCACCTGAATGCCAATGGAAAAACCCACCACTGATCACAGTGAGCTGTGAAAAACAAAAATGTCCAAGGAGCTGCAGAGCCACCTTCCCTTCCATGCTTGGATTCTAAAATGAAATAGCTGTTTCAAGGGAAAGATGAAGAATTATCTCCAGCTGTTTCTGGTGAACAGCTATCTCAAAGTAGAGATTTTGTAAGACCCATTTCCAGTCTCTGTTACGTAGTGTTACTGTCAGCCTGAGTGCTTAAAAATCTTCTCCTTGTGAGGACTCCCCAAAATCACAATATAAAAGCCTTTCATTTTAAATTCCTTTTATGTGCCTGTTGATTTATGGCACTGCAAGTGTGGTACTTTCTGTTCACATTCCCAAGCTTTTCTCCACATGCAGGGGCTGGGATGAGCCCTGTACCACAGGACTCCAGAAGAGCTGAGGCCCAGATGTTGGGACTGTAGCAGAGGGCTTGTTGACACAAGCCTCATCTCTGCTGTCCCTCAGTTCCTGATTATTATATTTTTGTACATTATATAAGTATATTATATAGATATATATTATTTCCACTGATGTGATACTCCCTGTCCTGGATGTAATTAATTTCACTGCAAAAAGAGCTCCTGGCCTATTGAAAATCTTCTATTTGTTCAGAAAATTTCCTGGTTTCTCAGGTTCTGTGTGTGTGTATCTTTTTTCCTAACCCCAGCTAAGATACTAATATTTTCATAAACTGGACCCTGTCCCTTCTCATGGCCACTTAATTTGCGATACTCTGACCATATATCTGAATTTGGCAGCATTTACTGTAGTTTTTGGCTGAAACAAAGTAGAGAAAGGGAAAGGAGGAAAGGAAAGAGGTAGTGGAGTTGGGGTTTTTTGGATTTTTTTCCAGAAGCTGCCTTGTTCACTTACCTGGGTTCACATCCTGTCCTCTAGCCAGAAGTTTTTAAGTTCATACCTTATCCTCTTCCCAGCAGATTAAAGGCTGGTTGCCACAAGGAGTCTTCCTGATATTTCCCTGTTTTGGCAAGTGGTGCCTGAGTAGAGGGGTTAAGGCATCCCCTTGGGCCTGGAAAGACACAGGTATTATCCCCCCAGCCCAAGATACTTTTATATGGATGACACAGGAAATGCCAAATCTGCCTTTTTATCCTGTATTTTCAGTACTTTAACAAATATTCTCAAATTAAGACCTGGGCTGCACAGAGAAGCAAACTCAGCTCTGATCCAGCTGACTTGAGCCATGCTATTTTACATGTGTTGAAGTGTTACTTTTTAATCAAGCACTAGGACTTATTCCCACAATGGGAGTGATTTCACATATCCAAGTGATACTCCTGCCTCAGACTCACAAAGTACAAAAAAATGTATCACTGAAACAGAAGAGTGACTAATATGGGGATGTAAGTGATTTGTGTGCAAATAGCATGCAAAGAGCAGGACTCAGACTGTCTGAAGCCAAGTGTTCCATAAGTCAAGTCATACGGAGTGGGAAGTGATAAAGGGTGTGACCCATGAGAGAAAAGTCTAAACTAATTAGGAGGATCTCCTGCTGAATGATATGTGGAAGACTTGACATTTAAAAAGGGGAATGATCTGTTTGAAGCATCACTACCATGCAATGGGTGCTCACAGCCTGTTTGCTCCAAGTATGCTTTTTGAAATACTTATTCCAGATCAGTCCCTGCTTTGATCATTTTTACAGAAACACCCTTTTGCTGTATATCAAATTTGGAAATTGACAGCCTTGGCCTTCATTTCCTGGTATGAGTCTCCCAACACCAGACATCATCAAGGCAACACCCCTTAATCTTAATGCTCCTGGGACTGTGACTAATGAAACAGAGGAGAGTAATAGGTTTTTAAGCCAAATAAATTATTAAGATTGCCTACCCTGACCTCCTCTGTGCTGCATGCCACAGAGCCCCAAGCAGAGACTGAGTCCAGCATAGGCAGGTCTCTTTAGAAAGGAAATGGGAGCAGTGAGCCTCTGTGAGAGAGCTGCTCCAGGGGCTGGCCACGGAGGCACTGGCAGCGCTCCCTGCCCTCCAGCAGTGCTCGGTGGGCAGGAAGAGGGAGCGGCTGCAAAGAGCAGCAGCAAAGCAGGAGCGTAGCTGGATGACACACACATGTTGGTGAAGATCAGGTTGTTTTGGATGCTGTTGTTTTCAGAGGTTGAGGCTCCATGGGACAGACGTCTTCCAAATGGAACATCCATATCAGAAGTCCACCTCAGGTACTGCAAATCTGTGACCCTTGAAAACTACAAATGATGTTCAAAGTCCAGAGTTGTTCTGTGCCAGAAATGGGGGCTGACAAAAAAAACTTAGGCTCCTCCCCACTGAGGGGAAGACCCTTCCTTGCCTACATTAATCCAAGCCACAAGATGACAGTTTCATTCATGAATCTTCAGAAATGTTTTAAGGAGATAAGTCTTAAAGAGATAACAAGTTTCTTATGCCAGATTGGCTTTCAGAACTTATGTCCTAAAAATATTGCACAGATTTTCTCACTACTAGTATTTTTCTAGAAGAGGTGGAATTCATGCATGAACAGTGATGTGGAAGTACAAAAGTACACTCTCAGATGTGTGGTGTTTGCAGTCACACTTGATCCTTTTGTTAAACAGCCGAGCTGAGCTGCTCCTGGCACTGGTGGGAGGTTGGACCTCTGGAGGCAGATGAAGATCTCCTTCTGACACTGACTCCAGTGACTCCAGTAGCTGCACACTGTGCTCAGCTGGATGCAAATTGGGGTGCTGTAGGTGAACTAGAGTGTGGTCTTTCCCAAAGAGACTTGATCTGCATTTCAGGAAACCATCACCATCATTTTCCTTAAAAAAAAAAAAAAAGTAAATACAAAAGACTGCGTAAAACCCCAGTCATTACCAGAATAGAAGCATAATCTTTAAAATTACAAATACGTACATAATTGCACAGTCTTGATTATAGCTTTCTGTGCTTGCCTGGCTACAGATCTGACAACTTTGGAAGACCTTGGGCGCTCAAATTCCTTTTTTTTTTTTTATCAGATCACTGAGTTAAGTGTGTGCATATAAATCCTTGGAGCCTAAGTTTAGTGACCTATTTTTGAAAATCTTGTTCTGTTTGCACCCAAGCAAAATTACCAACAGTATAACACAAAGGGCTCTTATAGCTGGACTAAACACAGAGAAAAACTTGAATTCTCATCATAGGTACTCAGAGGCAATTAATCCCCAAGCTGAGCAGCTGTAGAAGATGCCACTCTGAATTCAGAAATGCAGATGTTTCTCCCATTTCATTACTAATCAGCTAATGCCGTGTTATGTTGAGTGACTGCTATGAGTCTCTCCTCCTTGGTATGGCACCCTCCATCTCTTTACCTTCAGCTATCATCAGTCTCAGAGCATCCTAAGGCAAGGCAGGATTTCCACATGCCTGGCAGGGACCTGGCAGAAGATCCAGAGGGTTGTTGTGAAGACAGCATCCACAGCCTCCCCAACCACACGAGGTCCATGGGTCCATGGAGTATTTTGCTTAATCCTCACTGAAGTGGGAAGAACAATTTTAGTGCATAGTAAAGCATTTGTTTAATTCCTCTTAGGTGCATGGTGCATTTTAATGAATAAAATATTGGATTACCTCATATAAACAAAGTTTAACACGATCATGAATTGAGGCCTGAGAGTGCTCTCTGCAAGCTCTGAAATTGCCTTTGGGAAACTGGCAATGTTTGGCATTTCCTGACTGTATATATTTTATGGAGTATATTATTCACAAACATAAAATGTGCATTAAATAAAGGTAAAACTGTGTCCAAAGCAGTGGGGTCATTAAAGATCCCATGGCACTTTATACTTATTGTGGGTGTTAGCCCTAGTCTTCTGGCCAAAATCAATTTGGCAATTACAGGCTGTTTGCCTAAATTCCCAAGCAGTTTCAGTCAGATGCCATATTCCTTGCTTCCTCCTGAGACTATTGAGTAGCAGCATTGTGTGCTGCTCAACAGTTTCTGTGTTTCATCTTTTAAGTGTCTGTACAGGCCATGTCAGAAATGGCAAAAGCTAGAAAAAGTAAGAGGACACATGGAAGGTTTTGTTTGTCTTGGGAGGATCTTCATATTGCTGGGGTTTGGGATTTTTTGCTTTTTTGGTTTGGGTTTTTTGTTTTTTGGTTAGTTGTTGGGTTTGGGGTTTTTTGGAGGGGGTTGTGTTTGGTTTTGGTTTTTTGCTTTGTTTTTGTAAATTTTATTTATTTAGTTTAAAAGTAAAACCAAAGAGAATTAAGACATCCCCAAAAATAAGGATCCAGCTAATCTGCAGCCACATTGGAAAAATATTGTTACAAAATGTTCTTCAGCCCTGACCCAGTTACAACCTGAATTTAATTTGCTGCCTGCATTGCCCATGGCTGTAATGCATCTCAGGAGCATGTTATTCACATGATAGGGTCCGATCCAACACCCATTCCTTTCTGTGCGAGTCAGACTGCTGCTGCTAATAAGGATGGCATAATTCTCTCCTCGTCGTTATGGCTGCAATCGTGTGCCAGAGGTTACATGTTCCCTTCAGGCACATGCTTTTAAAGAAAGAGTTTATTGTGCACTTTGGTGGAATCTGGAGCTGAAGCACAGAAGCCATATGTCAGGGGCTAGCTGTTTTTACGTGGAGGCTTGCCATAGTTACAGCTGTAGGTAATTATTACAAATAATAATGACTAACATTTATGTAACAGCTTTCTCCAAGCATCTCAAATCACTCAGTAAGCCTTATATATTGATTACAAATCCTGAGCCAAATTCTGCTTTCATTCATATGCACACAACGTCGATGGTAATCTCCACTGGGAGTAACATACGTAGCTGAGGGCAGAAGTCGTTCCTGTGCATACATGTGTGTACATGTGCAATGTATAGACACACTCTTGGATAGGGATATAGAGATTGGTTCACTTGCTGGCTGAAAACTGGAGCCATGATACAATCTGACCAACATTCAGCAACAGCAAAAGCAAGTTGGGATTAATAAATATTTCCACAGAACAGTTTTCTTTGGAAAATTGGGCTTTATTTTAATCAAAAAAGTTGCATTTTTACAAATAAGCCAATCTCCAAAGAAATCAAAAAGAGGGGAGTTGGTCTCTGTTTTTGTTGGGGTTTTTTTCTGAAAAACTAAATATCTTCAGCATATCAAAACAAGATACTTGCATATTACTAGAATAAAATGTATTTCTCAAAATGCAAATAAAATACTGTGACATGTCTTAATGATTCCTTTATTTTTTTTCCCTTGATGAATGGTCTGAGAGAAAACAAAGAACTAACTTTCTCACTGACAACAAAAACAAATCTGGAGGAGTCAAATTTCCCATGAAGAGAAATTCTGTTCTCCAACCAGATCTCCTCAGCTAAGAGATCAGAACAAAGATAATCATCCTGAAGCCTTTGTTCTCTGTTGTTTACATAACCCAGGAGAAGTGGACAGAAGAGCCTTTGCATTATCTTTTAACTTCCCACCTACCTGTGAGTTTGGTTTAGCAAAAGTTTGCACCTGCAGATTGTTCTAATTCTTGCATGCTAGTGAAAGAGAAGAAAGCAAACTGTTTTCGAATGAAACTCTTACACAGGAGAATTTTGGACGAATAGAACATAATCACCATAATTATGAGTTAATCAAGAAGCTGAAATAAGTAATTCATCTCCTGAGAAAAGTCCAGCAGTGAAAATTTTCTCAAGCATTTTAAGAGGCCTCTAGTTCCAGGCTAGTCCAGGAAGACAAGAGTCAGGATGTGAATATGTGACACTGTTTACTACCATACATGTTTTTTGAGATTTTCCGTACCTGTACTGAGCAGGCACAAGACTGCTTATCCAACAGAAGGAAAAAGTTGAGTGACATGGCAGCAGACAAATGTAACAAGTCTCAAGATTATGGATAGCTTCTGAAACCATAATCAAAGAACACAAATCATTAGACAAAAAGTGCAAAGTATTTACTCTGATGCAATGATAAGAACACGCAGCTTCTGCATCAAGTTGCCTTCTACAATATCCATTAAAATGAACAGCACTGAAGTACTTACTTTAGAAATTAAAAAGCACCCTAGTGAATTATTCATCTCTTTCTCTGAATTTAGAGGAGACAGCATGGTACAGCACAGCTTGTTGTAATACACAACAGCATTTTGATCTGCAGATATAAAGAATTTCAGATTGCTTAGAGATACATGAGGCTCCGTGGTGGTATGTAACATAATTTCTCACACAATCTAACCACTGGAACAACTCTTGCCTTAGAGGAGGTAAGTGGTAATGTGAAACATGTTGTTTCCTATTGTGAAGTTTTAAAGAAATACATTACATGCAAATAATTAGACTTTTTCCTTCATTAATATTCGAGTTAAATATATGCTACTAACAGGCAGCTCTGGGACAGTTTAGAGAGCATGGATAATACATAATGAAAACAAGGGCCCTTGCTAAATCGTGCATTGAACTTTTTCATAAGAATAATTCCACTGATTTCAGAAGAATTTCTCTTTATTTACTGAGGTACATCTGACAAGAGAATCAGGCTCAAAGTAATTCTATTGACAGTTTGAAAAAGCTCACTCTAATCTCCACAGAGAAATATAATAGTTGAGATTTCCATTTAAAAAAAATATCTGTTTTGATGAAATACAAAAGCATATGCTTTAACAAGCTGCTGCACCATTTTCAATCAGCACAAAAGCACAGATCACATTTTAGAGAGGTCTTGTGAAATATTTTTAATGAAACCTGCACAAAAGTTCACCCTCTGAGAAAACTCAGTCTACCAGACTAATACATCAATAGAAAAGAAAATGAAACACGAAAACAAACTCTAGTCAGATGACGATAGGAAATGTTAGCTAGCCTAGAGGAATGGAAAGGCTTGGAATTTAATGCAAAATTTAACTCTTCTTTTGACACAGGCAATTATCAATGCTTCTTTGGTTACAAACTATACAGACATAGAGGCTATTTGTTGAGGAGCTGGGTGTAAAATAAATCATTCTGGGAAAGCTCTCACATCTTTGGCAGGCCTGAAAAATCAGGTCAGCTATTAAGGACTATAAACATAGGTCTGTCTCCATTCTGGATTTTTTTTTCCACCATCCTTGTACTCAGATCATCCATACAAAAATGTATCTTCTTCCTGCAGTTCTTTGTGGCTGCATTTCTCTTCTGGCTGTTTAAGTCACACAATGCACATTTTTGCTTCTGCAGCCAGTGCCTAGACCTTTGTCTGCCCTTGTGAAAGAAGGTGATATTCCAGAAGCTTTATTCTATCTTGTCTGCATTTGAATCCCAATTAAAAAAAGCAACCTGTCATAAGAAGACAGGAAGTGGGACCAGTGCAGAGGACTCAGGTCTTGTACTAATCACCTGAAAGGGCAGCCCAGGGGCTGATCCTGCTAAGGATCTGCAGTGGGACATGTGGTAGGATTGAGCTGAGCCCCTTTGCTTTTACAGGCCTACTAGCATGCACTCAGCCAAGTCCTTCAGTTTTCCAGATGTGAAATGTGAATAGAAGATCTTCCATTATTACTAGCCTAGGCCTCTCCTATCAGTTTTGATATAAAATATTCCGGGGGGATTTATTCTTGTTGAATGTCTGAGCTGCACTCCACACAATGAAGCCTCTAGTCTTCAGTGGTTCCTCTTGTAATACAAATAAACGATAGTGATAAATACGTCTCTCAAGGAACAAGTTTCCCTCAGTCAATGGAGTGCACAGCAGCCCCCTTAGGCAAATTCACCCTTTCAAGCTTAGCATTTAAACTCATTTTATGAGCTGGTTATATGTTTATAATGTTTAATCTTTGCCTAATACTTTTTATGGGGTCCTTGTGGATGAAGGGTACACTTCGAGGGAAGTCAGGCTATGTAAAAACTGCTTACAACAAGAGCTGGAAGGAATGGTTAGCTGAGAACTGGGGACTAATCTTGTAGATCCCTAACACCAGAATTTGAAAATTAGGGAATTACAGCTCTTTTCTGTTATTCTGCAACTTTTTTTCCCAGCTTGTTTTGGGCCATGAATGTTTCCCTATAGCCAAGGTAGATATGCTAATGGCTGGATGGCCCATACCATTATCATATTGTCTCATTGCCTTCTCAAAGTCTTAACTGACTGCAGTGAGGATATTCAGGCTTTAAAACTCCCACTGACTGTTGCTGGAGGCACCCACACAGGCTGACCTTTAATCCTGTTGCACTGCTTCAAGGTAACTCTGTTCACTGAGCTTTGCAGTGGCTGGCTCTCAGGGGAAGTATCTCTGTAATATTTGCTAGCTATGAGATGTTATTTTTTTAACTCAAAGGAAATAAATTTGTGCTTCCTGCAGGGTATCTGGGGAGTTTTTGGGGCTGTCAGTGCCTACTGATGACCTATGGCAGCACCACTCCACTCATCTGAACAGAAGTCTTCCTACTCCTCCTTCTTTATCCCATCCTTTCTGGACCTCCTCCTTGTGATAAAATAAGCTCTCCAAGGAAAAAAGCAAAGCTCAGCTCCTAGCAAAAAAAGGAATTCCCTGATGATTTCAAGAGACTTAGGGTCATGGTCTCTGCACTCCTCTTGCCTTTACTTCTGTGCTAATCTCTGTAGATAAAAACATTTGTTCCCACATGCTGGATGACTTGCAGTACATGCACCCATGAACACCCCCTATCCACCTTCATGGAAAAACAGTCCCTTGCTGCTTTCTACACCCACACAAGCTTCTTGCTACAGAGCCTCTTCACAGAGCGTTGTAAAAGCCAGCAACCTCACGTGCTAGAGGGGCTCCACCAACCCACCAAAGGCTCAGGGCTAACAGAATGGAGCCCTGTAAAGTATGCCTTCTCAGAGCATTCCAAAACGTCCACAAATCTATCATCAGGACCCAGGGAAAAACCCTGGCATTACCCAGGGCTGACACTGAGCTGGCACTCCCAGACAGAGGGAGTACAGAGGCACTGGGCCATGTGAACCCTGATCTGTTGTGCACTGGGGCTCACTGCTTACATTGCTCGTTCGGGTGATCATATGAACACTGCAAAACTCTGCACTTTGTTCTACCCAAGTGCAAACCACTGACATTAAAAAATATATATTTTCAGAAAAAATATATTGGAGCAGGCTCTCTTTTATGGAAAACAACTCATTATTTTAAACAGTTCCTTTGCAGAGCAGGTGCCTCTGCCTCATCGAGAATCAGGCTCAGTTAATGTTTTGATTGCAAATAAACATCTGCCTTGCTTTTAACTCACTTACAGTGACAGTTCCCTGTAGCCATTTGCAGCACAATGTGGTGTGAAATCATCCATGTGAACTGGAAATTCTAATTGTTACTCTTGTCACACTCAGTCAACACTGCAGGCTCTTACACCAAGTGACACCAGTAATGGACAAAAATGTGATGTACTGGTATTTATCTAATACATCAGCAGAATGAGAAGGCCCTGAATACTCATTCAAGATGTCGACCTGAGCAAAAATAAATTAGGAATTATTTGGATGATGATCCAAATCAAAGGCTCCAAAAATACAGACATTATTTACACTGTAGAAAAACCTTTTTGGCTTGCTTAGCACTTTTAAGCAATTTTCCTTGTACTGTAGTCACAGAGTTGCAATGGATAGTAATTATTTCAGTTCTTAATACCAGACTTCAGCCCCCCTCCTTTTTCTCCTCCCTCAGAAAAAAAAGTTATAGGTAGTAATTTTCCTTCATTGGCCAACACATGGCTGTGTGTGAAGAATACTCTGGATATCCAGCACGATGTAGGCTTTGATGGATGGAAATAAAAGATCATTCTCTGCAAGCTGGAGCTGAAATGTTAGCCTTTGAGAGCAAAGGTTATTTTATCAGGAAATAAATCAGAGCCCTCTTTCATTACTGTTTTTTTCCGTGCTCATCTCAGTGATGACTAGGGTGTGTGTTCAGACCACAGGAATCTGAAGAACCACCCAGTCGCTTCATCAGTCCTAGAAGACGACAGGGCCCAGAGTCAGAGCTGCACTGTCCTGGATCCTTCTCTTTTTTTCACTTTTTTCTTTTTTCCTTTTTCTTTTTTTTGCATTTGGTCTTATTTCTGTTTGTTTGTTTGCATGTTCTCATTTATAGGCTGGTGGTTACAGTTCACTCCATGGACTCTGAGCCAAGAGACGCTGGGTTTTTCTTCCAGCAGCGTGTCCCCTGTGCTGCCATGCCACAGGATGCCATCCCATGGCTCTTCCTGATCCATCCCTGGGGAGCCGCCTTCCCCCGGGCTGTGGAAAGCACAGATCCCTCTGCAGATCAACATCCTTCAGTGCTTTTCTTCAAGGAAGGGGCTTTGCCCTGCTGTCTGACACGTCTCCCCTGTTCTCACAGCTAGCAGCCAGCTCCTTGCATGTGGCACTGGGACAGTGTGCCAGCCACGGGGTGGCTCCAAGGGATGTGGCTATGGAGCCTCCAGACCCCCACAGGGTGAGGGGACATGTTATTAGATCTTTCCTAGGGAGTGACAGGAGTTGTGAGCTGGAGAGGAAGGAGGGGAGGGTTTGGGGAGGCAAACACTGGATGGCAAGGGAGGAAGGCACTGGGATAAGTCTGCACATACATAAGCATCCCCCAGGGTGGGTGGCACAGGCTGCCAGCAGGGCAGAACAACAAGTGGCAGTGGAGAAGCTGGGTCTGGGTACGTGACTGAGCAAGGAGATATGCCTTGCCAGGAGCCAGCCCCTTGAAGTATCCACAGCCCCAGGCCCACAATGACTCTCTACATCGGTCCTCAAATAAACTGGGATACCACACCTTCAAGAAAAGATACAGCTATTTATAAGTATTCCAACTATGCCTTTGATGCTATTTCAAAACCCTAAGATATAATTTAGGGTTGCTTTTTTTTTTTTTTTTTTTTTTTTTTTTTTTCCCCCCAGAAAAAAATAAAAAAGATAATATCAGAGAAGAGAGGGAAAAAAAGAAGTTTAAAATGAGAAATACAGTCCTACCATCACATCTCACCGATTATTTACAGGCCTACAGGTCCTACTCAGCTTCTGTCTTCCTGGCAATCAGACTTTTTTTTTAATTCACTGATTTATACTGAAATTTTATACAATTAGGTGTGTATTTTTTCCAAATATGGATTTTACATTTTTCAGCTGGTAAACATAAGTCACCCATGCCCCTTCAGGAATCATAGTAGGTATCACCATTTTACAGATGGCAAAATTAAGACATCAACACTCTAGATGACATATCAAGTTTGCCAAAGCAAGCCTCTGTCAGAGATAAAGTGAGAACATGACTGCTTCATTTTCTGTTCTGATGCTAAATGCCATGTCTTTCTTTTTCATCTATCTTACTTCAACCTGGCAACCATTTTAAATCTGACTGGAGAAATAAGATCTTCAAATTGAATGTCTCTCTGTGACTCCTACTTTTTTATACCAAAATCCTGCCATGGATGGAGTTTTTTGCTTGTTCTTGACAACAGTGTAAATTATACAATATCTTAATTACTGGACGTACCCATCTTTTTGGATGCCTTACAAAGGTCATGAGGTAGTTGCAAGATCCAAGCTTTAGAATTTCATTGATCAAGGTTCTTGCATGATATTAGCCACACAGAAGGTTCTTCTGGATAAAAAAAAGCAGAATTTATGCTGCTGCAAATAGGTCACCTCATCAGGACCTCTTTTGCTCGCTTGTATTTTGCATAGCTTGTAGTCAGACATGGTTGTGAAAAGTCTCTGACTAGGTTTTGCAGAGGGAACAATCAACTTGTAAGGGGCAGCTCTAGCTTGGCCTCCTCAAATGAGGTGAGAGGAGTATCTGAACCAGCATTTCATTATTCTGAACATGCACATCAAATCTGATAAATTTTAGAAGGTGGCAGTTTAACCATGGCTGTGACCTTTTTTGGTCCTGGCCTTGTGCCCATGATATCAGTCCCATGCTATGAGAACAGCAGCTGGGTTTATCACAGCATACATTTTCTTCTATCTAATTACGGTCCTGAAGTCTAAATTATCTGCACAGCTTTGTTTGAAGTCTACAATGCCTGCTTTGAACATCCCTTAAACTTCCTGCCAGTCTTGCAAAATCTTTCTCTGATTGCTCCGGAAGGTTTCTCAAGGACCCACCATACTGAGCAGGAACCACCAAAGGCAGTGTCTTCAGGTAAGTGCAAGAGAGAGAGTCTAATGTCCTAAAATTCAACAACAGTGTGTCAGGAATATATTACAATATGTTTATATCCTTTCACTCCAGAAGTGTAGTTTCAATTCTTCTCCCCCTTTAAGGTTTCTTTATGCTGCTCAGAAAGAAATGTTTTAAGGCATCAGAGCTCTTCTGCTAGGAAATATCATCCTTATAAAACAACTTGCCCATTGGCTTGGGAATGGTGTAATAACTCTGGCCCTCTCAGCCAGTGACCCTGGAGGGAAGGAGGGAGAGCAGTGGGAATGACAGAGCAAGGACAGGGAAGGGGAAAGGCATGCATGGAGAGGGCAGCATGCAGAGTATGAGGATGCCCTGACACAGCTCAGAGGATGCTGCTCCAGGGCATCCACCACAGTGTGTTGATTTGGCACAGCCTGGTTTTTAGTAGCAAGGAAGGGCCATAGAAGTGGCTTCTGTGAGAAGCTGCTAGAATCTTTCATCATGTTGAACAGAGCCAATCATTGATGGTTCTGAAGATAGACATGCTACTGGGCCAGAGAGCGTGCTAATGCCTCTGCGATGACATATTTAAGAAGAAAATCAAAAGAGCACGAGCACAAGGTTTTTTCTAGGGGCAGCCCACGGTAATGCACCAGGGCTGCCACCATCTCGGCGTGGCCACCCCAAGCCAGGCTCGCTGCCTCCCCCTCCAGTGCCCCCATGAAGAGAGGCCTTCATTAGTGCCACTGCTGCCTGCCTGGTGGCGGCGGGGCCGCCTGGCCCGCAGTGAAAACACGGCAAGCCACTCTCCAGGGTGGAACCCAAACGAGATCAACCTCTCGGCGCTGCAGGATCCCACAGGAATATTTAAATTACTGGAACTTGTTGGCTGTGGTACCCATGAGCATTTCTTCTAGTCAGAGTTTAAACGTTTAAAGGAAGTCAGGGCATGAGAGGAAAAACAACATGGCGGCACCCAGGTGAGGGGAATAGAAAGAGGGGGAGGAGGTGCTCCAAGCACTGGAGCTGAAATTGCTCTGCAAGCCGCAGTGAGGGCTATGGTAAAATAAACTGTCCCCCTGTAATGCATGAAGTCCCCGGGGGATGCAGAAATCCACTCACAGCCTGTGGGAGAAACACCGGAGCAGGTGGATGCCAGAGAGAGCTGTGATCCAGCGGGAGACCCGATAGAGAGGGCCCCTGCTTCCTGAGAGAGAGAGAGAGCCCTTGCTTCCAAACTGGAGCAGCCTATCCTTTGAGGACTGAACCCCACGGACAAATGACCCATGCCACAACAGTTTTGAGAAAACTGCCCATGGGAAGGGCCCCGTGGCACAGCAAAGACTCCTCTCCCTGAGTGAACAGATCTCGAGTGACTAACTGACCAAAACCCCCACACTCTCTCTCCCTGCACTGTCAGCAGGAAGGAGGGACGGCCTGAGGGGAAAAAAAGGTGTTTTAAAGGCTTATTATACTTCTCATTATCCTCCTCTGACTCTGCTAATAATAAATTTACTGTATACCTTTAAATTTGAACCTATTTTTCCCTTAGAGTGTTTTCTCCCAATCCTCATCTCAGCATATGAGGATTCTCTTTTTTTTTTTTTCTTTTCCTCTCTTATGCCCTGCTGAGAGCAAAAAAAGGGTGAGCAAATTACTTTCATGAGTGTCTGGCATTTGGCCAGTGTCAAACCATGACACAGAGTCCAAGAGGTGCCCTGAAACCCTCAGAAACGCAGCCCTGCCTCCTGGCCTCACAGAGGGTATTTTATCTGTACTGTACTCTTGGTTGGGACTCCATACATACCTGCTGAGTTTAATGTTTGTGATAGCCTGAGTGCATCACTGAAGACATTACATTTAGCTGCGCAGTACAAGGGAAGTTAGCAAAATATACTGTGAACAGACTTTTCTTAAACACCATTTTCAAAATGCCTTAAGGATTATTCACCTCATTTTAAATACATATGGTATTTGAAACCTGTTAAATATATCTTTTACTGAAGACTGGACAAGTTCCAACAAAGACATCTATATAGTTGAGCAAATGATACTCAATTTATGGCCATATGTTATTTTATTAAATAGAAAACAACAAAAATTGTGATTGCCAAAGAGAAAAAGAAAATATCTTCCCAGAAAACATGTATTTACTTAGTATTATGGCTGCAATACAAGTTAAGTGAAGCCAAGAGATTCAAAATCGAGGCTATCCTTTATGCTTTTACCCAGCAGCTATATGAGGTAAGAGTCGGGTGCCAGCCATAACTTGCATTTCTTGTCCAGCACTGGTTGATGTACCAATTTGTATGTTATGGCAACAGGCTTCATCTGTTCTTTCAAATCCTTTCCTGCTTTGCAGTGCCTACAATAAGCATCAAGAATTACCCTCTTCCTGACTCTTTTATCTTCCATTCTGTTTTTTAAGCCAGAACTGCTGCAGCCCAGCCATCCCTGAGAGGGTCCCATTGCAGAACTGTGGGGCTTGACCCTCCCAAAGCCCTTCGGTGGTGGGGCAGTACCTGACAGCCTGGCCCCTAACCCAAGGACAGACCTTCTTGGGAGAGCCAAAATCCTAGAGGCCTGAGGGATGGAGGGGTAGGACAGGGGAGAGGGGCTGGCTGAACCAAGGCACCAGTATGTCCTGGTACAGGGAGTGCCTCAAGTTCCTGAGCTCTGCAGCAGCCTGTGGCCACACAGGCAAGGGAACATGAGCTGGTTCCACCCAGCCTCTCTGGACTCAGATCTCTGGACTCATCTACCTGCTCTGAGTATACTCTAGGCCCTCCAGGCACCAGCGTGTAGGGATCCCTGAGCTTGCCCATACTTAGGATCCAGCAAAAGAGAGAGCAGTGCATCCCCCATAATTCAGGAGCGCCCAGGCAAAGCTCAGGATTTCACAGGTCCTGCCCAACCTTGTGATAAGGTGTCTAGAACTAAGAAGACTTGAGTATCAGCCACAGCAGAAGCAGCTGGTGAGCCTCAGTCCACAAACTCCACTGTTATTTACTGTACAGGTTGCATTAATCTAAGCACCTGAGGCACAGAACAAGACACCACCATATCAAGTTCTGTGCAGCCTCAGAACTGAGGGATGATCCCCTCTCTGACAAGCATATTGGAAGGAGAACCTGACATTGTTCTTGCAGGACATTGATCTGTTCATTTCTCTGAGCCAGCATCGCAACATACAAGCAAATCATTTCCTGATATATTTTCCAGAGTTCCCTTGTCCACAGTATTTGTCCTCGCAGCAGCACAAGGAGAGGAGAGAAGAATATGTGCAGGGGTGGGTGTGGGAGAGGGGTCCCCCACCAAGGGTTTGTAGGGTGAATGGCTTGCACTTGAATTCAGTGCATGCTGGCTGACAGGCTAGGGGACTAAAGGGTTGCATACCAAGTGGAATTAAGATGTGCTAGTTTTCCTAGCTCCCATAATTTTTAAAGAACGGAAAGAAAAAAAAATTCTCGTGGAATTAATCTATTTCTTATGCTCATTCCAGCTGTGCTTAATTTACCCTCTGCTATTTCTCCCCTCTGATCGAGGAATGCTGTATCCTTACATTCATATTTCCCCTTAAAATCCCTGTGTTGAGCAGAGCTTTTCTTAATTGCTTTAATATGCTGCATTCTGGGATGGGAGAAGCTGATCCAGAGTGACAACTGCTCCTTGTCCCCCAGGACTGCTGCCCACTGCTCCCCACTGGGGTCCATCCTCCCACCAGCAGCCCCTGCTCACTGCCCACTGCCCACCAAGCTGTGGTGCAAACAGGCTCTGGCTGCAGCCCACACTGGCCTGTTTGACCCAGCTCTGCATGTGCAGAGAAGCAGCCACGTTACTTGCTTGACATAGTGACACCAAGCACCCTGCAGCAAAGCCAGAATATTCCCCTCCACCTGGCTCACTTTTATCCATGGACTGAAAGGCGAGAGAGAGGCCTTTGGGTGGTCAGATGGAATCCAGTGTCCTGGCAGGACTGCCCAGCCGTGATTTAACAACCAACACATCAGATGGACCAAGCCTGCAAGAACAGGGATGGGGCAATGCCAAGCCAACAAGGCAAGGGGAGACCACAAGGGAGAAACCAGGCAAGAGGAGGGAGATTGAGATGAGTTTGTTTTGTGTCTATGTGTTTGCCTCGACTTGGCTTCACCTGGTTTCCTCTGAAGTGCCTCAGATAACCTGGGCTCTGAACTTTGCTCTTGCATATCAGATGGGCTGCTAGACAGAGCACCCGTGCTGCAGGCACTTGCCACAAGCTCTAATGTCACAGGAAGACCTCTCTGCAGGCAGAACAAGAGCTTTTCACCATCAAGTAGCCTTGGCTGGACCACTGACACCTGTATCTCAGCCCAGACCCGGAGCAGGGAAACATCTTCCACCACCTTCACTTACCAGTTCCCTACTGACCCACCCTGCAGATGGGGTGTTGCAAGACTATGAGAGTAGTAGCTACAAAAGCACAGCCCTGTGTTCTTCAAGTGAAAGGAATTTCCATGAGTTGTCCTGGTGGTTTCATTTTTCTTGCTCTTGAAACAATATCCCATACCCCAGCCAATGTGTTATTCTGTTCAGCAGGACAGGAGTGTCCAGGAGGGAGGTGCAGACCTCTCCTGAGGATGAACCACAGTGGGGTAATGTATCTAGACCCCTGTATAATGACCAGACTGAACATAACACAGCTCTCTGCCAAAATAATCACCCCATGTAGGCCACTCTCATGCACTGTGCAAATCATTAGGGCCAACATATTTGGCAGAACTGCTCAACAAAATAGGAATTACATAACAATTTATGGGGGATAGAATGCATATTCTATGCCATAACTTCCTCCTCATGGAAATTTCTCTGTAGGTATTTCCCCCGAGCCCTGTCCCCCTGCTGAAGATGCCCTGATGGTTATTGAGCCTTATGTGATGCTCCTTGCTAGGAGTCTGTGGAGATGGCTCCCTCTGAAGTGTTAAGATTCATTGCTCCGCTCTTTGGAAGCCACTTCAAGGAAGCCTGGGACAGATCATGGAGCAGGATTTTTTTTTTTTTTTTTTTTTTTTTTTTTTTTTGTAATTTTCTTATTCTGACCCCTTCCAAAGACAGCTGAACAACCATAAATAGACCAAACTCTCGGAAGGAAGGAAAAATAAAAGAGAGAGTCAGGCAAGATGATGAAGTGAAGTTATGCACTGAGACCAGGAAGCCAAGAAAGAGGTAAATTTTCTGGCCTTTTACAGAGATGGTCCATGGTGGTGTGTACACAGTGCCCTGCCTTTGGCTTTGGAACAGCCAACAAGCAGCAGTCCAGTGTCTGAAACAAGCTGGGCTGAATCTCCTGGATGCCTGGGAACACCGGCACCACCATGCCCACCAACAGCCCAAGCTGGCGTTTCCTCCTCGTGTGGCCACAGGTATGCTTCACCACCGTCTGGCTGGCTGCTGCTATTTATTCCATGATTTTCTAAAAATGTGCCCGACCTAGATGTCCAGACTGTTGCCAACCTCCTTCTTTAATAAAAGTAACAACAGCAAGGTATTGAAAATCAAGAGGCATTTAGAAATATACAGACTCCTTTATGGGTGAAATAATCTAATAGACAAGCTGTTGTTAATTTACAGCCTCAATTTTCAGACACACTTCTTGAGTCAAAAGTACTTCCTGCTCCATAATTCCTACAGGGACACAGGTGGCCCAAATTGCAGTATACATCTACTGTACATTAAAATGTATTTCGGACTTAGCTTAAACATTTTTGAAATCTCAAGTTTATGTCTAGACTATTTTAATCAGCTAAATGTCATAATAAGCCATATGTTGGGCTTGATAGGTTACATATACCAGCCCTGCTCATAAAGTATCAAAAGGTGTTTTTAAAAAGGAGTCTGTGTTTGTTTTACCAGGAAAATGGTGCTTTTAGTCAGTCGTATCAAACCTACTGGCAAAGTGCACAGGCTCTGACGTAACTACTGGGAAAGAGGGAGGCCAGGGTGGCCGCAGAGTGGGGAACAGAGATGGCTCAGTCCACCCCACTGGCCCAGGCCAGCTCTGCTGGCAGGGAGCCCTTCTCCTCCTGCCCGCTCGGAGCAGACGGCTTCACTCCGCGGAATGGCTGCTGGCACAGTCACCACGCACCCGGTGGCTGTTTCTCTTTGAGGAGCATTCCTGGGGAGAAGTGGATGAACATCTTTTGCCAGATCCTTCCGTGCAAGAGCAAAGGGCACCAGCCAGGGCATCAGCCAGAGCACCACTTTGCATCAGATCTTACCTGTGACTTGCTAGAGCAGAGCACTGCTGGCAGGTTCTTTGGGTTACACCAGAGAAAGAGGGCTTTCACCAATAAAACTCTGCCATTAGCAAATTTAATTAATTAAGCATAGCTGCACAAAATCAACCATTCTTTCTCCAGAGATTTCACTAGTATAAACCAGCAAAAATCAAAGTCCCTTTCCTGAGCATTGTTAAGCCAAAACGCCCAGCCTGGGAAATGACCCATGACCACGGGATGCCTCATGGCAGAAGGATGGTTCCCCACCACGTAGGCTGAAAGGGATCCTCTGTTTGCTCTGAGCCACAGAGGGCCTATGGCACACAGACACGTAGCTTGGACTGGCTCCAGCAGCCAAGGATATACATGCACACAAATTCATCACACTGTCGTATGAGATTATTTCCTTATGAAAAGCTGGCTCCCTTCTGGATGCAGAAATTCCCCTTCAGCTTCCAGCCACTGCCATGGGGAGGTCTTGCAGCCCCAACTCAGGGACCCTGACCACCAGAAAGGCTTGGTGGCTGTGGGCCATGCCACGCCCAGTGTCCCCCCAGGGCAGTATGTCCATCCCCCTCACTCTATTCTCCTGACAGCCCTGGCACAGAAGTTTTTTATTGGAAAACCCACATATGGCCCTAGGAGACATATTTGTTTGTGTCCCAGTGGATGAAATCCCAGAAGTTCTACATCTGGGCACTTGCCTCTGGAGGCGCCTCAGGGACTGAATATACATACAGGAGAGCTTAAAGAGTATTTTAATTATAGCCTTTCCTCAGGAAAAATACTCCATTCAGTGCACAGAGATCCCCAGGGGCAACACCTGAATTGTGACTAGAAGTAGAGTAACCCTCTGGTTACCCCATCATAATTCCATGGCATGAGCCACTTGAGATAATAGCTAGAGTAACCCACAAACTGTACATTAACCCCCCTCACACCATCCCAATTCTTTGGCTCCTGGGTAATTTAGCCAGTCACTTTCCAGATGCAGTTATTCTTTCTCCTTTTAACAAGCCTCCAGGGCAGAGGATGAGAGAGAAGTTGTCACGCTCTCATTCTGCAGAGAAAGTGTACTTCTGCTGCAGAGTGTGAAATACAGTCCAGTAGGGTGAAACCATGAAGAAGCAGAGCGTGCTCATGGTACCAGGTAAGAATACTGACTTTTTCAAAAATATATTTTACTGTCAGTTTCTCCACCACAAAACATAAATCCTTACGTGATCCCTCTTTTCAGAATCCCCCTGTTTGCCAGCAGTAAACATCTGAGAGCTGTTTTTATTCCCACAACAGTTTATTGCCATGCAAATACCATAATTTTCAGTCTCTACAAACAGAGAGAGATTGTCATCCACCCAGTTTGTTACTATACTTGCTGGGCAGAAGGATGTAGTAAAAGTCATGACTGGCCTTGATGTTCAAACTGGAATTTCAGTTTTTAACTCTTTCCCTGCGTCTGCAAGCTTCGAGTCATTTCTTCGAATACCAGCTAGTCAATTTGAACTCTGGTGTGAAAATCTTCCGCATCTTCTCCCTCTCATGTTGACCACCTGCAGAGGAAGGAATAGGCACACAGTTACTAAGACACAACAGTAACTCATCAGCCTGTGGAAATTGGTATGGCTTCACTGAAGGTGCCATGCTGAAGATATGAAGAGTTTATGGCCTTAGTTCCAAAATAATAATGAGGCCATGGCCATAAACCACAATTGGTCATTTCACCTTCTTCTCTCCCAGACATACATACAGGATCCTGTAGGTCTGCCCAACATCTTTCAGTCTGTCTGTGTCTGGACATGAGGAGTGAGCTTGCTTGCTGGGGACATCTAGTTTTCTGTAGAAGCAAATGGTGATACCAGAACAAGCATAAGGAATGGGATCTGTATTCATCAATAAAGAGAGCGTAAATTCTGTTATTAAATCAGAGACACACTGAGTCTTGCCATCACAGTAACTAGGATTATGCATGAGTTTTCAGTCCCTCTACCTGAGAATACTCTTTCTTGCTTTAACAGTTCAGTGTCACTGAGGCGATAATTGCTCCAGGTAGGAGCAATCCACTTAATTCAGGCTCCTCTAATGTTTAATACAACATTTCTTCTAATTTCTTATATATTCATCATGGAAATTACATGCCTTCAGAGACTTCAAAAATGTCAGTCCTGGCTATATCCTTAACAAGGGCCTAGAAAGAACTTCCCAGTCCTAGATCTAGACAGGTAACCCAGCCACAGCCTTTTCTTTCTATGGGAATCAAATCTGGGTGTGCTGGAAGGGGACGAGCAGTGTCCCCTCTCATCTGACTGAAGGGAAAACCAGGGTTGTGAGATACCTGCTCTTCCTGCCTAAAATCAGCTCTACAGGGAAATCAGGCTTATTAAGGAGACCCAGATCCCATTAACAAGTACATCCATCTTTCCTGTCAATTTGATGTACCACTTTGTTCCCAGATGAAGGGAGTTGAACACAGCTGTTACCTTGAAGGTCAAACTCTGAGTTCAGTCTTGCACCTGAACAGGAAAAGGACACTTCTTGATGTGATCCTGCAATTAGACTAAGACATCTCACCTAAACACTTTAGTGCACTTTCTTGACATAAAACATTTTCATAAGCACATACATTTCTTTTATCATTGAAATGCCCTATGTGGCTTGTTTGGGGTTTTTTAAATCAAATCGTTGTGTAAGGTGTTCCCATTTTTAATCTATTTCTCATTAAAAGTTGTTGGGTTTTTTTTTCCTAGAAGTAGCTTTGCTTTCATTTTTTGAGGGTCTGTTGAGATTTCCTTTTTTAAACTTACAATGAAGATGATATTTTTAACAAGCAGTAATTATAAAACACAATACCTGATAGCTTCACAGACAGATGAATCACAAGAGAGTGTAACTGGAGGTGGGTAGGAAATTACACCCCCACCATTCACAGATGCCTCTGTTCCTTAGAGAGAGACACTTCTTCTGATCCTTGAGAGCTCTTTAATCTAACAAGCACACAGGGAAGAAAATATCCTCTTCTACACTTAATGTTGTTGACTACAGCTCTGTCAATCAGCACAACATTTCAATTAGGTTATAGACAGTGGATTTTGACAAATCACTGTCTGTTGGACCAAAGTTGCTGTTGGTACAAGTTGCTAAATGGTGAGATGAATTTTTCATTATTTTTTCTGTATAATGAAAAATTCATCAGTCCTGAATCAAAGTCTCTATCTTTCTAAAATATATGCTGCAGTTTCACCATAAATTGTTATGTTGGGAGTAGTTTTCATAGTACAAAATCTATGGCTTGTGCAGTACTAGTCAAAACAGGAGTAAATTCAAAAGTAACTTGGGACCACAAATGGCAACAATTTTTTGATGAGTTTTATGCTTTTAAGTACCAAGGAAGGATACAAGACTGCGAAGTCACTCAGACATTTCTGAACATGCCTAAGTCTTGAGTAATCTCTAGCATTTCTGTACCATTTCTATTTCCAGAAATAACCTGTTCAGTTCTATGATGAAAGGCTCACACCCACACAGAAGAGCACAGAGACAGCAGTGGCGCCTCAGTCAGAGACATGAAACCCCGTCCCAGCTCCTCCAAGGCTGTCCCAGGAGAGCATCAGCCCCGGGGGCTGGAAAGACCCAGGACCATGAGTCCACTGGGGCAAATCTCTGGGGTACTACAGAGGACTGAGGACAGGATTAGGTAATTTATGCTCTGTTTGTGTATTTCTGTCTGCTTTGCTTGGTGTTATTTCCAGGCTGTGCACATAGGTATGTGTGCTTACTGGGAGCATGTGCCCAGTGTCACTGCTGGCTGGGCCTGAGGCTGTGGAGCTGCAGCAGCTTCCCCTCTATGGGGCTACTGGTCTTGGCAACTTGTAATTTAAATCTTGTGGATATTTTCAGGCAAAGCTTGAAATTAAGCATCCATAACTCTTAAATGAATTGTTAAATGTCAGATTGAAATAAAGCATGAGCAGCAATGGTCATTAATAGAAGAACCATGGGGAAAGTAAATAACAATATCAGATCCTCTTAATAAAACCACAGTATCTCCATTCCCAGCTCTATTTTAAGCTCTTCTAGCAGTGAAAAGGATAGGCATGGTATGGAAAATGATGGAAGGAAAACCACAAAGCAGGGAAGGGCACATCCTAGGAGGTCTGCAGGCTGTCAGCTCTGTCAGGGCAGAGGACAATTAGATCAATGTAATGCACATTTGTAAAAGTGCCCTGACCAAGCAGATCAGCCTTACAAGGACCTGATGCCCTCCCAAGCTGCTGAGCCCACTGACCCAGAACAGAGGCAATCAGGGAGGCAGCAGCACAGCCAGTAAACAAGAAACATGCACAGAACATAGCCAGGCCCAGGGCAAATCAGATGATGGTGTTTCTCCTTCTGTCTCCCCTACACCAACATCAAACACATCCAGGAAGAAGCAGTTATAAAAATATCATCCACAAAATTAGAAGACAAGGGGGAGTAGGAGGAACAGAAGGAGTTATTGACAGCATCAGTCAGTCCAACAGACAGACACCTACGCCACTGCCATCCCTCATCAGAAACAGGGCCAGGTCTTTATTTGTTGGGGTGGTTAGTTGGTTGGCTTGCTTGTTTGTCTTGATAATAATACCCCATAGGTTTCTTCTTGTTCGCCTTTAGGGTTTTCAGCCTTGAAGTTGAAAAACTCTCAAGTTCTGTTTCTTCAATACAGTTAGAGCATTACTTAGAAAATTGCCTTCTTCTAACATAAAAAGGAACTCAAGATTCTTCTCTGCTCACAGAAAATAATACTTAAAGAAAATATCAGCATCAAGGGCCACACAAGAAAATTGCCGCACCATCATTTTTTCAATCATCTACAAGAAAGAATGCATTCCTACAGGGCAGGTGAGGAAGGGTCCACTCCCATCTGCTCCTTTGACAAAAAAAATTCTAGCTGCTCATCCAAGAGGGACAATTTAGTTTTCCTTGGCTATGGGACAGGTAAGGTATGAGGAGAGTATAGAAGTCCAGTGCTGTCTCCCCCAGTGCTGCTGATAGTCATGCACTTGGTAGGGCAGAAAGATTTGCTCTTTGCGTAGATTTGCTGTTGCTGTTATGAGGAATGGGCTGCAAAGTGCCTGAGGCAAAACAGCAGGATCCCTCTCTTTTAAGGAATGTGTATGTACATTTGGTATATAAACCAGATCTGACATCCAAAGCGGCAGCAAAATTAAAAGAAAATGAAAAGAATGCTATTTATGACTGAAAAGAAAAATCACTTTAAGATTAGGAACAAACAAAAGAGAGCCAGCAAACTATATAATCCTGTTGCCTTGTCTCTTCCAGTGTTTTGAAACAGCAACAAAAACGGCCATGACATCAATGTTTAAAATGCAGCACATGCCCCAAATGTTTTTACAGTGGCTGTTCACAAGCAGGGTTAAGCTCTAGTGCAGCATAGCCAGATTTATTACTCAGCCAGTTGCCCACAGAACAGGATGTATGTACTGGAGAGATCAAGTACTACAGACCATCAGCCACTCCTGAAAAAACTGGCCTGACCAAACAGATGAAATGTTCAGCTACTAAGTAGTAACCTGCTCACTAATTACCCTTTTAACACAAAGTGATTGATTACTTTTTCTTTATTGTAATCATATCATCACTTACATTTCCTGGGTGAGTATCTTCAGCTCTGTTGCCCTGGGAACTGTGCAGGTGGATGCAGGAAGTGGGAACCTGTCATTGCTACAGGACCAGCAGGTCTCAGCCTGAAGCCATGAGTTGTGCATTATTTAATGCACAACATGACATCTTTCTGAGGCAAAAGCAGCCTTCTCTTAGCATTTGCCCAAGACCTTGATTACAGGAATTTAGAGAGGGTAATGAAGTGATGTCAATCAGTCACTTGCCATGCTGTGCCCCAGGCCTGCACTCTCCTGCCAGACACCCAGTACCTCTGCCAGCTCCTCCTCAGGGCAGGTTGGGATTGTCAGTTTAAGCTGTGACCAACAACTTAACTACCAACCCCAGTGTCCATGAGCTGTCATTGACTTGACACAAGAGAAAACAAACATCCCTAGGAAGACCCCTTTGCTGGGGTACAGGGCAGCAGCACACAGTGCTCTGCAGGGAAAAGTCATGCTGACCAGTCTCCTGACAGTTTCATCCATCCCTAGGAAGGAGATTGGGTTCCCCGTGAAGCAGCAAGCTCAGCAAACCGACACCACACTGAGGTTGCCTTGAAGTCCAGCTCCTGTGAAACTTTTTCTTCCACTGGGCTAGAAGATAGCATCCAGCTTTCAATTTCCTGCCTGCAGCCACTTTGAAGCCGGTCCATACAACCGAAGTGGATTTTTTAAATGTTAAATTAAAAAATTCCTACATTTAATACAGAAAAATTATTACAGATGCTGAAAGGTTTCTAACGTTTCACCTGAAATGCACACATTGGATTAAACCCTTGGCTGCAGTGTCTGAATTTATGTAGGTCGCTGTAAAGAAATAATTGCTAAATTTAAGTGTACATGAGAAAACCAGTGAAGGTGGATAATTGCAAAACGAGGCATGTAGGACTAGATAGGAACACAAATTCTACCTCAGCCACTTATCAATATCAAAGAACTTCAGACAGAAGTGATTATTTCAGGGAATATATGTAACAGCACATAAATCCTTCATCCATAGTGCCTCTGGTGCAGCCAAGTTCTTAATAGTCATCCAGCTCAGCATTGCTCTGTGAGGCCCATGGGCAATCCACAATCCATAAGGCATCAGAAGGTGGTCCGGGAACTGATTGCAGAAAAATAATTAAGAAGCTAAACCAAAACACACACACAGCATCCCACGCAGTTGGCAGGCACTTATGTCAGTGCCTGCCTACAGGCACCGCTCACTCCCTGGCTGCTGGTGCTCAGATCAAAAAAACCTTGTGGGTCCTTTGATATTAAAAGATTGAGAAACGCTCATTTAGCCTCTGTGAAATAGGGCAGAGCTCTGACTTGGGCTCCCAAAGCCTAAGTCTTCACCCACTGAATCAAGAATGTGCCACCTCCTCCCCACTATTCTTCCATCCCACAGAAACTACTAGCAGAATGTTCCCTGGCTAGTAACATGCCAGGGAACAAATTTACTCAGAATTAATACTCTTACCCTAGTCCCAAGCCCACGGTCCCAGCCCTCTGTTAGCAGCATTACAGGGGCAGGACTGGACCCACTGTGCCGAGGTGCTGGGTGGGCAGTGCTACCATGCCAGAAGTGATGTTGTTTCCTCTGATCTTGTGGAACCACCACACCCATGATCCCCTGCCCAGGGGCATGACAAGAAGTGCCTGACCCTGGAAAGTCTACAGGGCAAAGGAGTTAAACCATAGCTACAACTGAGAAATGCAGCTCATCCAGTAGCTAAATAAAAGGTGAAAGGATTGCATTATTCATAAATTTGGCACCCTGACATCACCAAATGAAAACAAAGCTTGAAAAATAATAACATCTAGAAATATTTTCAGGTATGACAGACTCTGCTGTTTTCCAGTAAGCAATTTGCATGACCCTGGAGGAATTATTGGGCATGCATGTTTAGCTGATCGATAGGTTTTATTAGTAAAGATTTCTCTGTTCTCTGTTCCAGTCTCCAGCTAGGAGTAAAAGAACATTGTTTCTCCCCAATAAAGAAACCAGGATCTTATAACTGCCCAGATATAAGAAAAATGTAGTTCAGGGATTTTTTATTTTTTTTTTAATTACCCTATATTTAAAGAATTACCAGCAAGCACCCTATTTCTCTTGTTGGGAGCTAACATCAAAAAATTGCCTGACAATTTTTCTAAGAGCCAAGAAAGTCAGCTAGTAATCATGTGGAGTTGTGTGGCCAAAGGTACATAAACTGGCTTCACATGGGACCAGCAGTAGATCAGATTGCATTGGGCGGAATGAAATAAAAAATCCCAGAAGTCTAGTTTCTTTGGAAATGTACCAAAACTGTCTAACCATACCAACCTGGCACATCATATGTAAAAAAGTGACTATTTCCTAGTACAGTATATGGGGTGTTTTATAGAAGTCAAGAAATCAAAATGGCCTTAGTCTGACATCGTAAACACAATATACTGTAATGTCATTGAGAGACTACTTGTTACCTACTTGTCCCAAGATTAATGCTGAAATTGAGCACACAGATCTACCTACAGTTTCCCTCTGAGCACAAACATGCCTGAAAAATCTCTTTGACATACAACTTGGAAATAGCTACAATAACTATGTAATAGTAGAAACCACTTCTGTTTAATTCACATGTATTGTTTGCATTGGCCCAGGGAGTTTACAGCACTGGGAAGCAACACTAAGGAAATGACACCTTCTTGTGCAGCAGATCTTCTTCCTATCTGCAACACAGCTACCCTCCTGCTTGCTGTGACAGGAAGACTCTGTTTGGAGAGACAGGTTATTCTTTCTCCCTGGGTCCCTACCCACCTGGGGCAGCATGGTAGGGACAGAGCTCACAGCCACCAGAGTAGGGAAAGCAGGTCTGCAGTGATACAGCTCTTCAGCTTGGGCTGGCTTATCTGGTGTCATCCAAGAGATAATTTTTCTCCCCCCTTTTCAAGATCAGGCCTGCAAAAGCAAGTCTATGTGTAAACAGGTTGCAGAAGATTAACAGGTGTCTCTGTGCGGTTGATAAGGTTTAGGTTTTCATGATAATAACAGATGCAATTCTTCTGTGCTTCAGGTGCAGATGTAGGTTTGACAACAGAGAGGGTGTTGTCATTGAAGCCCATGAGCCCAGTCACAAACTGCAATTATGAAAGTTACTACATCCTGAATCTATTCACTTTTATCGTTTAGATTAGATTGTCTTTTTTAACAGGCTGCACTGTGTCTAGGAGTCAGTGCATCATTCGTGCTGAATTAGATATATTGTCTCCAATGCAACTTACAGATCACAGCAGCCTGGAGGCATGAATCACTTTGTTTTCAATAATAAGAAAGAATGGTAATTAAAAGATATTGTGGAAAAAAATCTAACACAATTTTATGCAAATCAAGGTTTCTTTAAATGCAAACCAATATTTGTTAAGATTATTTTCTCAAATACAGCTTGTGAACTCCTAAAGGAAAACACAATTCATCTCTCAAGTGAGATGCTCAGATTGCTAGAGTCATAAAATGTACGATGAAACAACAACAGTTAGATTTGATGCCACTTGCTCTAACTGCAGATACTAATCACCAGGTGTCCATAGGCATGCAGAAAAGATAGCAAAAAACAGTGAGAAAGCACTAGGAAACCAGTATGTTCAACCAAATTGTAAATAGCACAGGACCTACACCTGGAAGTTTCTGCCCACAGCTCCTGCATGCCAGCTTTCAGCACAACTTTATGTACCTGCATCCTAGTGAGGGCAAATCAGTCGTGCTTGCAGCAAGAGTGTCTGCCACAGTTAATGGTTAATAGATTTGTGTGGTGATCCTTTTGGATCCCATCCAACACAGAATATTCTGTGATTCTGAATCTGATTTGAACAAAGGTGGCCTTCCTTGCAAAAGCAATGCATGCAATGAAGAGTCTAAATTCTACTTATGACACTTACTCCTAAATGTGAAGGTATTTCTGAAGATGGGAGTCAGACACAAAGATTTACATGCTCTTCTTTTTGCCTTGTATGGTTATTAACTTGTAGCAATTAACTCAGCCGCGTTCATGCTGGTGCCTCTCTCCCGAGCGAGCGTCAGTGGGTCTCACAGTTTGCTCTCCTCGCTGCATTCCGCAGCTGTACCAGATGTCAGTCCCTTCCCTTCCCTTCAGAAGGGCTAAAACCTCATGCTCAGAAGGTCCACAGCCCTTTCTAGCTTCTCCATGTCTGTCTTAGGGTTTTTCTCCTTCTTTTACTGTTAAAAGACAGAGCACAGAGGAGCTGAACCACGTACAAGGTTTTTAAAGTTATCTGCTTGCTATTGAGTATCATTGTACAGCACTGAATTATTTATTCCAGCTTCCTAGGCAGGTGTGTGGCAAATTTCCATACAGCTTTAATGGGAATCAGATTGCCAACTTCAAACCCAAATTCTTCATCTGCACCACAGCATGACTGTGAAGTGTTGCTGAGCAAAGGGCGGGGTGAACAGCTATGTAGGAACAGACCGCAGTCACAGCTGGGAGAAGCATGTGGGTCTCACTTAATAAAACTTGATAGAAAATATTTGTAGCTATTAAAAAATATCGACAACAGCACGATACGCTTCATGTAACCAACACAATTGTCTCACTAGGATGGGCACATTCTAGATTTCAGAGTTTGATCGTCAGTGGGGACTCACTCCACTTTCAGAGCACACGGGAGCACACACACCTGCTGGCAGACACAGGGGAGGGTAGTACAGCACAGCAAGAGCAGTACTTGCATTCAGATTTGCTTTATTCCCATTTCCAGGTGCAAATTCAGGGTTTTCAGAGTATCACATGCCCAGCATGAAGAGGCAGATATCATCTATGTACAAAAGATATTGGATAAGCTGGGAAAAACGAGGTGGCACCCTCAACTCCAGTGTGATCCCAGTGGATGTACCAAGGGAATGTGAATTTGACTGACAGTCTGCATGCACCTGAGCAGGTAACCCTGTGCCTCCTCCACAGTCAGCAGAGCTCAGGGCACAAACAACCCATCCAAAAGTGGGTGCCTCCAGCTGGTCCTCTGACCATCACACACTTCACAGAGAGGCACCAGAGGACCAGGTCCAACACAGGCTGCAGAAGACAGATGAGATTAACCACTCTGGGGGCAAGTGACACACAAGAGCCCTTGGTAGATGGTAGACTAGATCAAAGCCAACTTGTGTGGTCCCATCAAAGGGCCTGCACAGGCCAGCAACCAGCAATCCAGGCAGCATGGCAGCCAGGATCTCAGCAGTACCAGTACTTCTGGATCTGCTCTGGGAGTAGGTAGTGGGATGCTCCCTGGGTGGTTGCTCCCAGAAGTGGTTCCCCTGCCAAACTGATTACTAAATATTTATCTTACCAAGCCACAATCAGGAGAGTTTCATGAGGAACCATGGGATGCACTTTCTGCAGAGCACACTACAGACCTAGACGACAAAAAAACCTCTAACCAAAGAGCAAGAAACACCCCTCCCCCCCAAAAAACAACAAAGCCCCCATCATTTCACAGGGAAAAAACAGAATGCCTTCATTTGTTCCCTGCCAATATCAAACATGATTCACAGCTAGACATTAAAATAAAATGGCCTCATTTTTACTGTCATGACTACATTGTGCTGATTTGGTAAAAAATAAAACCTCTTAAAAATTACAAAAAACTGCACAGCCTCTGGAACAAAAAAAAAAAAACCAGATCTAAGCAGAAGAACAAAAAGTTGGTACAAACTGATAGTGTCTGAATTTGTTTCTTTTAATAGATAAATGTCTGTGATTATCACAAAAGGGGTAGAGCTAGCAGTTTCACTTAAGAGTCCTTGACTGAAGGGCCCTCATGGTCTCCCTAGGCTTGCACAAATTGAATGACTGCACTGCTGGCATAGCTGCTTGCCTTGCCAGCAGGGCACCAAGAGACAGTTGGAAAATTATGGTCTCAGTTATGGATGGGGAGAGGGAGAGCTGTGCCTGGATACTGGCCACATTTGCAATGCTGTAGCTTGAAAGTGTGCCAAGGGCAGGCATGCCTTTATCACAGTGGAGCAGACAGAACCATTCAGTACACCTCAATTCTAAGAGTTTTAATTTGAATTACCTCTAAGGGGAACTCAGTTGTCCAGGGTACAATGCAACCTTGGGTGAAGCACATACTTGGGAGCAACTTCTATCCTAATTATTCACTTAAATAAGTAAGAAAATAATATGGAAATGAATGTGCAAAGGAGTCCCAGTTTGGTGACTGTTTTGAGTCACAACACAGAGTTCAATACTGCTGCTGTCTCATCCGGATCCATCTCCAAATGAGATGTTTCAAACCAGGATAACTAAACTTGCAAATTGACTCTATGAGCTGAGTATTGCAAACAGTGTGCAGCAGTGAAGGGGCCGCTCTGCAGTGCTAGCAAAGCTTATTCTGAAAGAGACACACACAAAAAGAAATGGCAGTCACTGGACAACAGCAAGATGGTGCTGGGGGATGTGATAGGTTTGGGAGCCTTGGTGAAGCAGTTGGGCTCTTGTTTGCAGATATAAGAGTCATGAGGACACATTCCAGTTCTTCAGAATAAAGTGTCATCTGTGGACTAATACATGAGAAAAAAGTTTCCTATTCCACCAAGTCCCATTTCTGTAGGAGACTGTAGGAGCAGACGGACCAGTGACAGGAGAGATCTCTGGAGTCCAGGACAGCTCTTGAAACAGGTTGTCTATTGCATAGGTTGTGGGTACAACAGCTTTGCTTAAGCTGCCAGCCACAGCTAAAAGCGAGGCCGAGAGTGAGAGCGAGAGAGGGAGAGAGAGGAAGAGAGAAAGAGAGAGGGAGAGAGAGAGAAACAGAGAGAGAGAAAGAGGGAGAGGGAGAGCAAGCTAAGAGACGGAGAGGGGGAGAGGGGCAGAGGGCGAGAGCTAAGAGGGAGCAAGCCAAGAGAGCTAAGTTCTTGTTACAATACATTATATCTCTTTCTTTGCTGAATATTCTAATTTACACTAACCAACCAGTACAAGACACAAATCCTACAGAATTTACATACAACCTATAAGAACTACTACATTATCATACTGTGTTACATTTTAAACTCTAAAAGCTACTCTTTAGACTTTTTTCTCTTGCTGCATTGACCTTGGGATCCCTCAGCTAGCAGAAGGGTATTGTTCAATCAAAAGGGATCCTCCTTCAGCTGGCTAGACCATTGTTTTCTGGTTGTATAGTAACTAAGGCTCAGTATCCTACAACTCAAAGCTAGCTTTCATTTCTACTTCGCTTATAGGTTTCATATTTTCAGAATATTTTGCCAAGCAATCCTATTTATAAGGTTCCCCTGTTTCATCTTCCCCAACACATTTCCACTTAGCATTGCCCTACACAGACACCGACCAGGTCACCAGGTCTTCCCAGGTCACCAGCATAGTCCCACCACTTGCAGAATACTCATCACTGGTTTCTGTCTGCTCTCATTTGTATTTATACCTGGTTTGAGCTGCCTCCAGGCAGAAATCTTCCCACTCAGTAATATAAAAACCCACTTTTGCAGGTACCCTTAATGTCTCCCTTACACATGAGCATTTCCCCAAGTCAGTAGATTTTGTTAAGGCAGGTAAATAGCCCCTGTGTCTTCCTAATTCTTTCCTCTCTTTCCCCAAGACATCCCAAAACGACACCTCCCCCCCCTCCTTTGCTTACCCTCTTAATGATCACCTTCCTACCTGTGTTTTTGAAACACATCCTGTTTTAAAGCTTGCCCCAGCTCCACTGCCCTCTGACATGCCAGACTGGACAAAGAGTACTCACTTTCCCAGTCCTCCCTGTAACTTCAGTGTCCTCCTGCCAAAACCATAACACTCATACAAATCCAAACCAAGAAGCATAGACCTAAAACAGGTTTTTCAATCCTTCCATAACAGAAATGACACATATTCTTAATTGCCATTATTCTTTTTATGTCCCCTTTGGAGAGTTCAGGCTTCAATTCATGTCTTTGGAAAACCAGTTGTGCCAGGGCAGCCTGTGATTTGCACTCAGCTGATGAACTAGACTTTCTCTGGTTGACTGTTAGAGAAAGTCTTGGCCTGGAGATGACAAAGCTTTTCACGACCAGTGTGAATAAAACCATTCTTGCAAAAAAGTTTACAAGTCCAAAGCAAAGGCTATTAGAATGCAACTTTTTTTGCTATACACAATTTATGATGAATCAGAAAAGGCCCTGTTATTCCTACATGTATCATCCTTCAGTGATGAACAGGATTCAGGGTGAAAAGACAAGAAAGCAGAAGACAAGGTACCTATTTGCCAGAAGTGTCTCCTCCTGTGGGACTAGAGCAAACACCTCTGCCTAAGCAGCCCCCAGAAGCCGTTCATAAACCACCATGGCTTTGTAAATGGTCACGCCTGAGCATGCTTTTGTCACTTGGGGAAATCCATCTTTTTATCCCACTAGTTGTGGACACTTGTTCTTCACTAAAGTTAGCCCTCTTCAGCTCTGCAAACCCCAATTCTCTCCTGGCTTTCCCACTTTCTCTTTTTCCCCTGCCTTTACCTAAGGCCCAGATGCCAGAACATCTCATTCCTTGATGCACACACACACCTTCTCCACCATGAGCCCAGCACTGCTGCCCCTACTTTCCCTGTGCCCTGCCCTCACCACCTGCAGGGAAGTATTGAATAGAGCTTTATCACCAAAAGCAATGGGAAACTGCTCTGAAAAATGGCATAGCCTAGCAGCATCTCCCATCACTCACAATGAAAAACAATACAAGATCTGGTGAGGCCTAAAAGATTTTTTAAAAATAAATAATTTCTCTGTATCAGGGTCTCACAGGAGGTGGTTCTAGCCTTTTTTTTTTTTTTTTTTTTCCATGTTGAGCAATAGAGATAGAGAAAAGTGTGAGTGGTCATCTCAGGGCATGGCACAGAAGAGGCAGTTATGATCTTGAGATGAGCAACTTCATTCAAAGGGGCAAATAAAGCAATGAATTAAGGTGGCAAAAGGGCTATTACATGTGAAATAAACAACTCTAATGAGGTTGTAACCCTGGATTTATAGTCCCATCTTCATGTGCAGGACTTCAGGTGCATAACTCCATTAGCAGGGATGTACACAATTAAAGACCCATACAACAAGACTGCTGGTATTAAAATCAGCCATGAACAAGCTTCAAAGAGGTTCTCACATTTAACTCAGCAGAGTGATCTGAAGGAGAGAAGCTCATTTGTAGCTGAACTGATCACTTTGCAAGGTGGTCAAGTATGAGCACTTACTGTGAATTCTCTGTATGATGGATATGAATAGGTTGGATGCTACTGCTGCCCCTGGACATTTTAGATCTCCTCTGCCAGGAATAGACTTCTGCTTTCCATGAATGGTCAGTAGAAGTGTTGGCTTCAGTCACCATCAACTCTTGCTTTCAAACTGGGGAGGTGTTGGTACAGAGGATATCCTGAAACTTCCCTCCCTCTCGATTCCTTGGCACGTTGCTGGAATACACAGGCTGGGCAGAGTGGCTAAGGTCACAGACACAGTGTGTTCCCTGAGGCTCCCAGCCTGAGGGCTGTCTGTGCCATGCACAGCACAGCAGACAGAAAGCACCCCAGGTACCTGGGGTACCACAGTCCAGCGGGGTGACTTATCCAAGGCAATGATTCATCCCTGTGAATTACTTGCTCCCAAAGACAGCTCTGGGCTGGCCCATGCTCTGGCACAGCAGGTACTCAGCTCTGGAAAAAAAAAAAAGCCTCTGGAGACTCAAAATCAATGTGACACAGCATTCAAGATACTCTAGATTTTCACAGGGACAGAATAAATTGCCTAATACATACAAAATACAGGACAAAGCAGTTCAGTATTTTAACTCTGCAAATGTCTCACCTGTTCTCAGGAGCACAGCACATATTATACACCCAAGTGACAATATGCCAGCTGAGACCCTACTTGTTTACCTGCTGTTAAATGGTGCCACCAGGCAGCCATCTCCAGCTGAAAAGGGCAGCAGTTCATATTATCAGTTTCTTTAAAAAAACAAGGCAGATAATACACTTGGAATTGCTTTCTTGCCAGAGAGAGGTAAAAGTTCTTTAAATCTGAATAATGCCACTGCATATCTGAGGGTAATGGAATAAGGTGCAGAGGTTGAAAGCAGAGCTCCAATGACAAAACATTAAATACCAATATGACTTTAGATATTATATTATGCTCTCCCAAGAGCTGTAACTCTTCAGATCTATGAAGCATCCAGAAAAACTGAATTGAACACACAATTTTTTTTCTACAATATTAAAAATGTAATTTTACCAGAAGCCATGGGGAGTCCTATGTTTTTAATACACAATGATTTTTACAAGCTAACGTTCAACCTGACTGAATTGTCATACACATTCCTGTTCACACTTAAGTGTGGTCTGAAAGTTATTCTCTTTGGTTTTGCACTGTAATGCCTATATTCTTACATTCTTAATACTCACAGATTTCAACAGTATAAAATTTTGACATCTCCCCTGAAAAGTCCACGTTCACACAGAATCCAACAGTTTCACCATCAGCTTTAGTGGCAGCAGGCTTAAGCCTGGAAGTCTCAAATCCGATAGATATTAAAGAATGAGCAAATTTCCTGGTTAATCTAATTTAGCTAGCACAAGAACATTCACAAGGCCAAGGATATTACTGGCAGCACAAGTAACCACACTTAGGAGGAAGCTACTTAACATTTTCCATTGTAATACTCTGCTTCAGGATAACTTTGAACAATTCAGGCTAAACATTCCTGATGTTAGCTGTCTGACTAATAGGATCTTTTTTGGGAAGCTTTAGCTCAAGGGATTCAGCTATTTCCAAGGCTGAGGTTACAGAAAAAAAAACAAAAGGAAAAAAAGAAAAAAAAAAAAAAGAAAAAAAAAAAAAAAAAAAAAAAAAAAAAAAAAGAGAGAGAGAGACAGAGAGAGAGAAGAAAAACTCAAGTTTCATATGAAAAGCTCTGGCACTTCCATAAGGGAAAATAAGAGTTTTGATCTTAAAATTCAAAGAATGACCAAGGATGAAGGCTGACAAAGAGCAGAGAGTATGGCTGAAAATAAGTAACATGATGATCTAATTACAGAATTAAGAAACATAAGAAATTTAAATCAGGTGCTAAGAAGAGGGGAGGCAGGACAACCTTGTCTGGCTGGTAGCATTACAAGACCAGAAGAGTTCCTCACATCCATGCATTTTGGCCTCAACACGGCTTTGCTGTTTGGCAGGTAGCAAAGCAGCTCATTAACACCTCTCTGCTGTCACATACACATAGCAGGTAATTGCATTGTGCTGCTGCTTTCCATTCTCTTGGCTCTCAGAGGGAGTAACTGTGTCTCCAATACAGCCTCAAATACAGCTGGCATGGCAGTCTACACAAATTCATACAATAATTTCTGCTTTACAAGACTTTGGAAATCTGAGCCCTCAAAAGACAGGAAAAACCTGAATTGTCAGTACAATCTTCATCCTGTTACTCAGTACACAACCTTTTAATAGCCTAATCATGTACTATTTTCTCCATAAGATGTAATAATCAGGCAATTATATTTAGATTCTCCAAATGATATCAAGGGCCTGCCGAGCATGGGCTGGATTGAGCACATGAAGTACTTTAAATGCATGTGACAGACTACAGCATCTGTCTTAAGCAGCTTACACTCAGAAAATACAAAAGAGAGAATTGCTACTTATTGTACTGGAGGAATGAAGCACTGGGATTCAAGGGCCTTCTCAGGGTGGTTATCTGGATCTCCCATATCCGGGTTTAGATAGGATTCCTGTTGGGCTCACATCTGTATTGCCAGGCAGTTGTGGATGAAGAAGCAGCTCATATGTTTCAAATCAAGAAGAGCTGCCCTCTACATAAAGAAATTATTCACCCATGTCTATCAACAGCACTACTGACACTCTAGTGCCGAGAGTGGCACATTCACAGCTATGGCCTGGTGGCTGGTGAGCCACAAGACATGGACATCTTCTCTCCAGGAATGGGGGTTTCCTCCTCTGGGGCTGCTAAGCCCATAGCCCAGATCCTCTTTCACCTCCTTCAGTGTGAAATGCCCTTCTATTTTTTGTAGGAAAAAAGCAAAGTTTGGTTGTCCCAAGAGAGGAAGAAGTAGCAGCCACCTATGAAGGGGTAAGAAATTTCAGATAGATGTCTGACTTGCACCACTTATTTAAGATAGATGAAAAATACCACAGATACACAAGAGGGAGTCCCTTCTAATAATGCTATGATCTAATGAAAATTCTTATGATTTAAGAAATATGCACACCCACAAATTCTGATTTTTCTGGCAGCATGTGTAATTTGTAGACAAACACAAGCTACTTTACGACCATGGAAGTGGTTTGGTGTTTGATTCAGAAGCCTCTCATAAATTACCTGATTTCCCTTCTACAAATACGTAAAATTAAAATGTCTGAGTATCCCCCCTAAAAAGAATTTTTCCTTGGAGAGTGGAGATTAATTAAATACTCATGGAAGTCTTAACAAAAAATCAATTTGTAAATGGAAGCTCTTCACTTGCAAACAGCATGTTTGACTGCAGCGCATGTTCGCCAGCCCAGGACAGATGCTGGTGGTCCCTGTGAACGCAGACCTGCAGAGCCTCACACACTCTGTACTATGCACAGCTGCTGGTGTCAGCATTAATGAAGGGTGACGTTGAGCTGCTCTAACCAGGCAGAGCTAACGCGGTCATGCAGTCCCTTAGCTCATCTGATACCTTCAGCACTCAGGGGCCAAGTGCGGTGAGAAGGGAGCAGCGGGCTGAGCTGCAGGAGAGGCAGGGCCGGGAGCTGGGCGGCGGCAGCGCAGGCTGGACCAGCACCCGCTCACAAGTGAGAAACTCCTGGAGACAGAACTGAACATCCACTGTGGCAGCTGTGCGTGGGAGTCATTGTGAACAGCTATTTGTGGTTGAACTAAGAAGACCAAAAAGCCACAAGAAACCAAGCCCATGATTGCTTGTGCTTACACATATATAACTGCAGAAAGTGCTCTTCTATGAACTGAAAGGATTTTTCCCCCCTAGAAACTTAGATGTCTTAGAGCATGACTTCAGGAGTCACATTAAAAATTATTAACTTCAATATAACCTTGAAGTCCATGCAAAGAAGCTGTTAACATCACTGAATTTTGTAATTGCAAATCATTTTGGAAACTATTTTCTTCATAGCCAGTAACAATGGATTTGCAAGACTTCTGTACAGCACTTAATACGATAATGCTTTTTTGCTTTTTGTTTTGGGTTTGCTTTTTTTTTTTCCCAGTGAAAAGATAAATATCTATGTGGAAATCACACATTTGGTCCGAAACAGGAACTGCTCATGTATTAAAATTCTTACAAGACAGACTAGCCTTCATCTACTTACTTCTAAAATACATAAATTATTATATATTATTAGTCATTTTAGTCAAGACTTCCCTTTCAAGCATATTTATTACCGTATCTTGAAAAAGGCAAGTCTATTGCAACTGGTGAGTTCTAGTTATTTATGTTTTCCTGCCTTAGATGCAATCTGCAAGCTAATAATTAAATTTGCTAATGTTAAAGAAGTAAAGTGAAAGATTTGGGAACAACAGAAAAAACCCTTAATCAGTTCTGTGACAGAGAAAACCTATCTAAGTGCTTTGTTTTCAAACCTCAGGATACACAAGCAATCAAACACTGCATGTGTTATGAGACCTCTGAATCTTTCAACCAGATTTCAACTTTCTAACCTGAGGGATGTGACTCTCTGTCAGTTTTACTGAGAGGTAAGGGATGAAATCACACACTGAATAATGAAAACATGACACATTTTTTTCATATAAAACTACATTTGTATTGGTCAAATCCAGAAGGGGAAAAAAATCAGAAGATTGATGTATTGTATAACATTTAAACAACATCATCCTCAGTAATGGAGAGACACTGAATAAATTGATCACTCAAAGCAGAATGGCAATCCTTGCTGATCACACTCGTTTCATCTTATAAAGTTTGGAAGGCTTCAGCTGTTTCTGATGGCTGAATATATTGCTACTCTTCCCTGTTTTACTGACACTCGAATGCCTTTTAATATAATTGTAAAATGGATCTGGCCATTTATCCTCACATATAAATGTTTGCTTTAATTGAGTAAGACATTAACTTTTCTTTTATTAAGGAGCCTTTTGGTTTTCTCTCAGTAAGGAGCATTTTGCAAAGCTGTTGTTTTTAAGGACATCCTCCACAGTTCTGCACAGTTCACTACTGCTCAGCATATGATGAGTTGCGTCAACAACAATCTGTTCTGTCAATAAAAGATCAAAAATAAAACACAAGCCCAGCTTTGTATAAACCTCCTTCCAGTAGTAAAATTGACATGAAAAGCTTCTGAACAAGTCCCTCTGAACTAGTCCAACGAGCAGCACCACCATCTCCTGAGCAGGGCCAAGGCTTTAAGGCCCCTGCAGCTGAAGGGCAGGGGCATGAGAAAATTAATTTCAAGACCATACCTGACACCTGAGCAACTCAAACTTCCACCATAAAGGAATGTACAGATCACAAAATTTAAAGCATCATTCCAACTGCAGACAAAGCTTTCCAGAAGAATTAATGGAAAAGTAAATATAATGACAGAAGGCATGGGTTTTGGAGCAGTCTGCTGGTTTTACTTTAAAATCAACAAGCTGTGGGCAAAATCTGAAGAAAATGAAAAGGCAGCAAAAAATTCAAGGGAAGAAATGCAAAGGCATGGAAAATCATGAGGGACATATCTCTCACCCCAGGGTTGTCAAACCAGATGAGAAGCAGTTCTACAAAGAGAAATTCAATTCCTCTCCCTGCACACACTGCACGTATTTTGACTGAGATATTATTTGCATCACCAGCTCCTAACAACGACTTAACAGAGTCCTTTGGCTGCCAAGTGAGAACCATTAAATAGTGCTTGCTTCTTAAAGATGCCTCAGATTGTCACCAGTGATTCGTCATATCACAGATTTGTGAGAGGGCAAGGAATTGAGAAATACAGACCAACAAGATGAATGCTTGGGCTCAGAAATTTGCAAAGTATAAAGAGCATAAACACAAGTATGTCAAATGTTCTTTATAAGCATTATTGCTTCCAATGCCAATCCCATTGAGTACCCTTGTTAGCACCAAAAAGGCTATCTGCAACCTTACTCAGGCCTTCTCTACTCTGCCCCGCTGTGCATGTGTTTACATTTGCACAAACACTCCCATCCTTACACTGCAGTTCCTTACACCCACACTGGTCAGCTCTGCACCCATGTCCAGACTCTGACAGAACACACAGGAGTAGAAATTACGCCTCTTAAATGTTCAAGTATTTCGGAGAATATCATGTGGAGCTGAAAGGAAAAAAGACATGATAACCTATGTAGAAGTGGGGGAGCACCTTGTGTTTCCCCCATGTGGGTGGTCAGCAGCAGAATGCTTTACAGTTTAGAAGAGAGTCTGGTCTAACTTTGAGAACATCAAACAGAATGTAAACCGCGCATCACCCTGATGTCAGGTCAAGGTCACACCAAGTACATTTGGACTGCAGAAAAGCTTTCCCATTTATTTAGTTTTGTTTTCCTTAAATGTTAATGTTAAGGACTAGATTCTGACAACAGCTGTGGCAGTTAACCGTACCTAACTAATTATTTATTTCTTTAGTTTATGAATAGATGGTCCATAGATTTTCCTTTGGCCTGTCCTGAGGACAACTGGGGTGCTGGCCTAACCAGACACATTTCAGGCTTTTAGAAATGCTGAGATTAACCTGTTCCACTTTGCCTTGAGACTGAGTGGGAGCATGCACCATCCATTGCTGTGACTATCTCCTATGACCAGAGCACAGACCCTTTCTGATCCTTTATGCAATACCAAGTCCCATCCAGCCCCCTCCCCTTCACCTGCAAAGCCTTTTTGTCTACATATAACAAGGATTTTTTGGGAGAGGGACACAGCCCCTGTAAGTGCCAGTCATGGCACTGGGACCTGAGCTAGTGCTGTGGTTAAGGGAGATGGTGCTTCACATCTATGCTGGCTCAAATTATCAATGCAATTAAACATTTCACAAGTAGCAGTGGAACAGAGGGAGTAAATCTTACAGCAAAATCTCACCAGTTATACTGGTGAAGATCCTAAGTTCTTCTCCAACATCAAAACTAAGATAATTGTCCCCTTTTTTCTCCTTTCAGATGTCACTTTTGAAAGACTTGCACATCTACCTTGGGGAGCCTGTAAGATTCACACCAATTAGAGATGGATACCATAGTAACACTTTCTCTTACAAGGATTACAGTTCTGCAGAAATAAAAAACCTATTACAAGCCAGTTATCCCAACGCAAATCTGCACAGTTAAGAGCCCGACAGCTTGATGCAGACTGTGTAACTAGTAACCACAGGGCAGTTTTTCCCTTGTGTGCACATTTGGTCTCTCACGTGTATGTGTTACCTGTGGACATGTAACGGAGAGGGAACCACGGGGAAGAGCCATGCCTGCCTCTGCAATGGCTTGCTGACCAAAAAGAAGTTCTTTATATGCATTTCTCAAAGACATGCTGTCACTACATATTCACTAGTATACAAAAAAACCTTTCAGAGACAAGAAAGGAAAAAAAACAGGCAGTGCTGCAATAATCAGAAATAGAAAGGACGTACCTCATGGTGAGTGAGCTGCCAGCTCACTTACATTAGGTAAAGAACAAACGTAAGTTCTATATACACAGAGATGGTAGGGAAAGTCCACACTGAATCCAGTAGGAAGACACAGCCTCATCCCTATTAATCTCTAATGTCCACAGATGTCAATTCTCTTTTAGTGATCATCACCTTCAAGTGACTCTACCTCTCTTGCTTCCCAGAGAAGCTTCCTCTGATTACCTCCAGCATGACAGAAGACCAAAGTGTATTCAAGAACAGAACAGTTAATTCACCTCCACTATCTACTTACACCTCACCTACTTTTGTATCTCATTTCCCTGACAGAGGTCTATGTCTTTAGAAGCCACAAATCTCTACTGAAGTCTTTCTTATTTCTTAATGCACTTTGACATTTAGCACATTCAATCTGGCTAAATAAAATCCAATGAGCTTGTAAACTTCAGCACAGAATATTACTGCCTTCCTCCATTTACATCCTCAATCTTAAAGAACTAATTCAAAATACACAGATTGTTTTTAACCTGTTCCAAGTATTTGTTTTGCCAACTTTGCAGACCTCCTACTAAGTATAATGTTACCGCTGCTTCCTTCCATACACAGGAAGCTACAGAGTCAGTTTTCTATTCCCAGTTATGCAGAAGATCATTTTTTTCTCTCTCAAATGTCTCAGCCTAGTGATCTGCTCCTACTTCTGTTCCCTGGCTGTTATTTTGGTGCTACAGAAAACTAGACAAATTAACACAGTTTGAATATTTTTTGTATAGGAAATGAAACTCAATCATCTGGTACTGTAGCAGGATTCTTCAGTTATCTTTGGGGTTGAACAAAATTTACACACATATCTATATAAATATTGCAACCACCATAGTTTAGATTGGAAAAGAATAAGTATTTAGTCTAAACTCCAGGTTTCGCACACTTATGACTTTCCAAAATATTCACCTTAGAGGCTGGAACATTCCATGCTAGGTTTGTATTTAGAGGATCCCACTTTAGAAGACCAAACCACACTCCTTCAGCCATTTTAGGCTCTTGGAATTCAAGACACAATGACATGCAAGAATTCAAGAGGAAAAAAAGACGAAATCACAACAGTAACGTGTGAGTCGCCATGTACTGAATCTTTAACTTTCTTGTTAAAAAGATAAGTAAATCAAGTTTAGGAATAATGACAAAGTTCCTGCAGAAAGGGACACTGATCTCTACACCACACTGGCTGCTCCAGCTACTTCTGGACTTTCTATCATGAACAACTGAGTAGCATCACTGGATTGCACATAATCACATAGACATCTTAAGAGTCTTTTTCAACCCAAGTCCAAACATTAACTGATTTTCATTCCAGTTCTTATTGCAGATTCTGATTTCAACCCAGTTGGTGGTAGCAAGATGAAATGGGAACACAGCAAAATATGGTGGGGACCAGTCTGCATGTCCCATGGGTTTTGTATGTTCTGAATGTGAAGTCTAAGAAACATTTGTGATACAGAAGAACCACTGCACCAGACCGTCCAAACAGATTTTAAAAAAATGAGCAACTGCCCCAAATACCTAGCACATTGCAGTTGTACCTTCTCAACCAAAACTGGAAATCTTAAATTTCTTCTCTAAGTCAGTTATACTGAACATTTGTAGTATTTGTTTTTATTTCCAACTCCAAGTTAAATAAGACCTGTATTATTTGCTATGACTAAACATGAATAACTGCCAAACATTTATAAAACCTGAGTGACCACAGTAAATTCCAGTTCAATAGGGCCAACAAGTAAGAAAATACTAAGGTATCATTAAAATGTGCCTTTATTTTTCTATTGTAAGAGAATTCTACATAAACCAAGCTCACTCTGTTTTACAAGACTTTTTTCCCAATATAATAAATTTTCAAGATGATCATAAACAGTGTAAAGCTGTAAATAACTCTTCGTTCTTGTTGAGGGCTACAGCAAAGTTTCTTCAGTTGTTGTAATCCTGGAGAGCCTGAGCCATGAAAAGCTTGCCCAGGTTCTGTGCATTGAACTCCTTGATATTCTGGCAGTAAGTATTGATTTGACCTGTCAAAAGGAAAGAGTAAACTCTTGTCAGTTTTGAAATTCAGAAAGACACCCCAAAACATAATTTTTCAAAAGCCAAATGTATGTGAACCACTGAGAATTTATAGAGAAGCCACTATCTCTGCTGAACTACTCCACACTTAGCAATTTTACATTTTCAGGATGCTCAAATATGTTTGGGAAAAAGAAACTAAATTAGGAGAACAGGTAAGCTGCTATGCTCAAAAAACCCCTTAATTTTCCAGGAATACTATATACAATTTCTGACATTACATATGACAACAAAAAGAAGCAGCAATTCTTGCTGCCGAACTGAAAGCTCAGTCACATTACTTCTTCAATTCAGCTGATCTAATAATTCTACAAGACCGAATTTCAGTTTTGTTCTTACACATATGCTTTCTTTATTAAAATATTTGTAAGAAATATTTTTCAGCAGCACATTGAAAACTATGCCATTCCTCTCTGACATTCTGCTAGCCATTTTTTCTACCTAACATGTCACTTCATTTGCTGTTTCAAAAATCATCAGGGTATGAAGATTTGTCAGTAATTTACAAATCAAACGTGCCCATCAAAACATTTTTATACTCTTACAGCTACAAGTTATTTCCCTTGTTAGCTAGGAATAGCAAAACATGAAGCCAGTTTAATCAAAATTAAGGCTTTTTAGAAGGCAAATAAACTCTCATTTTAATGCTCTATTTGAAAAGTTTTTAAATGCCTCAGAGACAAAGAGCTAAGTTTTATTCTTCATCCACAAACTTTACTTCATCTAAGTTGAAGTGGAGGCTTTCAATTCTTCCCCTGACTATGGTAAAAGAACAAACAAAGAAAGTGCTTTGGCTGAAAACTGTCTTTTCCTTTAAGTGTAACAGTTTTCAATTCCTTCTCTCGTAAGAGATGATTCATCCTAAGCTTCCACTTTCATAAAACACACGTCTACACACATACACTCTTCCGTTGCATTTATAAGCTCTGCTAGAGCTGAATATTTAAATACTTTAATGCTGCTAGGATTCAGTAACTGCTAAAAACTATAAAAACCAATAGAGTTTTCTAAAAGACTCTGTAAGGAGTAATAAATCAAGAACATTATTTCTTCTAAAAATAGCACTTATTATAGGGGTAAAACTATTAAATATTACAATAGTAATCTTCTGGTCACTTCAAAATCCAGGTAATTCACATCCACTTTTTTTTAATGTCAAAGCACTCTTTGATGCACAGCACATTACCAGGATTTTGAGTTTTCTCTCAGTACAAAACACAGTGATAAATATCTGATAAAAAAAAGCCTGCTACATTTAAACAATTTGCTTTCTTATGACATTTTCCAAACTCATTTTACTTAGCAGAAGACCTAGGTTGTCTGCTCTCTGTTGACACTGCGAGGTCCCAGGTATTTTTACCCTTCCAGGAGCCACAGGACAGGCACTGACAGTGGCTATGTCTACAGCCCACCAGTGAACTGAAGAAATTGGGGGGTAGTACCTCTACCTATCTATGCTTTGCTCCCATTTGTATTTTCACTTGCCGGGCAGTGCAAGAATATGGGGATAGTTTCCCTAAATCTCTGGCCATATATAAAACAAAGAAATTATCCCCACTCTGTTTGAAATTAAATGCAAAACCTTCTCAGCTGCTGTAACAACCAGTTCAAACCTAGAAATGTTATCAGTAACTTGGGGCTGCTGTCAACTGCTCTGATTCAGAAGCTCCAGCCCAAACAGCTTATTCCTGAGTCTTGTCTGTACAGCTCCTGAACTTCTGGAGCTGAGGGAGGGGCTGGGGCATGAGTGAAGGGAGCAATTACACCAATTCATGCAGAAAGCCTCTCCCGTGGAGCATTTCTCCACCTCTCCTTTAAAATCTCAAATTTAAAATATCTAGGAGAGGATTTGGAATGCTACCAAGCCAAAATATCACACCATAATGGCAAAGGTAATGAAAACTTCAAATGCTTTCAAAGATACAACTGCTCTTTTTCCCAAGCAGACATTCTTATGTTAAAAGGTAAGTTTAAAACACTGCTAAACATTACCTGCAATAAGGAGTGACTCCATTCTTGGAGGTGGTTGTGGTGGTTTAAAAAGCTTATTGATGTCCTCCTCGGGAAGAGGGGGCTCTCCTCGGCTTTGACGCTGTATATTTTCTTGCTGACGTCTCTGCTGATACTGAAAATAAAACAACAGCATCAAAATGCAGCAGGACTTAAAAGCTGCAAAAAAAAAATTTCTTTTCAGATGTTTTCAACAAACCAGCAATGTATGTTTTGAAAATTACATTATTTAATGCAATTCAGGTTACTACAAACAATATAATACAATTAATTCAGAGTTTATTTCAATTCACTGGCAACAAGGCATTCCCCATCCCACACACTGGCATCTTAAATTAAGTGAGGTAACAGAGAATCATATAGTGGGGTAGAGGGGTTCTAAAATTTTTCAGAGATAAATACTGTATCTGATGGAAAGAACAGAGCATGGTTAATAAAGGCCTCCATTGCCCCACACAATAGAGAAAAGCAAGGTTGGAATATGCAGTTATGAGAAGCCACCACCTCAGATAGTTGCACAAACCAGAAATTCTCCATTTTATGCAAGTTAAAGGTCAAAACAATATTAATGTGAAAGGGGAAGAGAACTTGATTAAATAAGGTATTTTAAGCCAAAAAATATTAACTCTGAACTGCAAACAAAGTGGTGGCTGAAACCAAGCACAACGGTTCATTTCCCCATTAATATGCAGCTTGTAAAAGTTCTTCTGCTATATATTTAAAAAAATAGTTTTCTATACTTCTCTTTGCCACAGAGATTACTCAAAGTTTATAAAAATTGAGACAAAAAAACATTTCTGCAGCTACCAGATAAACACGTGTTCTTGCAAATCTCATAAATTCAAAAATTATGTGAGCTTTCATACTGTATGTGGCAGTGAGGATTTAGTTATAAAGTTTGTCTTCAAAGTCCTCATATTCAACACAACAAAAAAGTCTTTAAAATAAGGAGACAAAAAGTACAGAGTGTTTTCTCTCACTTACTTAAATGTATCTGTGATCCAATGAGTTTGAAAACAGTTCTTACTTGGTGGCACAATCAAATGAAGTAATTTTTTTCCAGTAGTAGTGACAAATACATGTTTTTGGACAACGTTAAAAATAAAATCTGAAATGCCCATATTTGTATGTGAATTGCATGTAGCTTCTTCTTTCTTTGCATTACCCCATTGACTTCTCAGCAGTCTGCCTATTATTCTTTATTGAAATGGCTTGCTCTTAATCACAATTGCTCCATTTTAGAAATGAAGTTACAACCACTAAGCATGCTGCAATGAGCCACTACTAAAGCAGCTATAGTTAGTAAAGAAATTAAGTGAGACACCATGGAACCTACTTTGCTGTGCTTTTCAAAATAAATAGATCCTTTTGTTGTTGACAAAAACCTTTGAAGTAGATGCCATCTTTCCATTCAAATTAGACAATAAAGGAAAAAAAAAATTCGGAAGATAACACACATGAAGCTTCTGTGTCCCTGGGAATTTTATGGCCAGGACAGACCACTGAGCATGTGCTGCTTCCCTAAAATGTTCCCTGTCCAAGCTACACTTTACTTATGTGGAAAAAAAGCAATTTTGATTTTAAAACATTCAGTGATGAAGCCTTTTACATGAACAACAGGTGCTTTTTTTTAATAATCACTTTGTGTGACAATTACTGCAACATTTTATCTCAAAAGTGATCTGGCCCATTTTCAGTTGGCCAACATTGAATCTCATCATATCTCTGTCTGCTAGATAAGAGTGCAAATTTATTCCTCATGCAGGAATCTCCTGAGTAAGCAAGTAATCTGTAAACTTATCACATTACGTGAATTCTGTCCACCAAAATCTTCTCTCCAGGCTTTCAAACAATTCTCATAGTGTTTTTTTCCAATTTACCACCATCCTCCTACAGTCAGACAGAGCATTGCTTTACCTGTGCAGCAAGAGCAAAGGAAGTAATACTGTCTCCAAATACCAGAATAGTTACAGCTGGAAGGGTCCTCTGGAGGTCATCCCTCTGCTCAAGCAGGGTCACCTAGTGCTGCTTTTCATACTCAAGATTGTCTAATCAATGGGTATTAATTCTAATTCTCTAATGCTTTAGATTTTAAAGAGGTCCTTTGGCACCAGGAATTAAGGTCAGCATCACTCAATCAGCATCACTATTTATTGATACTAAACATGACTAAAATGTCCTTTCCAATCAGAGAACAGTCCAACTTCTTCACAGTCCACTGGACTATGTTTCTTTGTTTCTAGATGCATGACTACATGTGATGGTACTAAGACACAGTTTGGCTTGGAGCAAAACTTGTAGTTTCACCTCTTTCATTTACTGAATCTCTCGTTCCTGTGTCCATGGTGTATTTATAAATTATTTTGGTTTATCATAAATCACTAATAAAATAGCAAAGCTAAATCCATACCACATGTTACTAGAAGTGAATTAATTTGGTAAGTGCCCACTGACTAACTCATTTTATAAAACTTATATTGGGTTTGTGTGGCAGGGGGGCTACAGGGGCGGATTCTGTAAGAAGCTGCCAGAAGCTGCCCCCATGTCCAATATGGACAGCAGCAGCTGGCTCTGAGACCAACCCACCACTGGCCAAGGCCAAACCCAACAGTGACAGTGACAGCACCTCCGGGGTGAAACGTTTCAGATGGGGAAAAAAAAGGGAAAAAATGCCAGCCAAAAGAGGAATGAGAGCATGTGAGAGAAACAGTCCTGCATACACCAAGGTCAATGAGGAAGGAGATTTCCTTCAGCCTGTGGTGCAGAACATGGTGAGGCAGCTGTGCCCCTGCAGCCCACAGAGCAGGGAAGGAATGTGAGGGGCCTATCCACTATCCCTGAGGAAGAAGGAGGAGCAGAGATGTATGATGAGCTGACCACAGCCCTTAAGCCCTGTCCCCCTGCACTACTAAGGAGAAGGAGAGAACATCGGGACTGAAGTTGAACTCAAAAAGTAGGGATGGGTGAAGGGAAGATGTTTTAAGATTTTATTTCTCATCACCCTACTCTGATTTGATTGGTAAAAAATTAACTAATTGCCCTAAGTCAAGCCTGTTTTGCTCAAGAATGTAGTTGGTGAGTGATCTCTCCCTGACCTTAGGTCAACCTATGAGACTTCTGCATTTTTTCTCCCATGCCCAGCTGAGGAGAGGAGTGATAAACTGGCTTTCTGGGGCATTTGGCACCCCCAGGGTCAAGCCACCACACTGCTTAACAGGTGTATTTTTGAACGATCTTGATTAAATCTCCATTCATCTGTCTTGGATAACACAACCCAAACTGTATTTTGTGGAAAAAAAACCCTCTCGTTTAGGTTTCTCCATGTTACCAACCTGATGTTTCTGCTGCTGCTGCTTGCTTACATTCCTCAGGTAGGTATTGTATTTAACAATGTCTTGGCTCATCTCATCCACTCTGTCCATCAGCAGCTGCAGACTCTTCCCAAGGTGATTACTGAAATAGGAGAAACATTCATGAAAGATTAAATTTATTACTAAAAATAAAGATTTAAAATTAAAAATTCATTCTGTCTCTTGACCAGTATTTCTGCACTAATGGCATCCTTTGCTAATTTTTAAGCTCCTGTTAATTTTTGTTCATATATTTATTTGATAGTTTATTTATTTATAATTTTATTTTGATACTTTATACGGCACCTCCTCCTCTAGCACGTTTTCCTCACTGCAAATACCAAGTTCAAGTGTTTCGGTCTTTCCGGAAACTTGCCAGTAATGAAAAATAATGCTTTGCAGGAATTTACAGTTATTTGAGATGCAGGTCGTCCATCTAAAAGAAAAAGTCTGATGTTTTTGTCACATGCAACCCAAGCAACATTCCAGGAGATGTACTTAAAGTGTTTGGTTTCAAATTACTTTTAAAAATTTACTACCTGGATTTGTTTTTTCACGAATTTTTAATTATCCCCCTGACAACTATTCTGAATAAGAATAATTAAATATTCTTCAAACCTCCATCTCATTAACTACTCTATCAAAACATGCCTGGAAGTTCAGCAGCCATGGTCTGATCCTGGCTGTTGAGAGGGAGTGTTGTGTTGTGTCCAGCCAGCTCCACATTCCATACCATAGGCACCATGGAAGCAGCAGGCTGGGCGCGTCCAGTTCCAGTTATGTGATCTACTGCCTTGGCCAGACAAATGCAGTCTGTTAAACAACTTTTATTGTTACCATTTTTAGCAATGGACTCAGTATTTTGCAGGAATGTTCAACTTAAGGTATACCAAGTCAAAGTTTTGGAAGTTTTTAGTTTTGTGCCCATGGAAACATCCTCCTGAATTGTGTTTACAGGGTAGAGCAGTGAAAAAGGGACACTTTCTGCTCTCTATTGATCCATTTGATCAGAAGCTGGTTTCTTGACTCAGCTGTCCTACTTGGCTGAAGACCAACAACTCAAAAGCTAAACTCCATCTTTCTCTTCCTCAACTGAAATCGACTAATAATCATGAGAGTTTCTTTCCAATTAAAAGTTTGGTGCACTTCAATGTCAGAATTACATCCTTCAATCACTGTTTCACCGTGTTATCTGAGATTCTCTCTTCTTTCACAATGCTTTCCTTTCATCCTACAGCCTATGGACTGGAGAAACTAACGGGAATACAGGCATAAAGTCAAAAGAGAACCACACATGTAACACTATGCACATCTCTCTCTAAGTGTAAATTATTCCCCAAATCCACAGAACTCATAGCTGGAGACAGAAGCTGGTCATCCACTTAAGAATCCCTGCAGAGAACAGAGCTGGAGACACCCTTATCTCTGAGTGCAAGGACAGCTGTTTCACTCACTGAGCTGCTCACTGAACAAAGGTCTGCATCAGGAACTTCAGACCACAATTTATTTACAAGCCAGAGTGTTAAATCTCACTTGCATAGAGAGGCAGATGGTGAAGATTTCAGCTCCACAGCAGCAAGAAAGGCGCCACTATAATAATTATTTTTAAACTTTTTGGGGTTTTTTTTGGATGAACATTTCAAGCACATGTCATTTAAAACTGTGGAATATTGCCATGGTCAGGGCTGTGCATGTTTTCAGTTTTTTATAGAGTTTATATTGTATGGAGTTAGTGTTAGAACTGGATATTATCAGAAATGCTTGTATAGGTACACACTAAGAGCCTTGTAAGGTATGTGCACAACAGAAATACATAATTATTTTACAGATAGTGTCCATGTGAAATATAGCTGGTTACAAAGAATGATTTTACGTGAATCTCTTTGGGACCAGCTTAGTACAACAGAGTACAGAAACAGAGGGTTATTGTCAGAAGTTGCAGTAACACACTGTTTGCTCTCATTACCAGGGCAACAAAAAACAGATAACTTAAACAGATGTGAACTGAGACATGAAGTGATAAGTATGCTGCAAATACAGGACCAGCTTTTTCCTCAGTTCTCATGTGGCTGATACCCTTTTTTGCTCCATCTCTTAAAAAAACAGAAAGACAAACAGAAAGCAGTCTGTAAAAATGTATATGTACAATCTCTAAGCAAGTTCTATTCAGCTGAAGTTTATTCTGCTGACACTTAGAAAGTTAGACCACATTGCTCTAGCCCATAACACTCATCATACACTTAATTTGCCCAAAGGGTACTTTAGACACCTCCACATGTCGTGCATTCTCTACAGCAGATCTCAAAGATCACACTGCCAGGTACCTAAATGCCCCCTATGCATCAATATAACTTCAAAAAAAGAGTTTAAAAAAATATTTTAAAAAGAGGTGCCATAAGTTTGGCTTGCATCCTTATCTAGACTCACTTTCCTACAGGGCTCTGTGACTGTCAAGTGTAGACAATGTGGAGCTCAGCACTTGCATTTGTAGTTGTTCTGGGGGGATCAGTAATAAAGAAACTGCAATTTCAATGGCTGCATTTCAGTCAGCAGATTCAGCAAAAGAGTCAATTAAATTGAGTTTACATTTAAATTAGCAAGTAGTGCAGACCAACAGGAACAGATCTATAAAGCAAAACAGCTGGTGCTGAGAAACCAATGGCCATGCTACATGTGTTTGGGGGGGTTCTTATCACTACTTCCAACATGGTCCAGTGATCTGAAAGTGGCTGAGGCAGAGTAATTATTCTCCCAAAACCTCTTTTCAGTTTAGTTTCATCTGAAACAAATCAGGTCTGAGATCACACAGTGGTGATGATCTGAGAGCACTCTTGAATTGAACTAGAAGACAGCTCCACCTTAAGATAGCACCAGGAGACCACCACTCCTCTGGTACAGTGAATCTTCATGGAAGAAAACTATCAGCTTTCATACTAAGCATCACAAAGTCCCCCCTCTCACATGAGGATTGTGTTCTTTTTTGTGAAGAAATATAGATAGTAAAAGAGGGGGGAGAATTAAAGTAAGAAAAAGTACCTGCCATGTGGATTCTTATACATGTAATGGAGAATAATCTGATGTGAGAGCACTCCTTCACCACAACTGCTGCCAGAATCACAGACCTGTGTAAGGAGTGACCCATAAACCTGGAAATTTATTATTTGAGACTTATTTGTGTAGCGTAGATAGCATAATCAAAAATGCCCCAAAATGACAAATACATACAAACTGCCAAAGGGAAACTGTCAAAGCCTCTTTACATCATAAAACACATTAGAAACTATAGTCTGGAAAGCAGTTTTTTGAGCTGTGCATTTTTGCGGTAACAGCCTTATTGTGATGTGGGGTATAACTGTTTGCCCACAAGGGCAAATATAAGATCAGGTCATTGACACGTGGTTTACTTCTCATTCCTTGTTTAACAATTATCAAATACTAGGGTCAATTAATTCTGAGGGTGAGAAGTAGAAACCTGTGAGCAGAGTAGCCTAATCTGCAGATAACACTGATGGTCTTTCCTGTCTTGTTCTTCCTGCTGGCGAGCCCTGCGTTCGGCAGTGATGCAGTCCAGCATCCAACAGAAGGAGAAAGCAACAACTATACATTAACTGAACTCACTGATCACTCACTGCACAAGGGCATCCACTTAGATCTGGCTAAGAGACTTGAATGCAATCCTTCCTCTTCCCAAGGGAGTGCTCATACCACCAGAAGCTCCCTTTGCAGATATATTTTAAGGAGAGCAAAGGTTCAGTTCACTGTTGCCAGGAAAGGCAGCTGAAGAGGTTCCAGCATCAGCATCTCCCAGCCTCTCTGTCTTTGCCCAAAGGTTACAGCACTCTGAGCTGTATGGATTCAGCTGTTTGTGTGGGCATGCTTCAAACTCTTTCAGTGAAACAGTCTACAAATGCAAAAACACCCCCTGTTGGGATTTCCTCTTTTTTTTTTTTTTTTTTTTTTTTTTAATGGGAGGCAGAGGGAAAGGCTGGAAGGGGGGAGTGGGAGTCTGATTTTTTCCATCAGACTATTCCACAAAAGCTATTTGTACAGCCATATTCTGAAACAGATGAGGAAATAAAAATCTTTGAGGGTGGGAGTGATGTAGAGATGAAATGGGGGTAGTGGGGAGAAACAAGGCAAGCAGCTGGGACTGGAACCTCAAACTGGCTCTGCTTCTGTAGCATTCATAATGGGGAACTACATATGAAGCCCATATTACTTAAGCATCTTTAACCAGAAAAGGACTCCAGGCACACTTGCTAAAGGTCTGGAACACCTAAAATGAAGCTTCAAGTCAGACACCCAAGCTTCAAAGAGAAGCAGCAATTCCTGTGGCTCCCACTGGCCATGTCCTGCTCACTAGTTTTGCCTGCCTCTAGGCACAGCTCCTGGGCTCCAGCTGGCACAGCCCGTGAGCCCTAGAGGCTGCACCTCTCTGAGACCCGAGTCACAGTGCTGCACCCAGGCACCAAATTTTGGGCTATAACATTCTAAAACTGTAGATATGCAAAAAAAGACAGCCCCCAAACCTGCCTACAGCTGCCATAATTGGACCCCCTCACTCATTTAATTTTAGTTTGCATGTACCATGGCTAAGGAGGGTGAGAACAAGGAACAGCAAGAGGAAGCATTAGAAAATACTCTATCTGCTGCTCATTTTTTCCACTTTCCATCAGCTCCACTGAGGCCCCTCTCAGCCACTGCTTTTTGGGAGAGGTGCCATCCTCTACAGAATTTTCCTCCTGGTGGGAACAGCTTTGAGTGGATTAGAGAAGTACTGCTGGGCAAAGCACATCTTTTTGATTAAAAACTTGTAAGGTATGTTCCCACCACTTAGCAGAACATGTTTACATCTCAGCATTTCAGCCTGAGTTCAACCTGTGCTGTTTAAGAGGATTTTGTTTGAATGAGATATCTAAGTCAAGAGTCTTGAGTTCCACTCCGTTTTCTATTCTGACTTTGATGTGTGCCTTTGGGCAATGCATTTACTCTCTCTGTGTCAGGTTCCTCCATCTGCAAATTAGAGATTTTCATAATTATCTTAATAATCCGTTAAGCACATTGAGTTTTGAATAAGCAGTGCAATGTATAAAGGTTAACATTGTTTTTAAAAGCCAAAGCAACCCTTCTTACGTTACTTCTGCAAAAATACTGCATCTGATGTTTGAAAAATATAACTGCCAAGTAGATGTTAGTGCAGTAAATGTTCAGCACATGTCTGCTTTTACTGACGCACACTATTAGAAAAATTGCTTGAGACAAATTGAGATATTATAGAACAACCCTATTATGAAGCTAGACCACAAAAAAGCTTTTTTTAATTTAAACTAGATCATCAATAGAATAAGGAAGAGATGGAGGAGAATGAGAAAGTTGGTTGTAATTATTTCTCTGAAGATCTGGAACATTATCTGACAGGATTTTAATTCTCGAGTCTCTATCAAAAGACTGGCAGTACTCCAAGGTCTTAAAGACATTTTGGTCCTTAAGGGTAGCAGGATAACTGTTTGAGCAAAAGACCTTTACTTGCTATTACTTGCTAGCCTTGTGCTAGTCTGCCTTCAACTTCTTTGCCTAGAGTACTTAAGTCAATTCATATTTCACAAGTGAAACACAACTTTATGTCCAAAAAAGTAAATTACTATATACAATTACCATAAATACATTTCAAATGGAGAAAGATACTAAGGTACAAGCAAAGTGCCTCAAATAGGTAGAGCTTTAAACTCAGACAAAGTGGGTGGCTAAACATGAAAATCTTGATGAAGCAAACGCTCCAGAAGAGAACTATGGGTAAATAATTTCATTGCCAAAATCATTGCTTCAGAGAGTATAAAAGTTTAGGGATGCTCCCAAATAGCAAAAAAAGCCCCCTAAAAGCCCAAAAAATCTGAGACTCCAAAGAAATAAAACAACAAAAACCCAAACAACAACAAAGCAAAAAACCCCCCAAAGCCCCAAAACGAAAAAAGAAACAACCAACCAACCAACAAAAAAAACCCCACAAAATTAAACAAAATAAACTAAGAGAAAAACAAAAAAAAAAGGCCAAACCCAAAAAGTAGCTTTGAAGTTACTGTCAACAACAGCAAAGTTAAATAAGGAAGATATGCACCAAAATTAAAAGTTATCTGAAATGTTTCACCCTAAACTGCTGAAAGACAAAAATAGGGAAACCTGAAAATAAAACTCCAGAATAGTGGACGTTTGAACTCCCTACTTCAGGTAATTTATGCTTTGACAGAGTAGCCTTTGTAGCTGAATTCAAGTAAAAACTATTTAAGTATTTCGGCAGGCAGTAGAAGTCACCTAACCTTGAATAAACAAGCATTAAAATGCTTAATTTGCCACCTGCTTTGCCAGTTAGACCAATATAAGATATCATTGAATGTAACCTGCCTCGTAACTAAAAGCAGCTATCAAATGTTAAAAAAAAGACACATAAAAAAACCTCCAAACAACCCACTGGAGTAATTTCCAAAAGTTTCTCTCCTTCAAACCAAACTAAGCACCTTAAGTTCCTCAAAGAGACCAGGTGAGCTTGAAAAATCTGCTGGGAAAGCCTGTTTTTAGCTTTGGGCTGGTACTTCTCTTGTTCACCTCTCATTCTCTTTACTGATACAAAGACCAACAAAAATGCCTGTCTTCACCAGACATTTAATAACGGAACAGAAAGTGATTTGTACACTTCTTATCTTTTATCTTCAGTCAGGACAGTGGCACAGCACAGTTACTACGTAAGACATAAAGCTATGATTTGTGATCTGTTCAAATTACTTTCCATTTCCTGAAGTGTATTGTGTCATTAGCAGCAGGCCTTACTAGACCCAGGCTGCCAGGTAGTCCCAGCCCTTTATACAGGAGGAGACTCAACTGAGGGCAACGCTGTCAGCTCCCCTGGAAACCTTCTGTATCCTCAGCATGGTCCTTCTTTTCACCATGAATTGATAGAACTCACAAGGAATCAAATCACTGTCATCTCCTACATCCAGTACTCATCCTCTCCTCAAACGGGAAAGGCTGTGTGATCTTTTGTAGGGACATGTGTGGGATGGCAGGGAGAAGGAACTCTGCAGACAGACCTGAGATATTTTAGAAACACGTGGTTTTATTGCAAGAGTCGTGGGTAAAGAGAGCCTGCTTCAGCCACCAGCCTCGGCTGAAGGGAAGCCCCAAAGGGGGGGGGGGGGGGGGTGGGCGGTATGAGGTAAGGGAGGTAAAAAGAGTGCCAGGGTCAGAGCGGTGAGGGAGAGGAAGGAGGAGAGGAAGGAGGAGAGGAAGGAGGAGAGGAAGGAGGAGAGGAAGGAGGAGAGGAAGGAGGAGAGGAAGGAGGAGAGGAAGGAGGAGAGGAAGGAGGAGAGGAAGGAGGAGAGGAAGGAGGAGAGGAAGGAGGAGAGGAAGGAGGAGAGGAAGGAGGAGAGGAAGGAGGAGAGGAAGGAGGAGAGGAAGGAGGAGAGGAAGGAGGAGAGGAAGGAGGAGAGGAAGGAGGAGAGGAAGGAGGAGAGGAAGGAGGAGAGGAAGGAGGAGAGGAGGAAGAAGATAGCGAGGACCATGTTACAATACATTATATCTCCTTTTGTGTTGAATATTCTAATTTACAGTGACCAACCGACGCAAGATACAAAACCTATAAACTTTGTATGCAACCTATGAGAACTACTAAATTACCATATCATCCTATATTCTAAACTCTGAAGACTACTTTTCTTATCTGCTTTTTCCTTGATGCTTTGGCAGGGTGGAGAGGGGCTGCATTCCTGGGTCCTTTTATTTTCTGTCCTTCAAATTATCTTCAGCTAATCACCGTCTTCCTGCCTGCCATGCCTACATTTCAAAGCTGCCCTTCATTTCTATTTCACTCACAGGTTTTACATCTTCAGTATTTTTTACCAGACAATCATATTCCTAAGCCCTTCCTGTCCCATCTTTCCCAATGGTCTTTGACCATGGAAAGAAAATTACTTACAGAACTGCAGAGCCAAGCAGACTGAGTATCTCGGCAAGAATTCTTCACTTCATTAATTCCAACGTGCAAAGTAACAACTTCACTGGACTAAGAATTCCTGACTAAGTATTACTTGTGACATTTGTAAATACCCCAGTAGAGTTCAATCCCTAAACCTGTCCTCTGTTGATCACTTCCTCTAAAAGCTATCAGATCTCTCAGAATATCCACATAAGCTCAAATAGAGAAAGTGGAAATTTTCTGCTAACTTAGGCACACAGGGACCACTAGAAATACAGATCCTTTAAATTCAGCCTTACATGATGGGGGAGGGAGGGGGAGCAGGAGAAAAAAGAAAAAAGGCCACTAGGATCAGAATCTTGGCAGACAAGACCTTGATGCCAAAGTGAAGTGTTTTACCCCAAAAATCTATTAATCAATACAACCTAGCTTCTATATGCAACAAGATAAATGCAACTGCATTGTTTTGTGTATCTTGTTATTTTGTCCAGACCAACAATAATCCAACTCTATTCTTATGCTTAAGATTTAAATACCACCAAATTTTTTATCATACTGCTAGAAGTCATACCTACTTTGTTACCAAAAGTGTGTTTTCAGGGCTACAAGGATATAAAGTTATTCTTACACAGAGTTACGAGAAGATCATTTTAGAAACTCTTAAAACAATTTCTGACATCATGAATGCTGGCTGTTGTGACAATCAGTGGCATTTCTGCCAGTTTCTCAGAGCCTTTATTATTTTATTTTCAAATTCATCCTGCTACCAAAGTAAAAGAAATGTAATTTCTTTTTTATTAAAATAATTTATGTAATTACTTAAGGAATATTTAACAAAACAAATTTTTTATAGATCTATTTGCCTGAATTTCTGAGTGCCCATATTTTCTTGAAGAAACACACTCTTCTGAAAAATTTATACATTTCAAGCACTGCAAGCATTATGAGGATTACAGACCGAATTTAGTCCTTCAATCTAATGCTACAGTTTAACCAAGCAGTTTTTCCTTCAGCAAAAGAACATGAAGGGTAAAGTGTTAACCCCATTAAAAGTCAAGGCAAAGCTTGCATGGACTGTAATGAGACTGGGATTTCACCCAAGGTGTTAAACTGTGGTTTGGGAAAGCGAATAAAAGTACATCCATTATTGTAACAAGTACTTACCTGCTAGCCAGACTGAGCAACTCATGTCTATCGGCTACTGCAGATTTCTTTTCCAGTTCCCATAACATCACATTGATCAGGTATGAATTCTTAATTACAATAGGCACTTCTTCAAACATGTTTTCATATGCAATATTTGCTTTTTTCAAGCTGTGAAAAAAAGTTATGGAATATTTACTAATATAAACAGTAGCTCTCTTATTCTCTTTGTTGAATTGTTGCTCCAACAAACAATTCAGTAAAAAGTCCTGATTTTCATAGTTTCACAATTAAACTGAGTCAAGTTTAGCTTAGAAAGCATTTGCATGGCAAAACCTCACATTTACAAAGACTAGGAAAAGCTGCTCTAGGAAAAACTCTTGAAGACAAGCAACTGCCTTGCTTGTTAATAGATTACCTACGTGAAAAAGCCTCCAGCAAGAGACTGTACTGACAGGATTAACTCTGCCCCTTCCAAAATATTTTACTGATTTTCCTGCCATCAGCATTTCTTACACAGAATTGAACAGTTAGCTACCACATGATGTTAAAATACTGTAACTACTACAATGAAAAACAATTTTCCCAATACCTGAATAATTAAAATTTTTACTGAACAAAAAATTAGAATCACAATTTGGAATAATTAAATTCTGTAGTGAATATTAAAACATAAAATTTCAGTGTGTATTTTTTTACAATAGACACATAAAAAACTATTGCTGTTGCTTTATAATAAAGTAAATAAATTAGACAGTAATACCTTTCATAAAATCTGGATATAAAAGCATGATTTAGAAGTTTCTAAGGAAATACAGCTTTAACTTCTTTATATTCATACTGGATTTTGGAACTAAAACTTTTGCTTTTTGCCTCCACCCCATTTTTTGACTGATCACAGATTTGTTTGCTCATCATTAGAGTTTTAGACACCAAGCAATGAAATGAATACATTCCTCCTCAATGAAGTGATTTTAACAAGTGTTTGTGCTTTTGCTGTTGAACACCAAGCAGTTGGAGGCAAAGGATGCTAAGGCCTACATCTGTAACAAGCAGTTAATCTTTTGAAACAGAGTAATTATCCTACTTTACTCCAGAACATGGTGTCCACATGGGGGAGTTAATTTGGAATAAATACACTGGGACTGTTATTCCGGAATACCTGTTCTATTTTAATTCGGGGGGGAGGAAAAAGAGCTTAAAGACAGATCAACTATTTCCCTTCCTCCTTTTTTTTTTTTTTTTTTTTTTTTTTTTTTTTTTTTTTTTTTTTTTTTTTTTTTGGTTGGTTGGTTTGTTTTGTTTTGTTTTTGGCTCTGTTCCCATGGTCCTTCGCCCCAAACCCAGTTCAGGATCCCCCACTTACAGAAATGCCCAGACAACTTTTCACACCCTTTCAGCTCACTGTGCCACTGAACAACTATCACTGCTCATATAGGTCCATTTTTCCCAACACACAAAGTTACATGAGACTTTAAAACACATTCTGCATCCCAATAATTCAGCAAACCCTAGGAGAAAACATTCTTTGAAGTTACTTACGCTTCTGGAGAGAAGTCTTTTTCTTTGCAAACTTCCATCAGTTTGGGAGTCAGTCTATATGCCTTCAGTGACAAAGACCCTTGGGCAGTCTTAATGGGATCTATTATTAAAATGGAAGGAAGTCTATTATTACCAAACCCAACTGCATTTTTATTTTTAAATATCTGAATGACATAAACAGGAGAAAAATGACTACTAAGTAGTCCTAGTGAAAAAAAATTTAAAGCACAAACAGAAAAGACACTATAGCAGAGGCAGTCCTATTGCACTGCTATGTAAAATACAACCAACAATATACATTGATGCCAATTAGTGAACTAAACTTGGAGAAGTTGTGGGGAATCTTGATCCATTCTACTAATATTATTTCCCTGTTAAAGGTCCAATTCACATTTCCTTTTTTTGTATGAATTATCCACAGAACTTATGTAAGAGTGACCTCATTTGAATAAAGATTCTTCCTTCCAGTCATTCTGCAGTAAATTAAAATCTTCATTAAACAACATTTCATATAAAAAAAAGTACTTTTAGAGTAGCAATGAGCTAATTCAGATCAAGCTGCAGTGCTGCTTCATGCATGACAATATAACTAGTATATACAAAGATTCCTTTTGCTTTGACATACTCTGCTGAATTTAGGGGGACATTTTCTAAACAAACTGTTACATTCCTTGGACAAAGAAGCTTAACACTTGCAGCATGATAACAGCTGAATCATGCCAACACGAGAATAAAAGCTGTGTTAACATTCATGTTGTCTGAAACTTAACACAGTAAAACTTTTAGCAATCGGTGATAAAATGAAAACCAAAATAGACTGAAACAAGTGGAAAATTCATCAAGGTCTGATGATGCAATGTTTCCAGCCAATATAAGTATACTTTAACAACTTGTTCTTTACTGTAATCCAATTGTTAACATACTGAAACAATTTTGGGGCAGCTCATAAGATTGATCGTATTCATTAGTATTTTTTCTGACAGATACTCAGGACGTTACATTTACTTCTCAGCTGGAAACTATATGCAAGTCTGCCAGATATGGCAAACTGTGAGTGTTTGGGGAGGGGGAGGCTATAAAGCTGTTAAATTGCCTACGGTTCTGATACAGCACAGAACATCTGGTCTGGAGAGCTTGAGGAAACACCATTAAATAGGCAGAAAAGAAAAAAATCTTTGTGCTAAGAAACAGTCCAGGTTTTGTATGCTTCTGTCAGAGGTATTAAAAAAACTTGGCAATTCGTGTGATGATTGGTCAGTCACGTACAGAGCCAGACACGCTAGCAAGCGGGGTTTGTTAGACATCTGGTCGGGTTCCACCAGCCCCTTCCACGAGGGAGGGGAGATGAAGGAATAAAAATGAAGCAGCTACTCCAGCATTCCAAAACGTACACATCAGGGCTCTGATAGCAAGAAAAATAAACAGAAAGAAGGAAACCCTGTCTAGACTTAGCTGCTGCTGAGGCTGCCGTAGACACAGGGTTGGTATTTACTCGAAAAGGCCTGCCAGGCTACTCTTACAGGCAAAAGACAGAATACAAAAATAGTAGTAATAATATTAAGAGGGGAAAAGAGTAATAAAGGAAACCTCATACTAACCGTAAATGAGAACTACAGACTCCTCAATTGCATGCTGGTAACTGAACTGGGAGTCCAGGAGGGCACGGGTGACAAAAGAGCCATAGTATGTGGACTGGTACCAGCCAACGTGAAGATGATCAATGTTTACATGGCGCAGGCTTCGCATCATTTCCATCTGGTATTGAACTGGATTAAATAAAAAGTATGTTCAAAAAGTAAACTTACACAATCAGTACTATTTAAAGAGAAAGCTTGATATTAAATGAGTAAACCGTATTTTATTTTCATTTTTGCAACTGCCTAGGAATTTCTTTACTCTCTGGACTGTTTTCATTAAAATCCAGAGTTTCCTCACAGAATGAGAGTAAGACCAGCCTGAGTAAGCAGACTTTTTTCAGCTGCAGCTAATTGCTAAAGTGATCAACAAACTGTTACACGTCATTTATAGTGTGCATTACCTTCCTCATTCATAAAAAAAAAAGATACTGGGTTTCATTAAATAGTAACATCTAACCATTTAGTAACAAAGACTTATTGTGATTTAAGCTGCAATACTGTCTGGAATTATGTAACTTTTGGAATCAAAAGGAGAATTATTTAATGAATATATGAAATATATTATAAACTGTGTCTTTTAATCAACATAAAACTACATTTTCAGTATCAGAGCTTGGGAAACCAGCTATAGCTGTTAGATAGTTTTGATTACGTTTTATTTCCAATTTTCAACACTGTTTCTTCTTTTTAGTTGTATGTAAATGGAAAGGATGCATGCATGTACATATTATTGTTTACAATACACATACATCTAAATTCTGCAAGTTACTTGTAACAGTAGGGAACATTTTTCTTTACACCAACAGCTGTAATGCTTCATTGTACCAACACAAAAATTCTATTTCTATTAAATGCTTCATTCAAACAGATCACCTTCATGGAACAGAGTTCTATTCAGGAATATTTCATATAATCCCATCAAACAGAACAACACACTTTACCACGTATCAGACCTTTTAAACAGACACTGTGCCTGCTGGTTAAATTTAAGGAAAGAAAAATCAATGTGATTACGAGATGAACCAACATTTTGAGCCAAGCCATATGCAGCAACACTACACAATCATTAAGTTTTGTCAATGCAACGAAACTACACAGTCCTTAAGTTTTGTCTGCAGCTGCAAGTTACAAAGGTAACACACACACCCCCTATGCATCCATTTTTGTTAATTTTTTTCAAGGCTTCTCCTTGTATAGAAGCAAATACGATATTCATTATAAAAGAAAGAAATACAAATTAGCTGCAGAATGTGCTACATTTTCAGGCCCCACTTCATATCCTTTCAAAAGGGGGAAAAAAAATTCCACACATATTATTTAAAGATATGAGGAATCATTCTTCAAGACTGGACAAATATTTTTCCAACTTATCACTCACCCTTGCAGTGCAGACTACATTCTGCAGTCTTCTGGCCCTTCTCATTAAATTGCCATATCTGACTGACTGTATTTTTGAAGTAACCTACATACACTTACAGAAACCCTTACAGACTTCTTCAACCAGTCTATGCTGGTGATTGCATTATATAATACCACAGTATTGTAACAGAAATTACTTGCAATTTGTGTTTCATCCAGGGCACCATGATAATAAAGCATCCAAAAACTAATCCAGCAAAACCACCCAGGCTTTGTTCCGAAATGCCCTAACACAACCAGTAAAGGAGAGGCCTGTTCGATGTGCCTGTCTCTAAACAAAGGCAAATCTTGAGATGCCTCAGCACTCTCCAGGGGCAGCCTGCACAATTGATCAAACAGCTATTTCCAAGCCAGAATGAAAACCTTCCCCCCTTGCCAGACCTAAGCAAGCTCATTGTACCACTTCCAGAAACAGAGGCCAGGCTGAAGCTCCTTACCCAGAGCCCAGTGCTTTTGCAGCCCAGTGGCTCGCGCAAAAGCAAAGATCTAGTTTGTCAAGGAGTCTCAGCCCCTACACTTTAAAAGTTTCTGTGGATTTTTTGGAGGTGAAGATGGTAAGTTTCTAAATTTTATAATTAAAACAAGAACACAGATCTCCTCCAAAAAAAAAAAAAAAACTACTCCTGCTGTAACCATGATTTTGAATTGAAAAAGTGTATGAACTAGCTATTAAATGTAGCTAGAATAACCTCTTTTGGTTAAAATGAGCTTTTCAAAGGTATATCTGTGTGGAAGGCAAGAATGACTTGGTTTTCACATGACTTGCTACAACATGCTAAAAAATGAAATTATAGTTAGATCCTTTGTAGCCAAATGAAGTCATTAAGAAGAAAAACTAGAAAGAATTTTCAAAAGCAGCTGAAACAGATAAAGGATTTTGTGATAATTTAACAAAATTAAATGAAACATGGATTTTTAGACAGCTGAGCTAGACTGCTCCTTGGAGTGGCAATTCTCTTGTAATGGTGGACAGTCTCAAAGTAGAGGTGGTCATGTAATGATTGGAAAATGATACTTAGACATAGATTCCTATGAAATCATGTGGCTGATACATCCAGATAATTTCCCCCTTGAGAGGTATAATATTCAAGAGCAGGAAAACATCCAGATCTTTTACAAACTTGAATAAAGGCATATCATGTTCTCAAAAGTGCTTTTCTGAGAGCTAACTAGTAACTAAGTTCCAGGATAAGTTCTTTTCTTAAACACAGTACACCCAGCAACATGTAAGAGATGTAACACAATGTAAGAGACACTGTCCAGAAGAAAAAGGACTCACTGAAAACCATCCAGATTTCATGTCAGCAATTCCTCCTCTCATGACTGTTAGCAGTTAGATGATAATGAAGGCAATAGTGGAAAAAATGTCAAAGAACCAATAAAGCATCAATAGCTAACATCTTTGCCTTGGGAAAACAACTGCAGAAATTAAAACATGATGCAGTCCTCACCAGGGAGAAATGGAAACTCTTTTAACCAAACATATATATTTTATAACATGTATTAGTAGCTAGATAGCTCCAACAAGCTGCCAACTTGCACAAATGGCTAACAGCCCCCAAGCTGCTTTTGTTGATACTGTTACCACTGTTTCTTTACATCGTTTGCCCAATCTACAGAACATCATCTTTTTACCTAGAAGCTTAGCACAGACTGGACAGGAGCTCCCTCTCTCCTTCTATTCATTACTCAGTCTGCTAGCATTTGGGGCAGTTGTGCACTTTTTCTAACAAATTTACTGTTTTGTGTCACAGTCCCTCCCAAGTCACTCTGTGAAGCTGATACTGAAAGAGCCACTTAGTCTAAGAGTGCCCAGAACTGAGGTGAGCAAAGAAAAGGGCAAGGGAACAGCCACACCTGGATGTTGCCTCCTTGCCCCTCACATTTAGACAGTGTACCCACATTTTAAAACAAACTACTTGTTCAGGGATGTCCTTATGATGAGGAAAGCCAGCAGCCATGCTTGCACTGAGAACATGCAACCTCTGTCTCCTGAGCCATTGCCCCTCTCCTGAGCACCTTTCTGAGGGAGCTTTTTTAACAAAAGATTCTCTCTCTTGCTATTATTAAAAAAACCACACCCTCCTTCCTCTAAAATGGTGATTTTTTTTGATAGTTTGCAAACAAATGTGGGGGCAGGGGGAATTAAGGAAGCTAGAAAGCATTAGTGTAATTTATCTAAAGCAAACAAAGCGCAAAACTATACAATATGGGTGTTCTGTTTGAAAACGAATGACTTGTGTGAATTTGTAGTACTAAATTGCCTTGACTGAAAAATCTTGACAGTAAATCCTATTACAGTAGTTTGTTTTAATAACTACTGTAATAGAATTTTAAAAAAATAGAACAATATAAAGACATTTTCCTTTTTAGAAAGTACTGCCAATATTAGAAACTTTATCTGGGCTTTAACATATAGGAGATATATACCCTTCCTCACCAACAAAAAACAAAACAACAACAACAACAAAAAAGAAAAAACCCAACCAACCAAAAACACAAACAAACATAATATATCAGACACAAGACCAAGAATTAAATCCTGAATGTAATGGCCCATTCAACACTGTGAAAATTCAGTCATGTTTTCTATATCTTAAAATATCTGATCAATAATATCACTATTTGAAATCAGAATAGGTCAAATCAGCTGAAGCACTGAAAAAAAAGTCCATCATCATTCTAAAATGCAAACAAGCCTAAAACTGCAAACAAATCTAAACCCCTGGAGTTCAGAAACAACTGGTGAATGATACAAGTTTACTTATTACTGAATTGTTTCTTTACCAAGAAAAGCTCATTAGAATTCCTCTCACAGGATCACATACGCACGTGCCATGTTGCTGAAATTCAGTCCTTAAATAGTTATCATTCCATCAGAAGAGATGCATTTCAGCCTGGCCACATTCAGACTGTCAGTAACTATTGTGACATGTCAAACCCTGATCAATGGTGGCCTGGAGGCAATATATTTGATGACACCTCACTTGCTAAAAGACTTAATTCTAAAAGATAGTTTTAGTTGATATACCTTAAGAAATTTGACTTGAAGAGCAGCAATCCATGTGCCTTCTAAAACGCCATGCCCCATTGAAGTGGAAGAACTTCATACCAGTGTTAGGTGCCATAGACTGGTTTTATGCTGCTCCTCACCCATCTTACTGCAGTGGACTCTGTGCAAAGGAGGTAACCAACTTGAAGCTACAAACCACTAACATCTGTGTAGCCTTCAGTCTGCCCTTCCTTCACAACTGTTTGCCTCAACTTGTGTTTCCCAAATTTGTGCTTTACCTGTGCTCGAAGAGCAGAAGTTGCACGTGCTTTCGGAGGGCAGGTCACCGGTTCAAGAACGAAGTGGACCTTTACTGCTCCCTCACCTTCTACAGCCTCCTCACAAAGACTCTCTCAAGGAGAATGAATCTGAAGATGAATATTGTTTCCTCAAAGAATGCTGAGCACCCAGAAGACAGATGAACTAAAACTATCTAAAATTTATTCAAGACTAGGCACACTGTCCAAGAGACACAAAAGTCCAGCAGAAGAGACAGCATCCACTTTCTGTGCTAACACTTCCCTGAATTTAACTAATGACTTGAACGTGGTAAATTTTGGTTAATCTGGTCAAAATATACTGAAAAACAGACAAAATATTCCTTTTATAGCATTGCTATTAATGTGGATAGTATTTTTAATGCAATAATTTATCTGTTTTGAAGTGCTACCATGTGGTAGCATGCGTATTGAACAAGTGCTATACACTTCACAGCACAAAAAAAATTGGGTTTTTCTATACACATTAACTTTGCCAAACCACATGTATGCTTCAGACAGTATCTTCAATGACTAAACCAAGTTAGCAGATGCTAGTTCAAGGAATCAGCATATGCATTTGAAAAGAAGAAAAACTGATTTATTTAATTTAATTTAGCATAGAGAATTATTGAGACAACAGATTAATTTGTTTCCCTCTACACACACAATCTCAATTAATTGTCTAAAAAACTATGAATCACAATAACTGCATCTATTGATAACTATTTCAATTGTGAAGATACAAATAAAAGGAATACCACAACCAACTTGTTATGGTTAAAAATACAACTAAAAAGAATGAGCAAAGAGAAACAAGAATTCAGAATTAATTCCAGCAAAGGCAATGTTTCATTTGAAAAAGCCTTCAGATACAGTTGAAATATATTTCTCTGTCTAAAATGTGCACCACATATGCATACAAATATTTACAGATTTTTATCTATTTCCAACCACCTCACACATACACACTACTCCCAAGACAAACGCACAAGCTCAGTAACGCAACAATTCTCCTATTCATGGAGAAAAAAAATTGAAAGTAAATATTGCCTTCCTCAATAATATTAATTTCCTCCTCTGAAATATCAAGTCAGGGTTACAAAACAGTGCTCTATTTTATGCACTTTTGCTATACTGGGCAGAAAGCACCTGACCTCCTCTAAACTTGGAAGTTAAGCAGACCAGGGTCTGTAGGTAGCTGGATGGGGAAAAAAAATCACGTGAAAATAGGCAAAAGTCCAAGAGTCATAGTCGTAAGAGCAAAAAACCAAAAGCAAGTCAAAAGACTTAATTCAACCCCATTTTAATTGCAAAACTGAAGGATAAAAAAAGTGGCAGAACATATCTGGCCAAATTTTTTTAAGGAATTTTGTGTTCTAAGGAGTTAGCAACTGCATTAGAAAATTTGAACATTCACAAATCTGCATTTTTTGTATAGAGTATGAGATAAATTGACTACAAATCTTTAGGAATCCCCTCTATCTATGCCACCAACACTACTGCTCTAGTACAAGCAAGCCAAACCTCTTCTGAGTGAATGCTTATTACAGCAACTGAGGCTTTGCTAGTGCCTTCATGTTTTTCTAAAAAAAAAAAAAGTCCTTCATTTTATGAGAAAGAGAGAAACAGAAGAGGAAAAACTCCTAAGTAACAATTAATTATGTGCACTCAGTAAACTCATTCATTTTTAACCTTGATCACAACTCAGTGTTAGTTTTATGACAGCACTGTGTGATATTAATTGTGCTCAACAGAAAAAAGTACAGGACACCCAGAGGAGACATCACAATCAGCAGGTGAACAGTGAAAAGTAACAGAACATAATAAAAATAAAAAACAACATTTGGAGTGCTTCTGTCAGAAGATACTTACCCAACTTAAGTATGTATGGCCAGACTGCTATTTATTACCAGTTTAGCCAGCAGTTGGCAGAGCACAGTTCCCACCACAGCTGATGACCACAGCCCTGGTATGAGGGACAGGGACAACTGTTCTGGGATCCAGGACACCTCAGCACAGCCAGCAGTGACTGCCCATGATTACCTTGCTATACAGAGGTGGCTCCAAGCCATGGGCAGCACAAGGACAAAGCTCCCGACAAAGCAGGGCAAGGTAAGAAAGGGTAGCCCTATCATTGGTGGGAATAAAGGATGAGGAGAAGTTTTGAGAGCAAATGAGTAAAACAAGGGAATGGAGAGCACAGGGACGTGCGTGACAGGACAACGGGAAAGTAGCAAAGGGAAGCACACCACTTCCTGCACATGTGCTGGCACTCACCCAGGGTTTTCTGACAGAGAGTTTGGGGCTCTGGTCTAAGCACACAACCACTGAATTAGGAAGCAATCAAAGCCATCAACCTATTACAGCATTTTATCAACACATGAGCAAACACTCAGATAAGCCTTTGGACAGGCTAAATCTCACTAACCACACAATTCTCTACACAACTCAAGATAATGAAAACTTGTCCTGTTTTTAAATAAATACATCAAAGCCTCAAGACAACTCTAAATAAGATGGGTAGGACTGCCAAGGTAATTTGCAAAATTGTCTTCTAATGTATGCAACATTATTCCAAAGGATAAAAGCATTATAATACTATCTTTCAGAAATACTAAAATACTGAGTTTTCAAAAAGCATTTTAAATTCAGAAACCCACTTTGAAATAAAGTCAAAATCAAGCAATATAATTCAACCATTTTGTTGGCAATGATCAAGAAGAAATGGTCAGAAGAAAAGGCAACATATTTGATGGCTTTCTGCCATATCTTTGGAGTAATTTTTTTCACATTTATCTAGAAAGATGCATCTTCACAGTATCTTACAAACACTATCCAATTAATCCTCCATCTCCTCCTATATGGCAGGAAAATATTATTCTTGTCTAAGCATCCATTTGGCTTACTACACTGCTATTCCTACATTGATTGAAGACAAATTTGATATGAGATCAAAATCTTTATCAAGAGAAAAAGTTTCAGTCAGCCTACATTGTCATGACAGCGGTAAATTGTACTACTAAAAATGCCATCTGTGCAGCCTAAATCTTGCCTTCCTTGTAAGAAAGCAGGAAGATGATATCTCTTTTCCTAATAAACATCACATGCCTAATGAAAGCATAAACTGTTTTCCATTAGGAGTGCATTCCCACAAACTTCAGCACCTTGAAGCCTTCACTTACACCAATTTTGTCCAGTATCATTCTAGCTGCTAACATGCAAAGTAGGATTAAAGGCATGAAAAGGAATCAGCATGGTCAAAAAACAATTCTGTGTTACAGTAACATCATATCCAACAAGACATATTCTTTTTTTTTCTTTTTTTTTAAAAAGCTTTTTTAAAGTTTCCTAAGATATCTTTAACTTTGTTTAACACCATTGATTTTTGCTTGCTTACTCCAGTGAGGCTACATTCACAGGTAAAAGCTCTTTCTTTACAACATATCTACCTTAACGCTCCGAGTTACAAAGCAATTAAGCACAAAATAACACAAAAATGTGTGGTGAAACTAATTCCTTTCCTACATAAATGTCAATCAGATTAATGTATTTTTTATGAAATTTTATATTACATAAATACTCAGAAAGGTTATTCAATTACCCGGAAAAATTGGGAAATGTTTAAAGATTAATGAATTACACAGTCACTATTACTTTTTTAATATAATACAGATTTTCATATTCAACAATTTGAAAGCAGAACAGGAACAGACTGGAATGGAAGCAACACAAAAATCCCTGCATTTTGAAAATCAGTAATTTCAGACACCACGCATCACATGGAAGTCTCATTTTGTTAATAATTTTTCAGTAAATGAAGAAAAACTATGAGTTCACATAAGGGGGGGCTTTTAAATTCCTCATCTCCCCTGGAAACACAGAAAAACATTTCTCTTCTTTGTAAAGCTTCAAAGTTTGGGTATTTTCTACTAATCACTGTTTACGTTGCTGAAATTCAAAGGGCAGTGGGAAGTGGAGGGGCATCTTCCACAGCTTATTTAAAGTCAAAACACCCATCTTGTGTTACCAGATACAGTGAAGCAAGTGATTTTCTGATGGCTTGGTATTAAATATCCACAAGTCTGTTTTCAAGATTTTCTCACACTCTTCTAAAGTTTCAAGCTCACAAAACACGGCCTGAACACTGAAGCACACACAGCCCTCATACAGCAATTTTCCTGAATTGTCTTTATAGCAGTTCATTGCTACTGCCCATTTCTTCAACTTTCAGTTCAAAGTTACACCAGCTATTTTTCTGTTACCTCCATCAGCCCATCATGTAGGGATAACACTACTAAACATTTAGCAGAGAGAATCAGTGAAGTTTTAATTTTTGGCAAAACAGGAGAACATGGTTGCCACCTCCATAAACTCATCTTTTGAATCGAAAATACAGAAGTATGTTACTAACAAATAAAAAGATGACTGTATCATTAGCATTGCCCCTACTGCTTCTTGCACTGAGGGTCTACTGTGCAGGGCAAGACCTCTCCATGCGCCAGGAAGGCCAGAAGCAGTCAGCATCTATTGCTCCTTTCAGGAAGGCAGAAAGACCCCACACAGCCCCCAAAATTCACACTAGTTTTCACACAAAGTCTACCAGTTTTGCCTAGCCCAGGTGCTGTTACTTGCTGAGCAAACAGCTATGAAATGCCACATTAACTTCTTTCTTTTCAGTAAGAATAGCATTTAACTACCACCCCTCATTTAACAGAGCAACTAGGAGCTTTGTCTAATACCTAGATGAACACAATGTCACAAGGATGTTTCTGATCAGATATTTCAGCACATCTCTTAAACCACTCTTAAAATCCCACTTACATCTCCAAGTAACACATTCCATTGAGCAGTCCACAACACAGACTGAGACATCCCATCTGACCAGCTCAGAGAGCAGTGACTAGGCTGAATGCTCTAACTAAGGGCAGCTTCACTTGGATCTCTGCTGTAGGACCATCTACAAGTGCTCCTCACAGCTGTCAGCCAGCTCTTCAAGCCATGAGCAACACTAATTTACATGAGGTACTAGTAAGTCAGAATTTAAGCCAAGCCCTACCCAGCAGACAGATGAAGAAGTTATCTCTTCACTACAAGACCCAGGGTCAGGTATTTGCTTTGCCAAGCACTGACTTTCAAATAAAATGAGCCAAGTCCTGTTGCTTGCAACCCCTGCCACAACAGACATCTTTGCCCTTCTTTAGCTTGCAGGCAGATTAGAGTGACAGGTTCCCTTCTGGTTTAGTTCTTGAGCTAATGATTGCCACTTCACAGCAGACACACATATATCACTAGGCAACTCTTCAAAAGAGAGGGAAAACTAGAGGGAAAACTCACCTTTTATTATCCGAAGATCATAAACTCACCTTTTATAACGCCGAAGATGCTCAACATGAAGGCTTACAAAAGGTAAACAACCCTCCATCTCAAGATTTCTCTCGATGAAGTGAAAGGTTTGCACTGCATGCAATGCAAAACATGTGGAGACCACGTATCTACACAAAGATGATGCCTAATCAGAGCCAGAACCGAGTATATCAAACAACTCTATTTTTTGAGGGGTACACATTACACTAGTATTTTATTGTAGCATATTGGCTACCAAGAGCTGTTTGCAATTCTCTTCAGTATAGTTTCAAGATTGTGAAATAATATGAAGGAAACTGATTTTAGTTGAGCTCAAAAGTAGAAGACACTGACCAACATTTTCTAGGCAGCTTGAGCAAAAATACTCAATTTTGGATGAAGAGAAGGACTAGCAGTTCAAATCTTGTGAAAGCATTTGCCCAAAAGACTCTTAAATTACTGCAATTAGATCACAAGACATTTTCAGCTTTTTTTATTAAGTCTTCCCTACCAACCAACAGTCATAGCATAATTATTTTGGAAGCTGTTGGCTGCACCAAGAAACAACAGATTAAATCAAATTCTGATAGAGGTATTCCCTTCCTGCATGTGAAAATCAGCCTCCTTTGCTCCCTAAATATTACATATAATATTATGAGCATTTCAACATGACAAGTGATAGCATTAGCAGGGTATTGAAGATGCAAGAAGTTACAGAGTGGCCACATATGCTAGCAGGCAGCAAGAGCTTACAGTGAGAGACATGACATTCTGATCAAAAACTCAGCATTCAGAACTGATGGCATCCAAATTTTCAACACACTTCATCCCATAGAGCTAAGCAACAATGTTAGAAAAAAGCCAGTGTGTTAAGAATTTGGGAGTTAATGAATTGAGGAAGTATGTTATGCTTCATTAGGTGAAACCTTGTTTTTATGCCAATTCCAAAATGGAAACATTCAAGAACATCACTAATACATCATTGTACTGTTTCTTTACATGACTGCTACCACAGGAGCTATCAACTAATTAACATGTGCAACATTTAATTAGTTAAAGAGCAGTTAATTAGTTAAAGTACTTAAGGTCTTAAAAGTGTACAGTTTCAGGCATAACAGCACAGACCTCAAAATAACTCCACTACAATGGAGTTAACACAGGGTTAGCAACTTCCAACACAAGTGCCATGGAAAGCCAGCAGGCAGTTTTGAAAGGCTCAGTGGCAGCTACCGTGCCTCTTTGACATGAGAACCATCAAAGTTAGGGTGACACACACACCAGACCTTGTTTTAACACACAGGAATCTCCTGCAGTACCTAAACAACAAGGGTTCAGTTTTCAGAGGCTTTCTACATGGATGTAAATAAAGCAAAACCTGCTACACCTGAATGGCACTTCAATTGGTCAAGACAGATCCAGACTAACTGTGCATTAACATTTTCCAAATCCCCAAACTATTTCTATACCAGACTTCCAATCTTGTCTTGGACAACCAGCGTAGTTAGCTACGACATGTTGCATTTTTTTCCCAAGGAAATCAGAAACATCATCATCACATACTGCCTCCTTTATTTTCAGTTACGTGTGTGTGTATATATGTACACATATACAGATTTGAGGGAGGGGTGGAAGAAGACAGAGAGAGAAAGAATACATACATACACACAAACACATATGCAACCATGAATCAAGGTGGATTTCCCATGGTAAATGTTAATGCACATAACCACGCTTTTTTATATAGAGAGAAAAATTAAAGTAAAGGCAACTTCTCAACAACAAACTAGACACAGAAGACTGACAGTGTTTGTTTCCAGTATTCCAAAGTTCATCTCAATCCTTAACTCCACTCCCTCCCCCTGCTCCAAAATTTTCAGCTTATGATTTCTCACTATTGCCCAGGTAATATCATGATGGTTAGGGAAAATCAGGCCAAGGTAACTCAGAAGAGAAATCCCCATCTTACTGAGTATTAGTGCTGCAGTTAGGAACTACAACACCGCACAGCATCTACGGAATGGCATCATCATTGGTATTACTCATTTGTGTTTCTAAAGTCCAAGCTAACACTAGTAATGCCTGCATCAGTATCACTTCTTCAATGTGTCCTCAAAGAAACAATCAATTTAGGCCAGATTCAGAAGTCTATTCCAGAACCCAGCAAGAGGAAAAATAAAAACAGGAGTGGTTAGATATCTGAGATAAAAGACAGTCATGCCTTCGCAGGAGCAGCCTTTGGCACATAACAACTTGAGATTATGCACCATGTTCAAATACAAAGATATCAAATAATTTAAACAAAACTAAAACCCACAACAATTCAAGAATATTTAATTTAGAAAATAAAGCTCATGGCTTTTAGATCAAGCTGCGCAACACACAGTCAGGATGAATTCCTCCTCTTTCTAGGGCTTGTAACATCATATGGCATAATTTTGCAAGCCAAAGCTAATATTTCAGCAACATAGCACTTGCAACTTTTATATTTAAGTGTGGCCTGTTCTTTTAAATAGCCAAGAACTCACACCCTGTTTGAACAGGCAGAAAAACTGCTCTGTGCCAAGAAGGAAGTTATAAACTTAAAGGTTTTTTACATGGGAAACAAGTTGGGAAGCAGAGGAGCAGATTCACTGCAATCAATTCTTTAATGAGTAAGAGAAAAAACACAGTACATCAGAGCTGGAGGCAGTAGGCTGCGGTTCCACTGCTTGCTCAGCTGAAGGACTCCCTGATGGGGGCTGGACAAGTCAATTCTTTCCACTCCCGCTTGCTCTCTGGAGACTGCAAACCCTTGGGACAGCACTTGCCATTTATTCTGAACAAAGCCTCAAGGCAAAACAGTTTCATTTGAGGAAGAGATGAATCATCGAATCACTTGGTGGTACCTATTTTTCACTGACTGCCAAAATGCTTTTGTAACAACATTATGTTTACAAACTCAAATTATAGTTGGAGGGGGAAAAAAGGAATAGAACAAGATTAATATTATCCAAACAGACTTCAGAAAAAAGCCACAAAGATGATGAGCCATGCAGGGCTGTGATCAGCAGCACAAAGTCCATCTGGATGCCAGTCACAATTTGGGTGCCCAAGAGACCAATACTGCATCCAATACTCTTCTGTCATCTTTATTAATGACCTGGATGATGGGACAGAGCACACCCTCAACTGAGTTTGCCATGATAAAAACGAGGAGGTTTTTCCAGAGTGATTTGAACAGGCTGAAAAAAAAGTTCAGCAAAGGCAAATGCAACATCCTGCTCCAGGGGAAGAAGAACCCCAGCACATTCTGGGGCAGACTGGCTGGAAAGAAACTCAGCAGAAAAGGTATTGGGGATCCTGCATGGATGTTCAGTTGAGCCATCAATGGACCCTTGCAGCAGTAGTTCTTGGGCATCAGGCAAACCATTCCCAGCAGATTGAGGGAAGTGATCCTTCCCCTCTGCTCAGCCTTGGCAAGACACGTCTGGGGTGTTGTGCCCAGTTCTGGCCCTCTCAGTGTGAGACACGGACCTGCTGCAGAGAGTTCAGGGGCAGACTACAAAGATGACTGGGGACTGGGGCATCTGTCATTCAAGGAGAGGCTAAGAGAGCTGTAGAAGACTCAGAGGGATCTTATCAATGTGCATGAAGACTTTGGAAATTCAACTTAAATATATTACAAAATAGCTTATTTGTTTGTTTGCTTGCAAAACCTGAGGAAGGGCAAACTTCACAATAGGCTGTCAAGAGAACCTGGAGAACCTTCACCCTGGATACAATTAAAACACATCTGTACAACCTGTTCTAGCTGCGCTGCTTTGAGCAGGAGGATTGAACCAGAGACCTCCAGACATTCCTTCCTAGCTCAGCAATTCAATGATTCTATGGCTGAAAAAGATGGCTTAAGTTAGAATACAGTAAAGAAAAATTACAAGAAGAAATGCCAAACGTTAATTTCAGTCACATAAAACACTCTTTTCTTTTCTTTTTTTTTTTTAAGGGCCAAGATCACAAAATTCTGTTAATCACTAAAATAAAAATACGACAATCTAAGTAAACCAAATTTGGCTTGAATAAAATATTTTTCTAGGAAAAAACAGCCATAGTGTGGAATCTCATTGAAGGAGATTTTCTGTGTTTCAAAAGCATTTATTTTCATTCTGCATTCATCTTTTTGTTAGTTATTGAAAATGTTAAAAGCAATTATACAGAGCACTATATAATTCTCAAAGGATTCAGCCTAAATACTTTTTCAAATGCAAACAAGACACGAGTCACAATAGGTGCAAAATCTTTGGTTGACAGCCACAGACTATATTTATTTTAGACACTCTCACTGAATGTCAAAAATGTAACAAATTGTTTCAAAAAAATTAACATGGGTAAGCCAGTCTGAAAATATTTTGTTACAGAAACTATGCTTAGATTTGCATCTGCAGTTCAATATGGTAGGCAAATACAAAAATACAGAACTGTCAAAGGACAAAAAAAACAAAGCCAAGGACTGAATAACACTGAACTGCAATGTCAAGAGGACTTGAAAATAGAGGCCTAGAGAATTTATTTTTTTTAACAGAGAAATGTGGCAGAAAGAAATGGAAATTAAAAAGCATCTTAGTACATTGATGATTATGTCCTATTTTTAAAGTTGCATTTAAATTAAAAACAAAAAAAGTGTTGCAGTCAAGAGCAAACTCAGTGAATTCTCTTTAATATCAATACAACCAGAATTACATCTAGATGGACTGCTGATGACTTCTTCTCTGCAAGATATTACAAAGAACGTTATTTCCTGAAGTATTTAACTGAAAAAAATAAAAACTTCCATTTGCCACAGTTATACATTTATACTAGAAAACAGTTCATAATAATACAAGTTTAGTGACTGAAACAGTGGCAACTTTGAGGTATCTGTTAAGGTGCCAATTCAGTAAGAATTTATGCTTACTTAATTATTTTAAATTTCCCAATATATTTTATTTTTACGTCTAACAATCACAGTATCAGGTCCCAGCAGGAAATCTGCAAACTTTGTAAGAAGTTTACTCTGCCTTAGAAGAAAGATGTTTATATCATTCTCAAGAGTCTCTAAACAACTACTTAAAAACCTGCAATTTGTGTTTTAAACGCCTCCTCCATGTTTTATCATCAGAATATACTCAAGGGGACTAGAAAAGAAATCCTTCTTTCTGTGGGAAGATTGAGTCAACCAAGGCTTATTAGAGAGCCTTAATGTATCCACACAGACACTTGTGGTGTCTATGCACGAAGCCATAAAAGACCAACCAAATCATGTTGATTGGTAGCATAATACAACAGGGTTTTTACTGCCCAGTACATTCAGTTACTGATTAGATAAGCGTCTAATACATTTTTTTTACAAATAATCTTTCTTCAATTCTTACAGTAGGAGTTGAGGAGTCTTGAAACCATGTCCCACTCCTTCAGCAAGTGGAAGAGACTTCACTCAAAAAAATGTCCTTGCCAAAGTCGTGAGAGAAACACTCGACAAACTGACCATTTCACTACTGAAACTTCTCTATGGGAGAGCTGAATTCATAATGGTTTCATAAATCCAGTTCTCCACCAGGGACTCAGCATAATCCAGTCCATGGTAAACTACCCCATTTCTGCAATGGACAACCACTCCTCCAGAGAGATTTCCAGGCAACTGGCTAAGTGAGCCATATGGTCATCCCAGTACAACTGAAACTCTGCCCATTCCATTGCTGCCCATTAAAGAATGAAGGCAGGGTCTCCTCCTCTCCTCCTCCCTCACCAAAAAGACATGTGGCAATTGAAATCTGCTCTCACAGCCTCCTTTCTTAGGCATTACTTTGGAAGCATAAGGAGGATCAGGAATACTATCCTGGAGTTAGACATGCTAAATAGCTTTTAAAACAGACCTCCAAATTCTATTTTGGAGAGCAATTGTTGGTCACAACACAGTGGCCCTGGTAGCTAACTGCTGTTTTAAAAGATTATAAACACACACAATACCCTCCCAATACAATTTTTCTGTGTAAGCACTTGTAGCTGTTAAAACAAGGCTATGTAATTAAGTCCCAAAGGGAAAAGACATTTGCACAGCCACAAAGGAGACATCCACAAACAAAGAATATGTACACAGAACTGTCTTTGTTAAGACCTGCTCCATATTACAGGAGTTCACAAACTCTTGATCCAAGTGTTTTTAAAATTACTCTCTCTTTTAGTCCTTTCAAGGACAAGAGCAATAAAGAACTTGATTTCCAATGCTGCATTTGAAATGCAAGAATTGCACTTGATCCTTGTTTCATTTCTTGACCTCTAATGTTTTTGCTCCAGGACTTCACTGTAATATTCAGACCTATTGAACAGTAAGGTTTAAGAGCATACTTGGCTCCTACTTACCTTCTAGTTGAAGCTAACAATTCACTCTGTTCTTTGCTAAGTGTGTAAATGAGGTATTTCTTTTTCATAGAACTGATACAGTGATGAAAAGAAACATAGGAGGCAGAGACAGTCCCTGACACGTCCTCACACTATTAAACGTGCTTGATGAACAAAACTCACTAAACACACATAAACATTTCACTTGCTGTCCTCTACAATTTTCCCTAGTAAAACTTTCCAAAACATTTGCTACACTTATTTTTTGTTCACAGAAGCAGACACACATCAGCTTTTGGACAATGCTGTAACTCAAATATGGCAAGGGCAGCATGTGGTTTGAGTGCAGGAGCAGCTGTGGGTGCACAAAAGCCGAAATTCTGATGCCCTATTCTGCACAGAGGCAAAGGCCACCATGTAAAGACAAAACCAGTGAGCCACACGAGTGGCCCAAAGACTAATTTAATTCAAGAAATATCAACTGCATCACCCTAAGGGATCTCTTCTTAAGATGCACAATTATTACTGAAATTGCTGAGGCTTCTTCATTCAAAAGACTACTTTATGCTGTGAACAAAGTCTAGCAGTAAATATGTAGGATATCAAACCACATGAACTATTAATAAATACAGAGGTAGACAACAAGCTTACATAAACATACAAAATCTGCTATGTTTAGGGTTACATTATCTTTACAAGCAAGTTTAGTCTAAATCAGATTGGATCAGTATATGAAGTTATACAATATCTTGCTGAAATACAATCGAAAAATATATTTAATATGAGACATTACAATGCTCCCTCAAGTTATAAAAGGTTTCCTTTATCTCCAAATATTCATAACATGTTTAAAATATAATCTGAATTTTATTTCTCATAGTGTTTGATATAAAAAAACAAACCAGAAGGTTGCCCTAAAGATAAATGAAACATCTGGTGAAACATGTAATAAGCTTCAGGCTCACATCTGCTACTGAAGTTAGTATTCCCGCACCATAGCTACAAGCTCTATGCAAAGCTCTACAAGAATAACTGAGAACAGGGAGGATTATAGGGAACACATTCCTTAATCTAAATTGATATTTCCTCTTCCATCTGAATCAACATTATGCTTCCATATGTATGCATTAATGCCCAGTGCTAACCCTCACTGGAAAATAATTTCTGAAAGTAAAGTTCTCTCATTTAAAACCTATCCTATTATTTTATATCATAAGGGGTTTTAGGCAGTTTTAAACATATGCAACCATTTATCTAGGCATATATGTATACATAAATATATATAGATAAAACTGGCTATGTGCATATATATATATATATATATATAGTTCCACTAGTCTTAGAATGCAAGCAAACTTACAACAATTAATTCATCCATATGTCATTACATTTGACAAAACTTATTGGCAAAATAACGAAGAGTAGACAGTAGAAGGCATAGTTACTGCAATTATATAGAAATGAAGCCCTAAGTATTTTCAAGCAGTGAAATTTATTGAAAGATATTTCCTAAGGAACAAACTATGTGTAACTCACATTTCTGTTTCTATAAGGAGATTGCTCAATATTTATCTTTTTTTTTACCCATTCACTCCTAAACTTTCAATTTCTTCCATAAACAATGACAGCAAAATGTTTATTTAATGCCACCATAAATTGCTTTGTATTTGTGACATTTTAAAAAGACCCTTTTGTGCCATGGAGAGTTTAGAAAAAGGCAGATATCTGCACAGCAGGGAAAAAACGCACTTACATTTTGCAACAGCTGTGAAAGATCAGTTCTCCAGAGAAACTGAAATCAACGGCAAACTGGGAAGTGTTTAGGAAATAAAATGTTTCCATCACCTCATACTATCATTCACTTCCATTAGTACTGACGAAAGAGAGACTGGATTTTATACAGTGTTATAAATGGTAGGAACATTACAGGCAGTGGAAACAGAACTGATCATTAAACAAGGTTTGGTGACCAACAAAATTGGTTAACAAACAATTCTAACATCAAACCTGGGACAAAAAAAGCATAAATACAAAAACAAAACAAAACAAAACAAAACCCAAAAAAATCCCAAAAAAACAAAAAAAAACCAAACCAAACCAAACCAAACCAAACCAAACAAAAAAAAAAAAAAAAAAAAAAAAGGCAAAAAAGGGAGCATCTGGTTACACCTGGTTAGTTGGTTAGTCAGAAGATGAAGAAGTGATATCTACATCCAAACTTATTTTTCTTGGATAAAAATTTCATAGTAGAACTGAAAGTGATTAAGATGTTTAATCAGTGGAACATGGAAACTTTTTCAAAAAATAGATTACATGGTAACACAAACTGTGCCGCAGAAAACTCCCTCAGTACAGAGCACTTTTCTCCCACTTAAATTTGCAAAAGTGTATTTATTACAATAATCAAAAAAGTTTTATATATATTTAATGCAACACATGGGAGAAAAACAAGGAAAAGATAAATGTAATGTGATCACCTAGGGATAGAAATTAAGGACTGGCCACAGAAAATGTGATCAGGCCAGTAGTGTCATGTTATAAATCATGCACAATACCAAGAATCTATCATGCAGAAACAGAATTGCAATATGAAGAATACCAAATTATTAGGTGTTAGTTGTGTCCTGCTCCTTGACAGTCTGCAGAAAAGAGATGAAAGGTTGCAGGAGAAGAATGGACAAAGAAGGACCAACCACTTCAGAGACAAGGAGAACCAAGGTGTGGAGGGGGCACTTGCATTTGTTCAGGTTTAAGAAAAAACAAGAAAGACCCAGCTTCTGTTCCAAATAACAGTCACACACAATTCACCATGCAACATAACTCTGGAATACTCTGAAGACAAGTGTGATGCAAAAGGTTTTCAGAACTCAAAGCAGTTGTAGTGAAAAAATCCCACCCCACATCCCCGGCAAGAAAAAAACAAACCAACACAAACAAACAAAATGTTAATCTGATGCAGAAAGCCCTCTGAAGCTTTCATGCTAGGGTCTAGAAATCATTATCTATTTACACTGCTTTGTACATAGTAAAGCTGTTCGGATGAATTTCAAGTATCATCTAAACGGTCAAGTAACGTGTCTTTGTGAGCTCAAATTTAGTTCTTCCCCTAATGACAGTCATGGCAGCTGCTTAGCTTTTTTACAGAATTTGACAAGTCTAAAGCTGTGACACAAGTAGTATTTTGTCCAGGCTTATTTTGGAATTACTGTATCTGACATTATCTGCATATTTAGCTAAGAGTAAACTAGTCACCACAATAATGTTTAGAGCTCAAAATAATTTTATGATAAAATAAACTCTCTGCTGTGTTAACAGACAACAAAGTAAATAAGCTGGGAACAAAAATTAGACTGTTTCATGTCACACTCAATCCTTTATCCTCAACTGGTGCTGAAATGGGTGATCCATAGCCAATCCTCCTCTTCCTCCAGCTACATGAGCTTCATCAAGTTGTTGGATTCAAGTTGTTGGTAGATCCAGCAGATCAACAACCTGATTTGACTTGCTCTGTGGCCATGCAAACCCTAGATTCTGTACAAGGCAGGAGGCGGGAAATGCACAGAGGTACATTTGGGACCACTTCCATCCCTGGGCTGAGAGATTAAATCACATGTATTGTAACAGTTCAACTGCAGAGAACAAATCACTCCTAGAATGAACAGCGCTGATACTAGAAATAACCAATCATTTATTTTTTTTTCTATTCATCATTTAAAAAACCTGTCCTAAAAATATCAAAGAAGAGATAAATTACATGTTACAGTTAATTTACCATTCTTGAAGCCATCCAACTTAATCAATACACTATTGCTTTCAGGCCACAATATAAATGCTTTGGTTAGCTAAGATTTGCTTTGCTAGGATTGCTTAAATTACGAATTTTAACAGCCAAGAACATATTTAAATCAAACTCTAACTACAAAGGTCTTCCTGTAGCAATGATCATTTGCTTCAGAAACGGCACTGCGATGCAATGGTCTGCTCCCAGCAATGAGTGCCCTAGCAAAAGCTATAACTGATGAGGAAAAATGTCAGCAAGATACTTAAATAACATTTAAGTAATTTAAAGTCACCCAGAACTTACAGAATTGATCAAATAATACATTTGTACAGCCTTACTTTGTTTCTTATGTTGAGAAACTGAAAAAATATTGTAAAACTAAAAGCAAGGGCCCTGTGCCATTAACTGGAAACTTTAATTCACTGAATTTACAGTGTGAAGGATAAATACATAGTCAAGAGTGCCTTACATACCAAGACAAGATTCATCCAGAAAATGATTAAAAAGAAGCGTCAGAATTCCAAAACACAAATCTTCTCTTAACAAAAAAGACCCAAGCAAACAAACAAAAGTAACCATAAAACCCCTCACTTCTGTGTGGAAAACTGTCTAAAGAGTAAGCATTTACTTTGTTATCTAAAACAGACATTTGAGGGGGTACCATGTATCAAAACAGAAAGTATTCTAATGATTAAAGATCCAAACCAGTCTGAAACAGGAAAACATGCAACAGAAGAGTGCATTAATAGTCAAGGTCTTCAGGCTGCTGGTGTTGGAATTACTGATTTTTTTACATAAAATTAAATTAGGAAATAGTTTCTGAAAAGTTCTATCACCAAGCAGAGTTGCAGGAGTTAAAAACATTGACATATCTTGCTTTAAGTCATTCTGCAGTCTTCTCTCTATCCTGCACTGCATGCAAATCACTATCCCCTATTCATACACACAGATCTGTAGTGCTCTTGACAAGCAGGAGTAAGATCAAGTATGCAGAGGAAATAAAGGTAGATAATTGGTCATAGGCTGAAATAGGTTAACAACTACACGAAATAAGTCAAGACAAGGAATCACCAAAGAAGGTGTCTTCCTCTTCGCATAATACTACGTAGACAAGATGAATCACAAAACATATTATCTGAATTCCAACAGTGAATTGGGAGAGAGGGAGAGAGGGAGAGAGGAAAGGACATTTCTATTCTTGTTAGACTGGCAAAATAGCAGAATAGCAGAACTAAAAGGCTTGAAGCATATGTTTAATTTTACAGCAAATGCAGGATTAAGCCCCCAAACTGAGTTTGATCCTTCAGACTGGATCACAACAGAATGTTCCCCTAGCACCAGTAAACACTCTCACACCCTTTCTAGGCAACTGACACGCTTGGGTATCTTCCTCTTCAATGAATGCCACTTCAGCAGCTCAGGCTTTATACAACCCACTGAATCATCTTTTACCCATTTTGCAATACTCCTCAACTCCCCTTTGAGTAGGACAGCTGATAAAAACTAAACAGTGTGTTTTCTTCTTATTATTCCCAGATGCCTTTCTTCCTTAGTTTGACATTCCCTATAGCTTGTTTTCTTTCCAATCCAAGCAAGCTTTACTTTACATAGAAAATTCCACCTTGAAACACATCTGCTCTTTTTGATACATAAAGCTCATTAAATATACTGCCTACAGTCAAAATGTGGGGATCCTCTCAAGTTGTTTCCTAGACACATTCTTAAAAGAAGTCAATTGCGACTTAAAACAGTCATTCCTACATACAGGATCCACAAAGCGACAAATAGACAATCCAGTCTCTTGATATCTTCTCCTTTAAAAATCATTATAATTGGCTTCCTTTAGCTTTGTCCAGCATATTGATAATTCTTCATATCAATTCACAAAGCTAATACATATAGTTCTCCTATTCAACTGTTTTAGTACATTAGCAAAGCAGGCGAGAGGGGAAAATCTGTGATTGTTACAACAAATATAAATGTATCTCTCTACTTTTAAGCTTTTGTCTACCTTCCCATTTTCTGCCGGTAAATACTCCTTCAATACTAAAAGTTCATTTCCATGTTGCTATTCTCACACTTCCCATCACCTCTTGGCATTATTTCAGCTACATTTTTTTACAAAAAGCACAAACACTGCCGACTTCGCTTATGAACCAGCTGCAAATCATTCTCTCTTTTCTTTGAGGAACTACTCCTCTGTCAGGATTCTCGAGAAAGCTTGATAAAAATCTTTTAATTTACCGGGTCTGTTTTAATCCGAACACTCAAATTGCTAACACTTCCAAGCAAGGGAACACAGCAGTTGGTGCATTACACAAATCAACATGACCACATTTTGGTTTACAGGTCCTTGACAGAAATAAGCAATTGCACAGCAACCCCTCTCGGGCCACTATTCCAGTGCTGGTTTTACCTGCTACACCATCAAATGGATGCTGCAGCAAGGAGGACACTCTGCTAGCAACTGAAGAACCCATTTACAACTTCTGAGTCACTTAAATACAACTTATGGGAAAAGACTGAGTTCTACGAAAAATTAGTAACCAGCTTACAAATTACTCTAAAAATCCTCTGAGATACCCAACTTCTAGGCACGTAAAAAACCAGCAGAGAAAACATGCTTGTGTTTGTAACAGAGACAGTTCATTAAACTGAATACTTGAAAGGCTGAGGTACTGTAAGAATCCAAACACCAGAATGATTTTTAAAAACCGTTTCAGTATATACTTAAAAGGAAAACCAAACCAAACACTCAGGGATACAGGCCCCTCCATCTCACCAGAACACTGAGTGCAATTACAGTTTAAAATGTGCTTAAACAAAGAACTTGTAAGGTTTTGCAAAAAATCAGACTGTATCAGCTAAAGCACAGTAAAAAGTAACTTGATTAAAAGCATGTACCTTATTGTAAAACAAATGTGTTACCTTTAAAGTTATACATTGAAAATAGTTCCTGTGTCTAGTAAAATGGAAGATATCTTACCTTATCATCTCTTTACTTGCATATTTCTGTGAGGGTGTAACATAGTACTGCCTTATAAACTAGGAATGAAAAACTATCATCTCCTTCAGTAAATGCCTTCAACATTTAACAGGTTGAAACATTTAACATATTTGGGTTTTACCATTTACTGCCTAATGTTCATCACTGTTGTGTTTTTTTAATGGCCAGATTACAGGTACCTTCTTGTCCTAGGGTGATATGTCAATTGAGATTTCCCCTGCCACCAAATTAGCTACTCTCTAAGAGAGAGTAAATCTACAATTTTATAAATGCTAAGTAAGTCTAGGGAGATTTGTTTCAATAGAATAAATTTGGCCTTTGAGATATTGTTAAGGGACATTCCCAAGCTTCTACCCCACCCTTCCTCCACCTCTGTAAAAAGCTACCTTTGTCTGCAATAGCCCACACTTCCACAGCAGCTACCAAGAAACTCAAAAAATTAGAAGAACCAGAAGAATTGGCATGTTACCTTCATGTTATTTAAAAAGCCAAAAAGGCATCTGAAAAACAGCAGGATTCCTTGTGCCTGTAGTGCCAGGTGTTAAGTGAGACTAGGTGACAGTCAATTCAATTTGTCATTGTCCTTTTCCTCAATTAGCTGAGACTAGTGGAATTTTCAGAACTGGGTAAGTAGCTGGCTTATTCTAAAGAAATGCTCAAAAATCCTGCTTTAATTTGCCCATTGCATGGAATAGTGAAGTTACCAGACTTCATCTTTTGTGGAATTGTAAAAAGAAGTAACTGAAAATCTGTTCGGTTTGTTTGGATTTTTTCCCATTGGTAATAATTGAGTTATACAAATTACATGGGAAAAAATTAGGAGCCATTAATTAATTACACTTAGAAAAACAACATGTTAAAATATTTCTAAAGTTTTTACTTTTTCCCTTTTCAGTATCACAGTAAGAACCACAAGCTTTATTTATTTTGGAATGACTTACAATCCATTTTTCTCTAGCTGGTTATAATATTGTCCAGTCTTCTAATAGATGTGAAGTACCCTTTTTTCAATAACAAATTACACAATCTATTAGCAAGTCAGCTATTTCTATTTCTTTTTCAACTACCATGAAGACCATCCAGCTACAGTAATTTGCTGAACTGTATTTTCTTTTTACTTCTTAGGAAAACAATATACCTACGATAAGCAGCAGACAGAGGAGACTTCAAATACTATGACTCTTGTAACTGTTCAGGTCTTGTTCTCCAGTTGGTTTTACAATGACACATTTAAAAAATCTGAAAGAAATTTTTTAGAAGGCATGTTTCTGCTGGGGAAGAGGCAGAGCACTATTTACATGCCCAGTTTTCAGATAAATTATGTTTAAAATAAAATCTAGCCTGAAACATCAGAATACTAGTAAGTATGGCGTGCCAAAAACATATACTACCATCTGACAGCACCTCAAACAGATTCTAGTCATTAACTTCATACGTGTCCTGAAGTGACAATATTTTGTATAAACACCTCACTTGCTTAAGAAAATAATCTTGTTTTCTTAAGTATGTTTGAAGCAAACATCTTTCCTGGTATGCAGACAGATCATCTGCCAGAATATCTACAGCATACACTAAGTTTTTGTAATACATACTTCATATGTGGTTTTTCTGAAATACTGTCTACCATGATAGAATACACAATGATAAAGTACTTCTAGTCATTTTTAAAAAGCATACAAAGCATATTCCTCTGACAAAAAGGGAGCAGTCTGATATGGTTTGGCCCTTCACATGAAGATCTACCTAAAGCTCAAGTAATCATACATTTCATATCCAGTTCCTTCATTTGTAGAAAAGGCAGGCCATGGTTTCATATGTAGAGGATTAGTCCATGAAAGCCTGAGGAAAGAAAAAGCTTAAAAATCTTTTTTGAAGAGAAGACACAAACTGAAATAGAAATTACTATTAAAAAAGAAACCACCACATGTTCTAGAACAGATGCTCAGATTTAATTTTGTACTGTTTTGTAGTGATATCAGATTAGATGGCAAAAAGGCAAAGATTACTATCCTCTTTTCAAACAAAACAAAGCTTATTAACAATTTATGGTGAAATACATTCTTTGCTGTCAAATGTTCAGCAATTGTGTGTCTGGGAGCCACAGAAAAGCCTACATGAAATGCCATATCTGCATTTCTGGCATGACTAAGGGAACATATATTAGGTTTCCATATGGAAGTTCTCTCTTAGGTTAACAGCAGGAGTTATTTTAAAAAATTACACATTTCCCTCAGTGTCAAAAACCTGCAGGCCTCAAGGTCTCTTGTGGAGGTAAAATAAGCACTTAGCACACAGTTCATCAAATTTCTCAAATGCTGGGTTTTATGCATTGAATCAAATCCTTTGATTTTTACAATGTAGAAAATAAATTTACCCATTTTAGCCTTATCTTTACAGAAAGAGACTATACTAAAAAAAACAACACCCTGCCTTTTAACTTCTACTTCCCATCACCACTTCACTCCCAGAAACACGGAATTACAACTCTCACTACAGTAAATACACTGTTTCTTCATATATAAATTCTCTTCTCTCTGCCTCCACTCTTAGCCAATTTAATGCCCATATTTCTTTCCACTGTCCCTGCTGCTTAAGCTTTGCCTGTTTACTTATGCAACTTTCCCTGAGTAAATACAAAACTAGTAAATTACCATCTTATAAACATAGAAGTGGTACACTACCATCTTCTGCATTTCTCACTGATATGTTTTTTGCCAATCCTTCTTTGCCTATTTACCACTGCGGACTAGAGCTAATTAATCTAATTTTTTTCTCAAAAACCATGATAAAGGCATTCTTGTCCCAGTTAAAACTGTAAGTAAACATTACCTTGTAGTCCATTTACTACTTAAAATTAGTAACCCACTTGGCTTGTTCAAGTCGCAAGATATACCTGGCACATCTCTACTCCTCAGCAGAATGGACCTACAATACTATTTCACTGTTATGATATCAATTAATTACTACACAGTTTCCATTATACAGAATCTTATGACATCCATTACATTTGTAAAAATTACTTATTATCAACAAATATAAGGACACCTACTTTTACACAGCAAAGTTTCTGAAATAATGAAAATATATGAATTTTTAGAATAGAAATTAATAAAATGTAATCCTCAAATCAATTCTGAGCTGCAGTGAGATTACTAGTGTTTTACTCTTCTTGGGAGTAAAGTCTAATTAACTTGCAATAAAAGTAGTCAATTCAATTTAAAAAATAAAATCTCTTCCTTCAGGGCTGAATCATTAAATGCTAAAAACTCCATTTCCAGCCCACTGTGAAGGGAAACAGTAAATAGGTGTTTCAAACAGGTCAGCTGGATTATTTTCTGTAAAGACAATAACACTGCATCTATGAGCTACATTTCCTTGGGCATTATTATTTTGAAAACTGTTTTGTAGAAGAGGCAAACAAAATAAAATACCAAACCAAAAGAAATGTATCTTAACATGAAACACCAAGCTTTTAAAAGAAGTCTCTTCATATTTCTGGGGTTTTCTGCATATCTTAAAAATAATTGTGTAAGGCAACCAGGAGGCCCTACTACTTAGCAGGATGCCAATTTGAAAGAAGGAAACAACATGTTCTTTTGCCAGATTCCAAATCAACCTGAAGTCCAGGCCAGAAACAAAGAACCACCATGCTCTAAGATAACAATTTAATAAAATTTGTGACATCCGAAGTAGCAATCTTTACCTCAGCATGATATTTGCAGGCATCAAATTTAATAAAATGGCCCCAATAAAAGTTAATCAAAAGTGTTTAAATGTATTGGCAATAAAACAAATTTTACAGCAGCAGAGTCAGTTCTTTTCTGTGTGACAAATGAACTGAGCACTGAAAATGGGTGATGCATCAGTATCATTTCAACAAGGAAAAACGCATTTAAGTCTGGCAGGAGAGAAACTCCACGCAGGAAGAGCACAGAAGTGAGTAAAACACTCAGAACACCATGCCTTTTGTACTATACAGAAGAGAAACACAACCAAAGGGGTTTGCGTTTCTTCAGGACAATTATAACATTACCTAGGCTGGAGCAGAAGGTACTCCAGTAATGTCTGCTCTTCAATTACATGCCGAACGCAGAACAAGTACCAAACACTAGAAAAGCCGCTGTCGAAAGGTTTGCAGGTATTCTTACAAGAGAAAATTCTGCTCCACTCTCTACCAGTTTGAACACTTACAAGTGCAAAACTGAAATTTGTAACAAATTGTGACACTAATTAACTTTCCTGCAGTTGGATGATGAATTAGACTGAGTTGGTTAATGCTACATGTATGCATATATTATAGCAGTTTCAAAGAATCATATTCCACAGCAGAGGACTGGAATTAAGTGATCTTTAAGGTCCTTTCCTACCCAGGCCATTCTGTGATTCTACACTGTTTAAAAGCAGCATCAGCAGCTGCACTTGGTTCAAAACCTCTCAACTTGTCATCTGAACTTAAAACTGCTGAATTCTTTTCACAGGCAACAAGCAACAGGACAAGAGGAAACAGCCTCAAGCTGTGTCACAGAAGGTTCAGGTCTGACATCAGGATCAATTTCTGCCCGGAAAGGGTAATCAGGCATCGGAATAGGCTTCTTGGGAAAGCCCTGGAAGCATTCAAGGATTGCCTGGATGTAGCACTACAGGCTATGGTGTTTAGTAAAAGGCTGGACTCAACAATCTTGAAGGTCTTTTCCAACCTTTATGATTCTAAGTTTTCTCCCTGGGAACAATCCATTACCCTTCTCACCACAGCAATCACCCTGTGCCACCTAAAATGTTTCTAAGACTGTCTTCTCTAACAAAGACCAGCTTTGTATATCTGTTTCAAAATATTTCTCTTTAAGAAACTAGTTTAACTATGTTCAGCCCCAGTCAGTCTTATTTTAAGGAAGAAATACTGGCCTTCCTAAATGAGATGCAGATCAGAAATAAAAGACAAACAGGAGGTTTGGGGTAAAAAAAAAGTAAGTAAAAAAAATTCATCTATCTTGAATACTTCACCTTTTGATTTTCCTTTGCAGTATGAGATACACTGTGGACTATTAAGCAGTAGGAAAAAAAAAAAAACAACAAAACAAAACAAAAACAAAAACAAACAAAACAACAAACTACTTCATCTTGTGAGGCAAAGCAGTTGAAATGAAAGATTAAAACAAATTACCAGTTCTGTCAAGTCCACAGTACCTTAAAAGAAAATCCTGTTTACTTTTTCTTCTACAAAGCTAAAGTCAAAAAATGTGTTCTGCTTACTGAGCACACGACTATTATCTTTTTCTCACTACCTTTTACTGTTCAGTGTCTTAAAACCAAAAGACAGCCACTACTAATAATTGGTACACTTAATATGGAAATCATATGGGCAGGTATGTATGTAGTGTCCATTTTAATCTTTGCATACCTAAAATCAGAATATACATTGTCATAGTTCAAAAAAATTCTAAAGTACTTCTCTACCTTAAGAATTACTATTTTGAGTCATCTTTCTGAAGATAGCTTTTCACATATACTACAAATGATGTAGCACTGTTTCCCCTAAAACACAAATTTCATTTCCATAGGCCTCTTTAATTCAATTACATGAGGTATCCTTTCCCAGGACATGCTTAACTTCTATGTACTCCTGTTTTCCTAACCAGTATGGACAAGCACGAATTTTACACAGAAATGGTTAAAATATTTAAAAAAATAGCTCAGGTTATTTTATTCATAACATGGAAAAAAAGACCAATAGGAAAAAACTAACTGGAATTTACCTTGGGTAACAGAGAGATGCGTCCATACACTAAAAGAGAAATGCAATTTTATTTAATGCTCGTAAATTCTAACAGATAAAGCCAAAGCTTCATGGGAGCATTGTTAGCTACTTTTTAATTCACACAGAATTGCCCAACCACCACCAGCAAAATACATACTTATTATACATACTCTAGCATAGCAATTCAGGCACTACAGGATTACTGTCTTATTTCTCCAAGCGACAAGAACAAAAGGGAACATACGAAGAATGTATTTTGACACCTGTATTTTGAGAAGAATGGGAAGAAAGTCAAGACTTCAGCTACTTCCATGGTAAAACTTAGCTCTTCAGCATTTAAAAGAGACAGACAATTTGCAGTGCTTATAACTCACTTAAAAGAATTTCACCTTCCCTTTTCAACAGCTGCCACCTGTAAGACCACAGTTCAAAGGACCATAGGGAAAAAAAGCACAGGAAAGGAACTCGCACAACTGAAAAGCTAGGGGAACAAAAAGAGTGAGAATCAATTATTGCCTTTTGTATGGGGAAATAAAGTGTTGTGATGCTAGACATTCCAAAATTAGAATGAGACTAACTTCAAACATTTCTGTGACAACTACACAGGCATCTCAAGGAAGTTATTTCAATTCTTCTACGCATCAGCTTCTTTAACTGTAAACTAGTGATAGTTTTTACCTCACAGAGAGGTTATGAGGCAATTAACTGATCATAAAGCACACCAAGATCGTCAAGTGAAAGGTGCTATGCAAGTGTAGGGTATTAATCTCACACTCCAGGTACAAATCATTCTCTTATCCCACCTTTTACCTAGTGTTGGCAGCTTTACAACCATTAAAACTCTCTGCTACATAGGTTGGCTCGATTCCCTGCAGCAGACATCTCAGACACAGTGCACTTTTGTGGTTCAGCTACCTACACTTTCCTACATAAAACAGGGCATTTGGTTCAAGACATCTGCAGCTCCAGGTAGACTGCCCAAACACCCAGCCTGCAAGCTGGATACAGGCTGTGTTTTTGACTGCAGTACTACAAGATCCATGAAACTTCTGTCAGCTGCATGTAACATATGTTGTTAGATACCATCTAATAAGCATAGAAGCTCTAATGTAGAAACAGAAAACGAACCACTGGCCAGCCCTGCAAATTTAAGTTTTAATTGCATTGGTTCTATTACCAGTTAGAATGGTTACACTTCATTCATCATAATGTTATTTGAATAATATATTAGATGGAAACTTCTTTCTAAATTAATAAAACAATTTTAAGTTTGGAACAAGCAGTAAACACTGGAAAATTCACACTCAGGATCACTGGTGATACAGATCCAGCAGAGGTAGCAAAAAGGACAGTGCAGCAAAGAGATAGTGCTTTTATCAGCCTGGTCTGTAGGTCAGAAGATCAAGTAGAAAAAAGGCTTACAAGCAGGAAGTGCAGGGGAACGAGAGCAGCAGTGCAAGCAAGGGCAGATCTGTTCTATGTTAACAGGACAAGTTGGGGGAAGGAAAGAAAAAGATCAAGGCAAGAGACAAGAGAACTATAAATCGAATGTAACCCTAATGCCATAATCTGGGCAGGGAATGGGAGAGACTTTAAAAAAGAGGTGACAGTAAAAATTGATTTACCATAGAGTGATATTCCATACAAAAAGATAGAATAAAACGTCAAACACTTTAGAAAGCTAAAGAAAATACAGCATTTGCAAGGTTTCAGATAGGACAGAAGAGCAGCTTCGGAGTCTGCACGTGTGGATGACATGATGACAACAAAGCCCATTTCAAAGATTGCCTGGGACACTACGAAGGAAATGCAAAACAAACCATAATGATGATCAAAGTTACACAGCACTGGCTAAATCCACTTTAGTCCTGCATCCACTATAGCTTCAAGTTATGATTTACTAGTATAAACAAAGTCTTTTTTTTTTTCCTTCCACAGCTCAGAAGTGCTTTGCAGTTCCCCAAGCCTGAAACCAACATCCCTTTCCATTCTTTTCCAAGTCTCTTTTGAGTAATTTTCCCTTTTCACAGAGCCAACAGCAATAGCATTTTATAGATGTTCAGTGCGTTATACACCTCTCTTCTACACAGAGACAAAAAGAAACACACATATACACTTACACAAGTTCTGACAGGAGAAGAGCATTCTGGGAAGAAAAATATTAACAGGACTTCTAAACAGTTAATATTTTTTACATTAAAAGACTAGTGATGTATTTAAATACACCTGATCAAGTATGTTCTTCATGTCATGCTCTATTAATTCTTTACTTACATTACAAAAAGCAGAGGGGCAGGGTGGTCTTAAATTGTAAGAGTTTGAATGTATATGCAGACAAAACATATATAGCAGCAGTAAATAAATTCTGTGAAACTTCTAGTTATTCATCCATGTCTACAATTCTTTTATCACTTTCAACGACAACTTGATAAAATGAGAATGGTGCCCTTGTGTTAATCAAGATATGGCAGTGATCTCTGATGAGACTGGAAGGTGTATTATTTTACCACTTTACAGAATTACAGGATAAGCTGAGTTGGAAGGGACCCACATCCAGTCCAACTCTTGGCCCTGCACAACATATCACCAAGAGCCCCACCACGTGCCTCAGAGTATTGTCCAAACGCTTCTCAAACTCTGTCAGTGCTGTCACCACTTCCTTGGGGAGCCTGTTCCAGTGCCCAAATACCCTCTGGGTGAACAACTTTTTTCCTAATATCCAACCTAAGCCTCCCCAGACACAACTTCAGGCTGTTTCCTTAGGTTCTGTCACTGGTCACCATAGACAAGATCAGGGTCCGGCCCTCCTCCTCCCCTCATGGGGAACTTGTGGCCCCAATGAGGTCTCTTCAGTCTCCTCCAGAGCAAGTGACCTCATCCACTCCTCATACGGCTCCCTTTCAAGACCCTTCAACACCTTCTTTGCCCTCCTTTGGGAACTATTTCTTAATGGTTTAATATCTTTCTCATATTGTGGCACCCAGAACTGCCCCCAGCACTTGAGGTGAGGCTGCCCCAGTGCAGAGTAGAGCAGGACAATCCCCTCCCTTGCCTGGTTGGCAATGCTGAGCCTGATGTTCCCCAGGACAGGGTTGGCCCTCCTGGCTGCCAAGGCACTGCTGACTCATCTTTCCATTGACCAGAACCCCTAGTTCCCTTTCCATGGCACTGCTCTCCAGCCTCTCATTCCCCAGTCTTTCCATACATTCATGGATGCCCCATTCCAGGTGCAGAATCTGACATCTTTCCTTACTGAACTCCATATTGTTTAGGATTGCCCAGTCCTGATTTGTCAAGGTCTCTCTGTAGGGCCTCCCTGCCTCTGAGGAACTCAACAGCTCTTCCCAGTTTTGTATCATCTGCAAACTTGCTCAGTTCCCTTGCAGACCTGCACCCAAGTCATTTATCAAGATGTTGAACAGCACAGAGCCCAAGATGAAGCCCTGCAGAGCCCCATGAGTGACAGGTTGCCAGCCTGATGTCACCTCATTCACTATAACCCTGTGTGCCTGACCCATCAGCCAGCTGCTTACCCATCCCATGATGTGTTCATCCAGCTGTGTGCTGTCCAGAAGGATCCTCTGAGAGACCATATCAAAAGATTTACTGGAATCCAAAAAGATTACATCAACTGGCTTCCCTTGATCAACTAGGTGGGTTACCTTGACATGAAAGGCAATTAGGTTTGATATCAGATCTTTCCTCTCATGGAGCCATGCTGGATGTGACTTACAACTGCATTGTCTTTCAGGGGTTTTTCAATACCTACCAGAAAAATATTTTCCTTAACTTTGCTGGGCACTGAAGTGAGACTGACAAGCCTGTTTCTGGGCCCGTCCTTCCTGCCCTTCTCGAAAATTTGGATAATGTTTGCCAGCTTCCAGTTAGCTGGGACCTCTATGGATTCCCAAGACAGCTCAAAAATCCAGACAGGTTCTGCAAAGACATCAGCCAGTTCCTTGGGCATCCTTGAATGAATCTCACCAGGCCCCACAGATTTGCAGGGATACAGCTGGAGCACCAAATCCTGCAGAGTTTCAGGGTCAACTAGGAGTTGATCATTATTTCAGTCATGGTCCTCCAGCTCAGGGCACCCCTTAGAGCCTTCTCCATGTTGAAGACAGAAGCAGAAAATGCACTAAACACCTCTGCCTTGTATCTATCCCTGTTTCTGACGTGACCATCCTCATCCTGTAACAGGACAATTTTATTTCTACACTGCCTTTTGCCATTAACAGATTAGAAAAAACCCTCTTTTTATTGTGCCCCACAGTTCTGCCCAGCTTCAATTCCAACTGAGTTTTGGCCACACAAATTCACTCCTTACAGAAGCAAGTAGCATCTCTGTATTCTTCCCATGTGCTTCCTTTTCTACCTTATTTCCAAGAGAAGATCCCTGCTCAGCTAAGCTGGCCATTTGCTTCCCCTGCTTGACTTCAACATTCAAGAACTGCCTGCTCCTGTGCCCTTAGGAGGCAATGTTTAAAACAGTGATAGACCCCAGCACCTGCAAAAACATTTTCCCAAGTGACTTTACTCACTAATTCCCCAAGCAGCCTGAAGTCTGCTCTCCTCATGTCCAGAGCTAGGAATTTGCTAGCACTTTTCTTCCTGTCAACAGATATTTTGAACTTTATCACTTTGTGGTCAATGTGGCCAAGACAGACACCAATCTCCACTTTGCTCATGAGATCCACTCTGTCGACAAGCAGCAAATCAAGGAAAGAATCTTTCCCAGTCAGCTCCTTTAGGACCTCTTCCATACAGCTGTCATCCAGGTTTTTTAGGAATCTTCTGGCACAGGTTGTACGAGATGTGTGATGCTCCTGGTTAATTTCTAGCAAGCTAAAGCCCGCCATAAGGACAAGGGCAGTTGACTTGGAAGTGTCCCTTAGTTCCACAAAGAATAAATCTATCAGCATCATCATCTTGGTTGAGAGGTCTACAGCAGACTCCTACAATGACATCTGCTTTATTTGTTTGCCCCTTGATTCTCACAGAGACTCTCAACTGTGCCATTGCCAACTGTGAGCTCCATACATTTGAACACTTCCATTACATACAATGATAACCCTCAGCCTCTTCTGCCCTGCCTGTCCCTCCTGAAGAGCCTGTAATCATCCAACAGGGCACTCCACACATATCGCATCAGGTTTCACTTATCTCAGTAATGTCAAATCTCTGGGACTGGGACAACTCCTGAAGTTCCTCTTATTTGTTCCTCACATTGCATATATTAGTGTAGAAATATTTTGGGTGTGGCCACAGCCAAGGGCTGGTAAAGCAGATTGTGGGATCCACTAGTACTCCTTTCCTCAGGTTTTGGCACATAGTCCCATCACCCATCACTGGCGAGCCTCGCTTGTTCCTTTCTCCCTTCCAAGCTAGTTTAAAGCTCTAACCATGAGCCCCGTTAGCTCCTGTGCCAGAGCTTTTTTTTCTCTTTGAGACAGATGCATCCTGTCAGGTGTTAGACTGGGTATTGAGTAGATCATCCCACAGTCAAAAATCCCAACATTTTTTCACTGACACTAACCTCAGAGTCATGCATTAAGTGATAGATCTCCGTATTCCTATCAATATTATTCCTTCTCATTAGAAGGATCAAGGAAATCGCTACCCGTGCTCCTGATCCTTCTACCAATCACCCCAAGGCCCAAAAGTCTCTTTTGACTGCCCTCAAAATTCTCTGTTACCTTGTCACCACCATCTTGAACAACCAAAGTGGACAGTAAGCAGAGGGCTTTACGAGACTGGAGAGTTTTCCAGTAATGTCCATTACCCGAGGCCCTGGGTGACAGCAGACTGTGAGTGGGGTCCACTCTGTATATTGGGCCCTTTGTTCCCATTAGAAGAGAGTCTCTCCTATTGCAACTCCCCCACTGCTTCTGTTAATGCAGGAGGTCGAGATACAGGGTAGAGGTGGCGCTGCTTTAGGAGGTCCCACTATCCCAGAAAGATCCTCACTCACCTCATCATCTGTCTGGCTTTCTAGCTCCAGAACCCTCACACCTTTGCAGAAAGTTCCAGTCCTACTTGTCAAATTCCAAGGAGCAACCTTCCTCCTGCTATGCGCAGTGACTGCTTCCAGTCTTCATTGTGAACAGACCCTTGACTAACAGTCCTTGACTAATTACCCTGCAGGGTTCTGAATCCACCTGCTTTTCCTCTACAATGGAGGTTTAAGACTCCCAAGAGTCTTGAGACTGTAGTGTCTCTGAAAAGAACTGGTTAATCTCTTGCTCCTTTGCTGAAATACCATGTAGCCTATTCACTTCCTCCTGTAGCTCCTTCACCTGCTGACACAGCTCTTAAACCACAGCACACCTTCTGCAAAAGAACTGTTGGCCCCAGCCTCCAGGAGAGGTATCAGACACTCTTGGCAACCTGTGACCTGGAGAGTTGCAGTAACAGTAACTGTAACTGTTAGCTGTAATTTTCAAAAACACAGGAATAGGCCTTTACCTGAGCCAAGGCTCTCCTGTACCTTACTAGGGAATAAAATCAAACAAGTCTGCTTGAGCTGAAGGCCCAGAACATTGGCAACACCTTTCCTAAAAAGGCCTATCTAAAAATGTGCTCTTAGAAGCAACAACCACTATTTTTATCTAAATTTACCATAAACACTTTATCAATGTACTTCCATACTTAAAACACACATATTTGGCTGAAAGACTAGAAGTATGGTAGAAATAACTTAATGACTTAATGAGGATTGGGAGTGTATGTTAGTATTATATGTTGACACTTGAATAAAAAAATTGACCCTACATTTGCTTCTTTTCATCAATACCTTTTTAACATTAAATAAAGTGCCACATTTGAGACCTGGTCCAGACAGAAATAACCCATTGATGAGAGAGAGCTGAAAGTCTCTTAAACACACAGGCTAGGTCCAGATTACCCCAGGCAGTGACCATCTGTCCCCATTTATATGGCACTTCCCAGTTCACACCTGCACAAGTGAGAGCTTGGCTACAGATCTGGTTGGAATTGCTGCTGGCGTGAAGTGCACAAGCAGGACCCCAGGCTGGAGCGTCCAATGGCACCAGGTACACAGCAGCTGGCACCACGACATGTGACAAGACTTCAGTCCATCAAGTCAGTCCAGCATCTCCTGTGAACACACTTAAAGAGGTTCACTTAAGCTTTGAAAGTGAGTGAAAGCACAGTGACACAATGAGAATTTCTGAAGGAAGGAAAACCACACACAGTGCATGTGCGTGATCTGAAAATACACATCTAGTGCCATTTCAACGAGGATTGTAGCACTTCCTTGAATGTAAAAACTCAGTGATAAAACATGTTTAAACATTTAGCTTAAACATTATTTGTTCTGAAAGAGAAAATGTGGACTAATTAAACAGTTACTTTCATATATTAATGAATATTAGTATTAAGACTACAATTGCTAAAAAATACCAAGAAAAAAACCCAGTTTTTCTAATGCTATATATATGGAAGCTTTAACTTTTGTACACAATTTGGAAACAGAAGAAAAAGAAAAAAAAAAAACAAAAAAACCCCAAAAAACAAAAAACAAAAAAACCACCCCACCAAAATCAGATATTTAAAATTAGAAGGATTTCCCCTATTTCCCCCAAATCTGCCCTATTTCCTACTAAAACTACCTGTTCTTATTTTACAAAGTAGCAATCTTAAAAGACATTTGGGCATTACTCCACATTTACCATGTCCACATCAACTACTTTCCTTTACGTTAAAAAGGAAAATCTGCAACACAAACAACTGACTAAAATGCAAAATAATTAAAAGTAAATATTATTTCTTCTTTGCACTATTCTGACATACTTTAACTGGAACAGTTGAGACGTTTTCATGCAAATGTTGGGTTTCCATTTCATAACTGTACATATTTCCAATTAAATCAAATCACCTTCACATCAGCCCCTGCACAAATGAAGACTTCCACATACAGGAGAGTGTATGGAAAATATTACTAAACTAGTTGATCAAATTACAGTAGTTGAAATGCATCAGTTTCAGTAATTTAAAAGTCTCTTTCAGATTCAGGATAAATAGGATATCAAAATATAGGGACAGAGCTCAATGTCATCTGATAGCCATTTCCTCCCATCACACACTGTTTGTAGCAAACATCTGGCTAACCTATCCTTCACGACCTCCCCAGACTTCCACTCAACCTGCCCTACTGCACTACTACTCCTGCAGTGTTTCTCCTCATGACTTGCCCTTAATAGAAGTTAAACACACTGCTTCTTCTTGCAATCATCCAGGACATAGAA